>NW_006408541.1:1126463-1137848 GCF_000296735.1 Chrysochloris asiatica | reverse complement strand
TTTAATGCAGTGACTCTGTGTATTCCTTCCATCTTCTCTTGATGCTTTCTGCATCATTCAATAATTTGCCCAGAGAATCTTTCAATAATCAAAGTTGAGGCTTGAATTTTTTCTTCAGTTCCCCCAGCTTGAGAAATGCTGAATGTGTTCTTCCTTTTTGGTTTTTGTTGTAATATTTGGCTTTATCTTCTCAAGCTTCCTTATAGATATATGGATATTACCATATCACAGACAGGGTAGTACCTCAAGATATCTTGAAATGCTCTTTTTGTGGATGAATGCAATGCCATTTCTCTTTGTCATTCCCACCATAGTAAACCATGTGATTGCCACATTCAAAATGGCCAATATCAGTCCATTTCAGCTCATGAGTACCTAGGATATCCATGTGTATGTGTTCCATTTCATTTTTGACAATTTCCAATTTTCCTAGATTCATACTTCATACATTCCATGTTCTGATTACTAATGGATGTTTACAGCTGTTTCGCTTAATTCTGAGTTGTGCACCATCAGCAAATGAAGGTCCTGAAGGCTTATTCCATTCCATCATGGTGGTGGTGGTTATGTGCCTTGGAGTTGGTTCCAACTCACAGCGACCCTGTACAGGGTTTCCGAGGCTATAAATCTTTACGGAAGCAGAAAGCCTCATCTTTCTCCCGTGGAACAGCTGGTAGTTTCAAAATACTTACCTTGAGATTAGCAGCCTGATCCGTAACCACTGTGCTACCAGAGCTCCTTCATGTCATTATGGTCAACTCTAATTTGAGGAGGTAGCTCTTCCGTAGTCATATTTTGAGTGCCTTCAACCAGAGGGGCTCATCTTCTGGCACTATTGTCTAGCAATATTCTGATGCTCTTAATCACGTTTCATTATTTAAAATTCTGGGGTTATCTGACAGTTTTCCACTGCTATTCATAATGTTCTCAGTGACAAAATTTTGGGAAGTAGTCCGTCTCTCATTCTTCTTTGTCTTCGTCTGGAAGCTCAGCTGAAACCTGTTCACCATGGGCGGTCCTGCTGATATTTAAAATACCTACGGCATAGCGCCCAGAATCACAGCAGCACGCAAGCCACCACAGTGTGACTAATTGACAATGAGTGGTGGATTTTGCCCATAGAACCCTTCAATATTGCAACTGGAGACTTGAATTTTTTCTTCAGTTCTTTCAGCTTGAGAAATGCTGAACATGTTCTTCGTTTCGGTTTTCTGACTCCAAGTGTTTGCACATTTCATTACAATACCTATTTTCATTACAATTTCTTGAGCTGCCCTTCGATTTTTCTGTTCTGCTTTACCTCCTCATTTCTTCCATTTGTTTTAGCATCTCTATGCTAAAGAGCAAGTTTCAGAGTCTCTTCTGACATTCATTTTGATCTTTTCTTTCTTATCTGATTTATGTACAGGTTCCTCTTAATGACCTTTTGCTTCTTAATGATACTTTGCTTTCTTCCTGTACGATGTTCTTGCTGTTATCCCATAACTCTTCTGGTCTTCGGTCATTTTTAATATCAAATCTGTTCTTGAGATGATCTCTGATTTCATGTAGGATATGTTCAAGGTCATGTTTTGGCTCTCATGAACTTGTGTTAATTTCTTCAGTTTCAACCTAAACTTGCATATGAGCCACAGATGGTCTATTCCACAGTCTGTTTCTGGTCTTGTTTTAGCTGATGATATGGAGCTTTTCTACCATCTATTCCTACAGAGGTAGTCAATTTAATTTCTGTTCATTCCATCTGGTGAGATCCATGTGTATAGTAGTCTTTTAAATTGTTTACAACAAGGTATTTATAATGAATAAGTCACCATTCTTGCAAAATTCTATCATGTGATTTCCAGCATGACTAAAGCATCACCAAAGTCATGTTTTCCCAATACTGATTCTTCCTCATTATTTCCAACCTTTATGTTCCAATTATCAGTAATTATCAGTACATCTTGATTACACTTTTGATCGATTTCAGACTGAAGCAGTTGGTAGAATTCTTCAATCTCATCCTTGCTGGCTTTAGTGGTTTGCTTGTAAATTTGAATCATAGTGGTATGAACCGTTCTTTGGGCTTCCTTGTAGGCATGTAGATATTATTCTGTCACTGACAGCATTGTATTTCATGATAGATCTTGAAGTGTTCTTTTGATGATAAATGTGATGACATTCCTCTTTGATTAGTCATTTCTGGTATAGTAAACAATATATTGTCACATTAAAAATGACCAATAATAGAATGGCAAGATTTCTGCTCACTTGTTTTGGACTCATCATCAGGAAAGACCAATTGTTAGAAGTGGACATCATGTTTGGTACAGCAGAGGACAAGTGGATGTGAGGGAAACCGTCAATGAGATGAACAAACACAGTTACCACAACAAAGGACCCAAATGTTACCGCCATTGTAACATTTACTTGTTATACATAAGGCCACCATCAATTAGAGCTGACTCAATGTCGACAACAACAACAACAACAACAAAATGACTTTAAACAATCAAAGCTATCAGAGGACAGTCTCCTTGGAGAGACAAACCATTGTTTCACTCAACTACAGGACCATCGTCTTCGTGGTCTGCTGGGAGTAACCCATAGACCACCGCTCTGCCTTCTTCATGCCCTTCTGCTTGGTCACCTGTTTCCAGAAGCACAAAGACAGTGCAACCCTGAAACTCATCTTGTAAAGAAAAAAAGAGCTTCATCTCTTCCTTCAAAAATGAGAAAGCCTGTGGAAATCAAAGATGACAAGTCACCTACATTTGGTTTTCTCAACGTTAATGAGGAAGCAGACAGAGTTTTCCTGCAGAATTTAAAGAATCTAGGAGACCCTGTGCCACTGAGGAGCTCATTGCTCAAGTCAAACCTTAGACAGCTGATGGTCTACCCCCACCAGAGACAATAGAGTAGAGCTCATGGGAGCTTTTATGCATGAGCCTTTGTGTGTGCAGTCTGCAGGTCACTGTAAGAATTGTGGAACTGTTCCCAAAATGAGGTTTTTTAGGGGGGATTATTGTGTTACTTGCTTCACAAAGCCAAAGCCTGCCCCTCACCCTATGAAACCAGCCAGTGTGAGGAGAGGCCTTGCTGGTGCTTAAGCAAAAGTCATGAATTCCAGGATGTGGACTGGGTGATACCATGCAACTCTTCTCCTCCAACGATGTGGACTCTTGTTTCAGGCTATGGGACAGAAGTCACAATAGCAGATCCTTTATGGAGAGACAACTCAAGATTCGGATGGTTATTTTAAGATGTTTTCTTTTTGGTACAGTTAAGAATGGCATCATAAATTGATATCATTTACCAAGTTTTGTTTTTTTTCACACCTGGTTAAGCTAAAAATTTGATCAGAGTTACTAAAGAAAATCAAGATGGAATTGTTCAATAGTTGGCTTTATTACCCTTGGGTTATGAGATTGAAATTCTTTGAAATTACATTAAATAAACCAATGACATTTTTTTAAAGTGCATCAAATGGAGCAAAATAAAACAAAACAAAACAAAATCCCCAAATGAAACAGACCACAAGCTTGATTTGGTCTCGGGGTTATACTCTGCCAGACCATCTTTAGCTGCCTGAATACAGGGTACCTAGAATAGGAGAGGCAGAATTTTCCTTCCAGTTCTCAGTTCTTAGAATAACCGACCACTATCCTGGTCCCCCTAAAGGGGATGTATTGGGCATGTCTTACACACCGACTTGAAGACTCTTGACTCCCTTTTATCCAGTCATGGACACCAAGGTGGACATGGGTGAAACCTGATGTCTCCCTAACTAGCCAGCCCATCTACTTTTTACCTCCCATCCAGGTTTCTTATGACAACAAGCTGACATGGGACAATTGCAGACCCTGCAAGACATTCACAACGAAGTGACCTGGAAGTGTGGGGAAGATACTGCCCACAGGGGACAACCCTTTTCCTTTAGGGAACAAAAGCCACTGAGTAGCTAAATGTTTCCCTTCTGTCCTTCAAGTGGGCACATTCTAGATGGTTCCTTGTAAGGTGCCTGCCAGGTATCCTTGTGTTGATTTCCCTCCTTTCCTGTCCCACCTCCCTGCTCACAGTCATGTTCCCTGGTATGACTTCGAAATTAAACTACCTGATGTCCTACCAGGCTGTGGCACTTTCCACCTGCAGCAAAGTGTCGGCCTGAAACTATAATCTGTAGCAGCGTCGTGGTTCAGAAACAGCTTTCTTTAAATGCTCCCCAAGCTGTGCTGTGAATGTGTCTTCAGGTAGATTAAGCTCCTCAGACATGTGATTCCTTTCCTCCAGAACAGCAAGAACTCCAGGAACCATTTGTCTCTCTTCGAATAAAATAGGTTCATACCAATACAAATGTGCTGACAGCAATAAGAACACACTAAACAACATGTGAAAAAAAGGGAGACTCTACAAGCTGTGGGAAACATGGCCTGACTTGACAAACTGATGAGAACTTGAAGCACTTACCGACCATCGTAGATGCTTGGTGGGCCCGTGATTCTCAGTGGTTTGGTAGTAATGTAACGATGCAAATGTGGCAGTTATAGGATGATGTCCATGAAGTGATCTGATGTGATCAACCAGTAACAGGATTAAGAGTTGTTCACTTTGTTAGGTGCCATCTAGTCAATCCTGACTCATAGTGACCCTATGCACAAGAGGACGAAACACTGCCCAATCCTGCACCGTCCTCACAATTGTTCCATTAGAGCCGACTGTTGCTGCCACGATGTCAGTCCATCTTGTTGGGGGTCTTCCTCTTTTTCACGGACCTATCACTTTACCAAGCATGATATCCTTCTCCAGGAACTGGTCCTTCCTGATCACATGTCCAAAGTACATGAGATGAAGTCTCATTACCCTCCCTTCTAAGGAGCATTCTGGCTGTCCTTCTTCCAAAACAGATTTGTTTGTTCTTCTGGCAGCCTATGGTACTTTCAATATTCTTTGCAAACACTATAATTCAAAGGCATCAATGAATATGGTCTTCCTAATTCATTGTTCAGCTTTCACAGGTGATTGAAAAATCTCATGGCTTGGGTGAAGGATGCCTTAGTTCTCAGAGTGACATCTTTGCTCTTGAACACTTTAAAAAGATTTTTTTTTTTTTTTTGCCACAGATTTGATTTCTTGGACAGCTGCTTCCATGAGCACTAATTGTGGATCAAACCTTTGATAACTTCAATCTTTTCTCCATTTACCATGATGTTGGTTATTGGTCCAGTTGTAAGGATTTTTGTTTTCTTTACATTGAGTTATAATCAAGTCCTTTAAGTCCGCTTTGCTTTCAGTAAGTAAGGTTATGTCATTTGCACATTTCAGGTTGTTAATGAGCCTTCCTTTAATTCTGATGCTGAGTCCAGCTTCTGTGATTATTTCCTCAACATACAGACTGAATAAGTATAGTGAAAAGATGCAACCGTGATGGGGTGTCCCCTTGTTCTGTTGGAACAACTGCTTCTTGGTCTATGTACAGGTTCCGCATGAGCACAATTAAGTGTCCTGGGATGCACATTCTTCACAATGTATTTATAGCTTGTTGTGATCCATACAGTTGAATGTTTTTGCATGTTCAGTAAAATACAAGTAAACATCTTTCTGATATTCTCTACTTTCAGCCCAAATCCATCTGATGTCAGCAATTGACTGTTGTTGTTGTTAAGTGCCATCAAGTCAGTTCCAACCCATAGTGACCCTGTATAGAGTTTCCAAGGAGCAATTGGTGAGTTTGAACCACCAACCTTGCTGTTCAAACCAAATTTGAGGTCGAGTGCTTATCCTACAGCACCACACCAGGACTCCTGATATTGTCTTATAAATCCAACTTGAATTTCTGGCAGCTCTTTATTGATGTACAGCTGCACTCATTTTAAAACTATCTCAGCAACATTCTACTGTCTGTGATGTTAATGATTTGTTTGATGATTTCTGAATTCTGTTGGGTCACCTTTCTTTGGAATGGGCTTTTCTAGTTGGCTGACTTAGTAGTTGTCTTCCAAATTTCTTGGCATAGACTATTGAGTGCTTCCAGCCCAACACCAGGTTTTTGAAACATTTCAATTGATATTTCAGCAATTCCTGGAACCTTGTTTTTCACCAATGCCTTGAGTGCAACTTGGAAATTTTCTTTGAATACTAATGGTTCTTGGTCATATGCTACTTCTTGAAGTAGTTGAAGGTTGAACAGTTCTTTTTGGTACAGTAAATCTGTGTATTCCTTCCATCTTCTTTGGATACTTCCTGCATTGTTCAATATTTTGCCACTTGTTGAAAAAAGTATTTGCAACGAAGAAGTCATTGGTCTTGACTTAAGTGGAGTCCTATCCTGTGACTCCAGCATCATTTCTATCACCAAGAGTCCCCAGGTCTTGCCACGCTGCTGGTCAACCAGGTCTCCACCCAGGTTCACAGGAGTCTATTGAAAATCGTAGGGCTTAGCTCACAGCTTCATTGCTGTTTTTCCCTCACTTTCCTTTATCAGTGACCAACGTGGTCACCAATCAGAGCGTGTATTCCCATTGAGTCTTAGTCTTAGAAGGGGGCCAATATGTCATTTCTGACATAGTGAAGCATATGATTGTCATATTCAAAATGACCAATATCTGTCCATTTCAGCTCACGAGTGCCCAGGATATTGATCTTCATGCATCCTACTTAATTTTCAATGGCTTCCAATTTTCCTAGATTCATATGTCATACATTCCAACTATTAATGGATGTTTGCAACTGTCATTTCTCATTTTGAGTTGTACCCCATCAACCAATAAAGGTTCTCAAAGCTTTGCTCATCCATGTCATGAAGGTCAGCTCTATTTTGAGGAGGCAGTTTTTCTCCAGCAGAATTTTTAGTTCCTTCTAACCTGAGGGGCTCATCTTCCGGTACAATATCAGACAATGTTTTACTACTCTACATAAGATTTTCAGTGGTTAACCTTTCAGAAGTGGTCCACCTCTCCTTCTTCCTAGTCTGTCTTAGTTTGGAAGCACAGCTAATATCTGTCCACCTTGGGTACTCTTGCTGGTATTTAAAACACCGATGCATAGCTCCCAGAATTACAGCAACACCAAGTCACCACAGTATGACAAACTGACAGAAGAGTGGTAGATGACAATAATATGTTGTATATCCCACGGCCCATTCAGAGGTCAGAAATTGGGATGCTCCATGGTAGAGAACTACAGTCTACTTTCCTAGCCAATGCTTCTCCTCCTATGAGCCAGGAGGCTTCATCTTGCCCACTAAGGTCACACAAACCTCCCTACTCTCTCCTGTTTCTTTGTTCTGCATTGGTTCTGCTTTGACTATGCATGGGAAGGGTTATGGAAGTCTCCACTAAGGGTTTCAGCAGTCTTCACTAATATCACCTTTTCAAAGTCTTCTCGTTGTAGGAATGCATACACCAACTGTCAACCAAGGAAAGCTGAGGTCATTTGAAGGATTAACCCAAGCTGGAGAATCTATTTCCTATATGGCTGCTCACTCATATGGCTATTGGTAGAAGGTCTCAGTTCCTCTGCGTGTGGTCCTCTCCATGGACTGCCTTGGCACATGGTGCCTGCACAAGAGATCTTAGATGTCTTGTAATGCTTTTTGCCAAAGTCCCACACTGCCACTTCTACTTCATTCTACTTATTAGAAAAGAGTCACACAATCCAACCCACATTTAAACAGAGGGGACTTTTAGGCTTCGCTTCTTTAAGATAGGAATATTAGAGAGTTTTAGCATATTGTTGTTGTTGTTAAGTGCTGTCGCATCGGTTCCTACTCATAGTGACCCTGCATAGGGTTTCTGAGGAGCAGCTGGTACGTTTGAACTGCTGACCTTGTGGTTTGCAGTCCAGTGCTGATTCTATAGTGCCACACCAGGAGTCCATTAGTGTATTAGAGGGCATCTTTTTAAATAATCACATTCAAAAGGTGACAAACCTTTATTTTCTGCTATGAGATATCCACCTGCAACTAAGAGTTCTGTCAGCTTGGCATTTTGTCCTTTATCTCATGTTTTCCACCTCGTGGGGACCCTAGTCCTCCCATTAAAAACCCAAGTCAAAGAAAGGCAAACTGGCCCCTGGTACATCTAGCTTTCTGGAGGAAACAAAACACAGTTCTAACTCATGGCAACGTGACGTTTTAGAGTAGAACTGTGCTCCATATGGTTCTAGTGACTGATTTTTATAGAGAGGATCTCCAAGCTTCGGAGGCATCTCTGGGTAGATTCAAACAAACCGCCACCATTTTAATTAGCAGTAAAGCACATCAACTATTTGTATCACCCAAGGAATGCTGAAGGACACCGTGGGTTTTAGAAGCCTAGCTTATTTGGGTCCTGGCGTAGCTCTATAGGATCAGCATTGGACTGCTAACTGCGAGGTTGGCAGTTCAAACACACCAGATGGTCTTTGGACATCCTATACAGGGTCCCTATGAGTCAAAACTGACTCAACAACACCACAAAACACATACAACCTACTTGAAAGTGAATTTGAAGGACTTGAGTCAACTTTAATGGAACAAGTGATTAGACATGCGAAAACTGAAGACCATCAATAGGAAGCTCTAATGCTTTACATGGATTTAAGATAAATGGTTTTAGAAAAGGACCAAAAGAAGAAAAACTCTCAGCATTTAGAAGAAGTTAAGCTGATGGCCAACATCATAGGAAAAATCTAGTCTTTAGAGGATGCAACGTGCCCGAATATGTCTAATTTCCATAGCTGCCATCAAAACAGCCTTCAAAGACCATCAGAAGAAAGAAGAATTCCTTCAGACACACAGTATTAAGAGACGCTTTGGAGCAAAAGTCTCATCTCCAGGGAATCATAAAGCTGATCTCACAAGAAGCCGAGGATGGAAATGGAAAGAGAGTAAACTTATTATACGGGGGAAATGTTAGAAAACTCCAAAGAGAAGAAAATCAAGTCTCTGAATTGGCACTTGCCAAAGATGAGCGACTCAATGGTGGGAAATGTTCACTGCTACAACACAGACACCAGAAACACTAGACACTCCTAGAAGACGAGTCAAAGGGAATTTTGAAAAAAACCGATCAATGTGGCTGAGTTAAGTGTTTATTTTTAAACTCTTGAAGATTAATGAAACGGACTGTACACTAAATTAACTGAAGAAGAGACAATAATGGATACATGAAAACTGAGAAATCTTCTCTGCCCCCAGACAAAACATGGTTAAATGGAAGAGGTAACAGATTCAGTAGAAATTTCAAGTCACTCCTAGCTATGGAATAAAAATAGAGCGAGTTTTCTCCAAATATCTAATCCAAAGTGAATTCACCCTGAAATGACAGAAGAGTCTTTTCAAAGCAAATGATGAGATCAGGCACACACAAGTGCTGAACACCTGTAAAATTTAAGTAGAAACTTAGGAAATTTGTAAAGTCGCATAGTACAAGATCAACAAATAAAAATCAGTTGGATTTCTGTACATCAGAGAAACCTGAAAGGGAAATTAGGGAAATAATTTCATTCACTATAGCATCAATGAAAATAAAATACTTAGGAATCAATCTACCCAGGGACATGAAGGACGTAGCCCATGAAAACTATAAAGCATCACTGAAAGAGATCAAAGAAGACTTAGATTAATGGGAAGACGCTCCACGTTCAGGGGGTGGAAAAATCAAGATTGTTAAGATATCAGTACTACTTAGAATGACCTGTAGATTTAACACAATTCTGATAAAAATTCCAATAGCTTTTTTTTTAAGAAATAGAAAAACCAATCCTCAACTTTATATGAAATAGCAAGAGTCCCTGAATAACTAAAGAAATACAGAAAGAGAGGACCAAAGTAGAAGGACTCACGTGTTCTGATTTTAAAACGTATTATACAGGTGATGCTGTGGAATAAAGCTCTGGACCGCTAAGCCGGTGGTTCAAAATTACCAGGCACTCCTTGGAAACCGCATCCAAGATGGCTATGAATCACAACCAACTTGACAACACTGAACAACAACAACAACAACAAGCAGTAATTAAAGGGAGCACATATAGTCAAGCTACAATCACACTCCATAAAACACCAAAATCCAGGCAAGAATCAACACCAACTGCCATATACCAGGGAGGCAGACAACATCTGTGAAAGTTACTCTGAGAGGGGCTGTGTGCTGAAGACCAGGAGCAGGCTTGCAGGGTATACCCTTTGGTTGGTTGATGATGCATGGAAGGGATTCTAACCATGGCAATGAAACGATATATGATAGGATGAATGTAAAGCTAATGTTCTCCCATGTAAACGATCATATAATTCACAAGAAAACTTTTTAATTCTAATAACCAAAACATAAGTAAACTTTTGACAACTTAACAACAAAAAGACAAATAACCATTGCAATAAAATGGACAAAGGACTCGAATAAACATTTTACTACAAAGGCATTCAAATGGTCACCAAACACAAGAGAAGATGCTCAGTGTCACTAGCCATTGTGGTTAAGTGCCATCGACTCATAGCAAACCTACATAGGGTTTCCCAAGGAGTTACTGGTGGGTTTGGATCACCAACCTGGAGGTTAACAGTCCAGAGAGTTGCAAATCAAAGCCACAATGAGGTATCACTTTACTCTAACTGTTGTTGTTGTTGTTAAGTACCGTCAAGTCAGTTCTGACTCATAGCGACCCTGTATAGGAGCAGCTGGTGAATTTAAACCACTGACCTTGCAGTTCAAACCAACCTTATGGTAGAGTGCTTATCCTATAGCACCACACCAGGAGTCCTTCACTCTAATTAGGATGGCAAAAATGAAATAAAATAATTCAACAGAAAGTAAGAAATGTTGGCAAGGATGGGAGGAAATTTTAACATTTTCCCATTGCTAATGGGAATGCAAAACTGTACAGCCATTGTAGAAAGTAAGGAGGCAGCTCCAAAAAAAGCTAAAAATAGAACTACATGTGACCCAGAGGCTTGTACAGTAGGTCCACTCATAGGCATGGACCTCGAAGACGGACAAGAGGAAACCCAGAGGCTTGTACAGTAATGTCCACTGCAGTACCGTTAAAATAGCCAGAAGATGGAAATGCTCAATACTCATCAGCAGAGCAATGGATAAACAAACTGGGGGACAAAAGGTATTGCTACAAAATCAGAGAAACATTCATTAAACAAATATATAAAAATCTGAAGATGATTTTTTTCTTGATGAACACATCTCCCATCTAGGTCTTGTGAATACTGGTAGGATGCTGGGATAAACACTGGACTGCTAATGCAAGGTTGGCAGTTCAAAATCACCACCTGCTCCTTAGAAACCCTATGCTTTTGTTGTTGTTGTTAGGTGTCATCGAGTTGGTACCAACTCATAGCGACCTTATGCACAGCAGAAATAAACACTGCCCAATCCTGGGCCAACCTCACTACTGTTGCCATGCTTGAGTCCATCGATG
>NW_006408541.1:1122971-1124008 GCF_000296735.1 Chrysochloris asiatica | reverse complement strand
TTAGTGGTTGGTGCATAAATTTGAATAATAGTGGTATTAACTGGGCTTCCTTGCAGGTGCATGGATATTATCCTATCACAGACAGCGTTGCACCTCATGACTGATCTTGATATGTTCTTTTTGACAATGAATGCAACACCATTCTTCTTCAATTTGTCATTTCCGGCATAGTAAACCATGTGGTCATCAGATTCCAAATGGCCAATACCAGTCCATTTCAGCGGGCTTTTCTCCTTACGGACTTTACTCCATTCACATCATCACGGTCAATTCTACTTTGAGGAGGCAGCCTTTCCCCAGTTGCATTTTGAGTGCCTGTCTACCACGTGACCATCATGACTCTGACACCAGAAGAACTAGATGGTGCCCTGCTACCACCGCCAACTACTCTGAAAGGGATCATGTGAGAGGGTCTCAGATACAGTGGGAGAAAATGGGGAACAAAACTCAAAATTATTTTAAAAGACCAGGTTTCCCTTGTGAGAAAGAAACTGAAGGAACCTGGGACTTGAGCTTTGACCACCCTTCAGCTCTGGAAAGAACTCATCCTCATGGGCCAATCAAAGCCAAGCAGTAGATATGTATCTAGTGGGGACAATGACAATATTAACGTCTGCTCACCAGAAAATGGTCAATCAATCATTCAAAATCAAAAGGGCAACATCTTCCTAAGATCAAAGTTGAAAAAAGGATGAGGAGGTGGGTGGAACCACAGGGAGGAAGTGAGATAGGTGTTACTGCCGTTGTTAGGTGCCGTGGAGTCCATAGTGACCTTATGCACAGTAGAACAAACACTGCCTGGCCCTGTGCTAATCTAACAATCGTTGCTACGCTTGAGTCCATTGTTGCTGCCACTGTGCCAATCCGTCTCAATGGACGTCTTTCTCTTTTTCACTGACCCTCCACTTTACCAAACATGTTGTCCTTCTTCAGGGATTGGTCCCTCCAGATAATGTGTGTGAAGCCTGAGAGACGAAGTCTGGTCATCCTGGCTTCTAAGGAGCATTCAGGTTGTACTCCTTACAACACAGATTTCT
>NW_006408541.1:1117372-1122770 GCF_000296735.1 Chrysochloris asiatica | reverse complement strand
CTGTACTGCTGCTTCTATGAGTGTTCATAGTGGATCCAAGCAAAATGAAGTCTCTGGGAGTTTCAATTTTTCTCCATTTATTATGATGCTATTTATTGGCCCAGTGGTGAGGATCTTGACTTTCTTTACACTGAGGTGCAACCAACACTAAAGGCTGCATGTAGTCTTCGATCTTCATTGCCTATATTTTAAATCCTCTTTGCTTTCAGCAAGCAAAGTTGTATCATCTGCATATCGCAGGTTGTTAATGAATCTTCCTACAATCCTGATGCCACATTCTTCTTCATATAACCCAAATTCTTGAATTATATGCTCAGTATACAGATTGAATAAGTATGGTGAAAGAATACAAACCTGGCGCACACCTTTCCTGATTTTAAACCATTCAATGTCTTCGTGTTCTTTTCGAATAACGGCGTATTGGTTCCTTATGAGCACAATTAAGTGTTCTGGAATACTCTTTCTCCTCAATGTGGTCCATAGCTTGTCATGATCCACACACTCGAAAGCCTTTGCATAGTCAATATAGCACAGGTAAACATCTTTCTGGAATTCTCTGCTTTCAGTCAAGATCCATCTGAAGTCAGCAATGATATCCTTTGTTCCATGTCCTCATCTGAACGTGGTTTGAACCTCGGGAAGTTTCTGTCAATGGACTGCTGCAGCCTTTTTTTTTTTAAATATTCTCGAAATAAATTTACATTGCATCCAATATTAATGATGTTGTCCGACAATTTCTGCATTCTGTTGCGTCACAACTCTTTGGAATGGGCACAAATATGGATCTCTTCCAATCAGTTGGCCTGGTAGCTGTCCTTCAAATTTCTTGGCATAGATGAGTGAGTGCCTCCAGTGCTGCATCAGTTTATTGAAAGATTTCAAGTTGTATTCCATCAGTTCCTGATGCCTTGTTTGTCATCAATGCCTTCAGTGCACCTTGGACTTCTTCCTTCAATACCATTAACTCTAGATCATATGCTACCGCTTGAAATGGTTCAAACGTCGATCATTTCTTTTTGGTACAGTGACTGTGTATTCCTTCCATCTTCTTTTGATGCCTTCTGCATCATTCAATATTTGCCCACAGAATCCTTCAGTATTGCACATCAAGGCTTAAGTTTTCTCTTCAGTTCTTTCATCTTGAAAAATGCTGAGTGTGCTCTTCCCTTTTTGTTTTCTAACTCTACGTCTTTTCATTATAATATTTGACTTTTCTTCTCGAGTGGACCTTTGAAATTTTCTGTTCAGCTCTTTTACCTCCTCATTTCTTCCATTTGCCTTAGCATCAACACACTGGAGGGCAAGTTTCCGAATCTCTTCTTATATCCATTTTGGTCTTTTCCTTCTTTCTTGTCTTATTAATACCTTTTGCTTTCTTCCTGTAAGATGTTCTTGATGTCATACCACAACTCTTCTGGTCTTTGGTCTGCTCTTGAGATGATCTCTAAATTCAGGTGGGATGTGATCAAGGTCATATTTTGACTCTCATGAATATGTTTAATTTTCTTCAGCTTCAGCCTGAATTTGCATATGAGTAACTGATTATCTGTTCCACATTCTGCCCCTGGCCTTGTTTTGGCTGATAATATTAAACTTTTCCACCATCTCTTTCCATACATGTAGTCAATTTGATGTCTGTGTATTTTATCTGGTGAGGTCCATGTGTATAGTCATCTTTTATGTTGTTTAAAAAAAAAAAAAAAGGGGGTATTCATAATGAAGAGGTCGTTAGCCTTGCAATATTTTATCATGTAATCTCCAGCATCGTTTCTGTCACCAAGGCCGTATTTTCTAAGTACTGACCCTTCCTCTTTGTTTCCAACCTTTGAATTCCAATCACCCGTAATTATCAATACATCTTGATTGTATGTTTGATCAATTTCAGACTGAAGAAGTTAGTAGAATTCTTCAATTTCATCATCATTGGCTTTAGTGGTTGGTACATCAATTTGAATAATAGTGGTCTTAACTGGTCTTACTTGTAGGTGTATGGATTTAATCTTACCACAGACAGCATTGTACTTTAGGACAGATCTTAATATGTTCTTTTTGATGGTGAATGTGATGCTGTTCCTCTTCAATTTGTCATCCCTGGCATAGTAAACCATGTGATTGTCAGATTCAAAATGGACGATACCAGTTCATTTCGGCTCACTAATGCCTAAGGTATTGATTTTCATGCATTCAATTTCATTTTTTGCAACTTCCAATTTTTTTAGATTCATACTTCATACATTCCCTGTTCTGATTATTAATGGGTGTCTACAGCTATTTCCTGGTGTGGCGCTGTGGGTTAATGCATCAGACCACAAAGTCATTTGAACTGCAAGGTTGGTGGTTCAAGCTCATCCATTGCTCCTTGGAAACCCTATCAACTCAATGGCACTTAACAACAGCAACAAACAGCTATTTCTCCTCATTTTGAGTAAATAAAGGTTCCCATCAGTAAATGAAGGTTCCAAAAGCTTTACTGCATTCGTGTCATCATGGTCAACTCTACTTTGAGTAGGCAGCTCTTCCCCAGTGGTATTTTGAGTGACTTCCAACCAGTGGGGCTCATCTTTCGGCACTCTATCTGACAATAGTGTGGTGCTCTTCACCATGTTGCAATATTCAACATTCTGGTGCTATCTGACTGCTATTTATAAGGTTTCCAGTGACTAAATGGTCAGAAATAATCTGTCTCTTCTTCTTCTAGTCTGAGTCTGGAAGCTCTGCTGAAACTTGTCCACCATGGGTGACTCTGCTGGTATTTAAAATACTGATGTGATTCCAGAATCACAGCCACATGCAAGCCACCACAGTACGACAAAGTGCCAGGTGAGTGGTGAGATGTTACCTGTAGAGGGTGGCAACCATTGAGATGAACCAAATGTATGATTTGTTGAGTGTAAAACTGATGATCTGCTCTGTAAACTTTCACTCAATTCACACAAAAAAGTTTAAAAAACAAAAACAAAAAACCGACCATGCTTAATGGTCGAATAGAAACTTATGGAACCTCAGAGACTTGGGCCTTAGAATTGAACTCCCTCCCATGGTTCCACTTTCAGCCAAACAATAGACCTCTGAGAGGAACAATAACACCAGGAGGTACAGACTCCTTAGTGCAACGATCCATACAAGATCAGAAGAGCCAGCATTGGCTCAGGGACAAAGTTCAGAATGTAGGAAGGGTAAGAAAGAAGGACAAATTGAGATAGCAAGCAGAGAATGTGGGAAGGATACCGTATCTTTGTGGGGATTGCAATCAATGCCACAAAATGAAATGTGTATACATTATGGAATGGAGAACTCGTTTGCTCTGTAAAATGTCTCCCAAATCACAACAATAAGTTGAAAGGTAAATGACATGAAAAGAAAAGCAACTGGGACTTGATTGAGAACAGATCTACTTCCAAGGTCAGGAACCCTGAGTTCTTCTCCATGTGGGCCTCTCCAGAGGGTGGCTCATGACTTGGCATCTGTCTTCTTCCAATGTGACTGATCCAAGAGAAAGTACAACCAAGACGGAAGTCACAAGTCTTCTTATGACTCGTCTACAGAGTGTCACGACAGCTTTAGTCTGTTCATTAGAAGTGACTCACCAAGTTCAGTCCATACTCAAGAGAAAGGGAATTAAGTTGTACCTCCTGAAGAGATCATTATTTTTAAAATTGTGGGCATGTTTGTTTAAATCACTATATTCCTCTTGGGAGAATGGACTGTAATCAGGCAAGGACAGATATAGTCAGATCCATTTGAGACTATTGCACCTGTTCAGGTGAGCACTGGACGGAAATAGTGGCCATGGAGATGGGGACAACTGTGAAGATTCGAGATCAACTTCCAAAGTGAGCTGATGCAGAATTTGCTTTGGAGTTAGATAGCGGAATGAAGAGCCAGAAGTAAGGGGTGACTTCAAGGTGTCTGGTATTGGCAACTGTGATCAGATGCTCCGATACTCTGAGAGGTGAAGACTGCAGAATGCCCACGTCCACCATGTCTGATTGCTCATGATGAGTGTTGGGATGCTCATGGGGAACCTAAGCAGAGACAGTGAGGTGAATTAGACACACGAGTGTGAAGATCAGAGACATGAGGTTTGGAGCTACCAACTGGGGAGTTCTCAGCATACAGATGGTTTTGAAGACATGCATGGATGGATCCGCAAGACAGAAAGCGGAAGTAGAGAAGAGGCCCGAGACAGAATCCTGAGGAACGAAAGGGCAGGCAGGGGGAGGAAGAGGTGGAAAGTTGGAATGAACAGCCTATTGGGGGCAGGGGAGTGCAGTGCTATGGGTTCAGAGGAAAGGAAGTATTTTGAAAAGGAAGAAGCTCGTGTCTGGGTCAGTAACGGCCGAGAGATCCAGTAGGATGAAGGCAGATCTGAAGAGTGGGTACAGAAGTCAGACAGGCCTGAACAAGTGGGGATACTGGGAGGTGTAGCTCGTGGTGTGAAGGGGTCGGCTGGCCGATGAGAATGACTGAAGCATGAATGCAATATGAAGAAGTGAAATATTTGGATGCTTAATATACACCTGGAGTCCTGCTGTGGCACTGTACGATAAACACTGGACTGCCAATCACAGATCAGCAGTTCAAAACCACTGGCCACTCCTCGGAAACTACACAGGGTCGATGTAGGTTGGAAGCAATGTGAAGGCGTAACAACAACATACACTCAAGAGCCATGGAGGCACCGTGGGTTAAGCATTATGTTACTTACCATTGTTGGAGTGGGAACCCACCAGCCTCCTAAATCTCTCCCACGTGGGACCACTTCCTACTCCTGTCATTTCACCTGGACGGCTCATCAACAGCATCCTAACTGGTCTCCTGACCTTGTTTCTGTTCCTCTCAGATTCTTTTTCTCAAGGCAGTCTGGACTCTAGGGAAATCCTATATTTTACCATGTCACTCTTGTATTTAAAATCCCTCAATAGTTCCTGAGACGAGCTTTAAGCCTTGAAGCAAAACTATTTCCTTACATCACCTTTGACCGAACTGGTAGGTGAACCCATAAAGTAACGAATACCACACTTGAGTACTATGCTCTTTGAAAAAACAAAGCAAAACAAAACATAAACACATTTATATGAGACCAAAAATGTCAAACAATATTCTAAAGCAGGGGCGGAGAACGTCTAGCCCACAGGCCATATGTTATTTTAGTACTGTTGAGTCAGTTCTGACTCATAGCAATCCTATGTAGGGTTTCAAGGAGTAGCTGGTGGGTTTGAACTACCAACCTTGTGGTTGGAAGTCCAGTGCTGATCCTATAGCACGACACCAGGCCATATAAGGCCTGCAAAATCATTTGGTCTGGTCCTGCCTAGGAAACCACAGTTCCAGTCATCACATTGTTGTTGTTAGGTTCCATCGAGTTGGTACCAACTCATAGCGACCTTATGCACAG
>NW_006408541.1:1093646-1116472 GCF_000296735.1 Chrysochloris asiatica | reverse complement strand
GAACAACTGCCTCTTGGTCCAGGTACAGATTCCTCATGAGCACAATTAAGTGTTCTGAAATACTCATACTTTGCAATGTTATCTATACCTTGTCATGATCCACACAACTGAAAGTGTTTGCGTAGTCAACAAAGTACAGGTAAACATCTTGCTGATATTCTCTGCTTTCAGCCAATGCTTCTCTGCCATTACATTAGGGGTGAGCTAATTAAATGTTTGAACAAATAGAGTAGGCTAAATTTTTAAATCAGTAACTCTGTATGGCCTGTGAATGGTGTTATAAATTTTGGCAGAAAAAAGGTTCCCCATTTTTGGAGGATTGTGAAGCTTGGTCAGTGAGATCCAGAGCAACTGGAATAGAAATAATAAGAATGTCTGAACAATATATGTAGAAATTGTTGAATGGGAATCTGTTCTGTTGTGCATACTTCCAGTGAAAGGACAATAAAACATTATAGAGATAATGACAACAAAAACCTTCAGTGGCTACCCATTACCCCAGATACAGTCTAAGTCCCTGCCCTCCTCTCTGAAAGCTCAGTCTCTCTCCCTCAGCCTTAGCTGTCTGCATTCCTGCTGTTTTATTGTACCGTCCTCTTTGATTTCTCCTCCTGTTGTTCCTCAGACTTCTTCCTGCCTCAGCTAATGTATCGATTGTCTAGAACAGCCTTCCTTGACCTTCTCTGAGTTTTCTCCATCACTGAGGAAGATGGCTTTCTTTCCTGAGATTACACCAGGCAGGCTGTGTTTCTGCCTCTCATTTGTATCCCAGGCTCTGGACTGAATCATGGATTTCTCTTAAACAGGAACATATTTTAAATGGCTATGGAGTGTTTCTTTTAAGTAAAACAAGCTAATTTAGGCATTCTGTAGAAGTCTTTTTCAAAAACAACAGGACGAAAGAATCTTAGGAGACAAGACCCATAGACCCAATTATTCTAAATTGTTGTGACTTATAGACTTGAATGGAATGATTTCATTACAGGTTGTTTGTTAATCCATTGAAAGAAGTAACCTTTGGGTTGAGGGAGAGATAAATGAAATAATCCTGATTTTGTAGGAGCAGTTAGTTACACATATATTAATTTGCCTTCTTTCAATTCAAACACTGTTGTAAAAAGACAAAAACAAAACCAAACTCCAAGAGGTGGTAGGAGTTTAACAGGCATCCATTCTTTCAGCTTATTCAGAAAGCAAATGAAAATGAACCTTGAATGAAGCCAACAGCAGGGGACTCATTTACTTCATTGGGACACTTTAATCATGTGAACAGAAACTGCAGCTAGAGTCATTGAATCTGGAGACCAAGACTTCCACTTGGGAGCACCTGCAAGACATCTCCAGCTGGGCATTCTGCGGGCTCCTCACCTCCAAGTCTGTGTGTCCCCATCTGAACTCATTATTGTCCCCTGCAGAAACCTGCCCTCCTCCTGGGTCACCTACTTTACCAGTATACCAATCCCATCCAACGTTCAGGATTGAATTACACCCCTCTAAAACTCATGTTAGTTGTTATTGTGAAGTGCCATCGAGTTGGTTCCAACTCATAGTGACGGTGTAGAGGATTTCTGAGGAGTGGCTGTTGGGTTTGAACCAAATCAACCTTGTGGTCTAGTGGCTATCCTACAGCGCCACACCACGATTCCTTCTTCTGACTGGAGGTGGTGGTGGTTATGTGCCATGGAGTCAGTTCTGACTCATAATGACCCTGTATAGAGTTTCCGAGGCTGTAAATCTTTACAGGAGCAAAAAGCCTCATCTTTCTCCCACAGAGAGACTGGTAGATTTGAACTGCTGACCTTATAGTTAGCAGCCCGGCTTGTAATTTGCTACACTACAAGGGCTCCTTTCCCTCTCGATGTTGTTTTTGAATAGTGCCGTTGAGTCGGTTCCGACTCATAGCAACCTTGTCTAGGGTTTCTGAGGAGTGACTGGTGGATTTGAACTACTGACCTTGAGGTTCAAACCAACCTTTCAGCCCAGCACTTATCTCACAGCGCCACACCAGGACTCCTCCTTCTGATTGTTGTTAAGCACCTGTCAAGTCCCGTCAAGTTGGTTCCGACCCACAGTAACCCTGTGTACAATTTCCGATGAGCGGTTGGTGAATTTGAACCACCAACCTTGAGGTTCAAACCAACCTTGTTGTTGAGTGCTTATCCTACAGTGCCATACCAGAACTCCTCCTTCTGATTTTGTGTTGTTGTTTAAATGCCTTTGAGTCAGTTCCTACTCACAGTGACCCTGTATAGAGTTTTCAGGGAGCAGCTGGTGAGCTTGAACCACCCACCTTGAGGTTCAAACTGCCTTTGCAGTCCAGCACATTAACCAGCGCCATACCAGGACTCCTTCACCTTCTGATTGTTGTTGTTAAATGCCGTTGAGTCAGTTCCGACCCATAGCAACCCTGTATAGGGTTTCCGAGGAGTAGCTGGTAAGCTTGAACCACCAACCTTGCAGTTCACACAGCTTTACAGTCCGGGGCATTAACCCACAGTGCCACACCAAGACTACTCTGAGTAGTAGGAGAGAAATGATTAATACATTCAGCTAATTTGAACTGCAAGGTCGGCGGTTCAAGCTCACCAACTGCTCCTTGGAAACCCTATACAAGGTCGCTATGGGTCGGAATCGACTCAATGGCACTTAACAACAATAACAAACCACTCCTTGTCTGCTCATTTGTCATACTGTGGTGGCTTGTGTGTTGCTGGGATTTTGGAAGCTATGCCACTGATAACTTAAATACCAGCAGGGTCACCCATGGTGGACAGGTTTTAGCGGCTAGACTAGGAAGAAGGCAAGGCAGCCCACTCTGAATGGTTAGCTACTGAAAAGCGTATGGACAACCCCAGAACACTGTCTAATAAAATGCTAGAAGATAAGACCTTCAGATTGGAAGGCACTCACACTATGACTGGGACAGAGCTGTCTCCTCAAATTAGAGTTGACTTTAATGATGTGGATGAAGTAAAGCTTTCAGAAAGACCTTCAGGTGCTAATGGGGCACAACTCAAAATGAGGAGAAACAGCTGCTAACATCCATTAAAAATTGGAACATGGGCTGTATGATGTATGAATCTAGGAAAATTGGAAGTTGTCAAAAAATGAAATGGAATGTATATGGATTGATAGATATCCTAGGCCCTAGTACGCTGAAATGGATGGGCACTGTTCATGTTGAATCAGACAAGCATATAATTTACTATGCTGGGGACGACAATTTTAAGAGGAATGGTGTTTCATTCGTCGTCAAAAAGAACATTTCAAAATCTCTCTTGAAGTATAATGCTGTCTGTGATAATATCCATATTCCTACAAGGAAGACCAGTTAATACCACTATTATTCAAATTTACTCACCGACCAGACCACTAAAGCTACTGATGATAAAATTGAATAATTCTATCAACTTCTTCAGTCTGAAATTGCGTAAACATGCCATCAAGATACATTGGTATTACTGGTGACTGGACTGACACGGTTGGAAACAAAGAGGAAGGATCAGTATTTGGAAACTATGGCCTTGGTGAGAGAAACAATCCTGAAAATCGCATGATAGAACTTTGCAAGACCAATGACTTCTTCACTACAAATACCTTTTTTCAAAATTTAATATATACCTGGACCTCCCCAGATGGAATGCGCAGGAATCAAATTGATCCCACCTGTGGAAAAAGACAGTGGAGAAACTCATCTTCCTAAACAAGGCCAGGGCTGACAAACAGAAATGCTGAGCATGTTCTTCCCTTTTGATTTTCTAACTCCAGGTCATTGCACATTTCATTAAAATACTTTACTTGGTCTTCTCAAGCTGCCTTTCGAAATTTTTGTTTCAGATCTTTTACTGCCTCATTTATTCCAGTAGCTTTAGCTTCTCAACGTTCAAAAGGTAGCATTTAACAAAGAACCACCTGTATAGAAGGAAGAGGTCCAAGCTGCACTGAAGGCATTGTTGTAAAACAAGTCTCCAGGAATTGATGGAGTACAAATTGAAATGTTTCAACAAACTTGTGCAGCGATGAAAGGGCTCACTCATCTATACCAAGAAATTTGGAAGATAGATACCTGGCTGAATGATTAGAAGAGACCCATATAGGTGCACATTCCAAAGAAAGGTGACCCAACTGAATGCGGAAATCTTAGAACAATATCAGTAATACCACAGACAAGTAAAATTTTGCTGAAGATAATTGAAAATTATTTTCAGCAGTATATTCGCGGAGAACTGTCAGGAATTCAAGCCAGATTCAAAAGAGAATGTGGGACTAAGGCTATCATTGCTGATGTCAGATGGCTGTTAGTTAAAACATGGAATACCAGAAAGATGTTTGTTTACTTGTGCTGTATTGGCTATACAAAGGCATTCGACCATATGAATCATAACAAACTATGGATAACATTGCAAAGAATGGATATTCCAGAACACTTAATTGTACTCAGGAGGAACCTGTACATAGACCAAAAGGCAGTCGTTTGAACAGACCAAAGAGATACTGAACGTTTTAAAATCAGGAAAAGAGTGCACCAGAAAAAGGTGAAACAAAACTTTTAAAAAAACCTGATGAAACCCTGGAGACTACGGTCCTTGGTTACCCTTCAGGTCTGAAACTAAACTCATGCCCATGGCTCCATTTTCAGCCAAAGAACATACCAGTCTACGGTAGCATAGGGGTTACGAGTTGGGCTGCTAACCACAAGGTCAGCAGTTCAAAACTACCAGCTGCTCCATGGGAGAAAGATGAGGGTTTCTGCTCCCATAAAGATTGACAGCCTCAGGAAGCCTTAGACAGGGTCACTATGAGTTGAAGCCAAGTCAAAGGCACTTAACAACAAAAGCAATAAGGCTAACAGTAACACTAGAGAGGTCCACATACCTTAGAATAATTAGTCATCTGTGATCAAAAGGGTAGCATTTATCCAGGGACAAAGTTCAGAAGGGTCGGGAAAGAAGGAAGAATGGAAACAGGAAACAGAGGGAAGAAAGGAGATAAATCATGCCATGTGGAGTTTATAATCAATGAGATGAAACAAAATGTGTATGAACTGTTGAATGGAAAAATGATTTACTCTGTAAACCTTCAGTCACTTCATAATGAAAAGTTTTGAAATTTTATTGCAAACTATATTTTATGACTGCATTAATATTTTTATACCAATTACATTTATACAAATATAATCCAGGCAGGATTAATTATTATGTTTTTTTTTCTTCTGATTTTAAAAGACATTAAAACGTGTTCGTGGCCTCTGTACCTGATGGGAAGACACCTGGTGATACAGGGGTTAGGCACTTGGTTTCTAACGGCAAGGTTGGTGATTCCAATCCACCCTGTGGCTCCCTGGGAGAAAGACCTGAGGATCCACTCCCGTGAAGATCACATCATAGGACACTCTGTGGGGCTTTGATACAATGTTCAGTAGTGAAGAAACTACCACTGCAAGAGTCAAAAGTGAAGAAAGGGAAGAACTGGAATTGAACATAGGCCAGTCTGAGTCCCGTTCTAAACTTCTACTGGAATTAAAGTCTCCAGGACCCAGGCAAACTCCAAGTAGAAGGTCCCTGGGCCCGGAGTACCGCCCCAGCATGCTCTGGCTAACTCGGAGCTACAATTAAGCGATCCGCAGCCCCGGGTCCTGACTAAAGCCCAGCGGCCCCGCCCCTGCCACAGGCCCCGCCCCTCAATCCGGAGCCAGGCGCGCGGCCGCGGGGGGCGGGGCCGCGCGTGCGCTCGCCCGTCCGTCCCCGTCGCACGCATGCGCAGCGCTCGCTCGTGGAGAGTATGGCGGGGGCCGCTCCGGGCGCCATCTCCGAAGAGGACTACTTCGGGAACGCCGCCGAGTGGGGCGACGAGGCGGACGGCGGCCAGGTGAGGGGGGGAGCCCCCCGACGAGGACTGCTCGTGTCCGTCGCTGGCGGGCCGGTCCGCGTGGTCACCGAGTGGTTCAAGCACAGCCCGCTCCGTCGGCCACACCCCCGGCTACCGGGCCTGGCCGCCCCCCACACGCCACTGCCCCCCAAGGGCCCTCCGTCCCCGCACTTCACTTCCAGGGGGACCGGGGAGGCTCCTGCAGCGCGTCTGCCTCAGTTTCCCCGGGTTACGCATGACACCACGTGACCACTCCTGCGGGCCCGGCGCAGCGCAGGCTCCAACTCAGAGGGCGGGACCGAGAGGCTCCCGGGTCCTTAACAAAATGCAGATTCCGAAACTCCCTGTCAGCATTCTGCAGAACAGTACAACTTTGGCGTTCGTACATGACTGGCACTTGGGCCGGGGCGGACTTGGCTTTGGGGTGGGTGCAGCAGGTCAGTCCTGGTTCCCTTAGAGCCACCAACCCCCCACGTGACAGAGACTGCCCACAGGGTCCCTGTTAGCAGCCAGGTGCTTGACCGTCGCGCCACCAGGGCCATTGTCCCCTAGGGATTTAAAGCATAGACGTGGTTCTCGCGTCAAGACTCACAATGAGGACTGTGCTTCCAGCGTCTCACCCCTCTTTGCCCCCGAGTCTCTGGTGGTGGTGGTGGTTATGTGCCATGGAGTCGGTTCCGACTCAGCGACCTTGGACAGGGTTTCCGAGGCTCTAAATGTTTACGGGAGCACAAAGCCTCATCTTTCTCCCATGGAACTGGTAGTTTCGAACTGCTGACCTTGCGGTTCGCAGTCTGATTCGTAACCAATTCGCTACCAGAGCTCCCTCCGAGACTCGAGTGGAACCTGGGAATTGCTCTTGTTCGTAAGGATCCCAATGATGAGTTCACCTTTGGGAAATACAGTTTGATTTCAACTTAGGATACATTTGAGTTAGGATAAACGGCACTCCCACCAGAGATTTTTGAGTGTGTTTTTGTGGCATTTTAAGATAAGCACTTGACCTAAGTTTGGTTTGAACCACAAGTTTGATGGTTCGAACTCACCAGCCTCTTTGCTATACAGGGTCGCATGAGTCGGAACCAACTCGGTGGCAGTTGCCAACAATCATTAGTAATACGGGAGTTGGCAGCCGTGTTGCAGCCTGCAATTTGCTGATGTTATCTGTGATTCTCATTGCCCTTGCTTGGTAAGTGCCATGGAGTGGATTCCTACTGAATGCCCTGTGTAGGGTTTCCAAGGAGTGGCTAGTGAGTTTGAACTGCCAGCTTTGTGGTTCAAGCCGACCTTGCAGTCCAGTGCTTTATCCCACAGTTCTAGACCAGGACTGATGGCTCTTGCCAACCCCCAGAGACAAAGATCAGATTTATAAAGATAGAGACAATGAAAGGCAATAAAATAAAAACAAACCCCACCAAACAACACAGAAAATGATGTACTTGACTTAACGGTCAGAACCAGTTTATAAAAGACTCATGGGAACAGTGCCCTAGGTAAGTCAGGGACTGTCTCTATTGATTGAGTGACTCTTTTGAAGGAAGGATGAATTGCGGTTGTCATCACTGGAAGCCGGTGGTGGTGGGACAAAGATGGAAGGATGTGTGGTGTGAACCTAGAGCTAAAATGTCGTCGATACAGTAACAGGACATACACAGTAGGGAGCAAGTTCCTGGAAGCCTTCCGCCGAAGAGTGACATCTTTGAGTTAAGGGCAGGGGCAGCATGAGAGGTTCATTCCACAAAAGGGGAGCAATTAAGAGTGTGTATCCACTAAGGTCTTTAGAGCCTGGGGTGCAGGGGGCCTTCCTGCATTATTTCGTTCCACAACCAAGAAAGTGAGACACAGACTTGGTGACCCGCCCGAGGTCACTGAACTTATAAATGGGGGTGTGAGGCTCCAAACCCACACCCTCTCCGTTGCCACTTGGTCCAAGCGAGAGAAACATAGGGTTTTAGTGCTGGTTTGATTGAGGCATCCTGGTCAGTGTCCTGTTGGCACATGGAGCCATCAGGTCAGAGTGTTAGAACTGGGGCATGTCTTCAGGGTCAGCTAATCCGGTGGCTCACTGAAGACAGCGCACGACAAACTTACCTGAGCTTACCCAGGTGAGAGGGGCAGAGCAGCGTCAGGGCCCCGCTGAGAGAGAGCTTTCCTTGGGATCCTCCCCACTCCCCTCCATTTGGCTCGTTGGTCCTCGTGGACCTCTCCTTGATGAGAGATGGCCCTGGGTTCAGTTCACATGCAGAGTCTGCGTGGAGGAGGGAGAAGGCGTCCAGGCAGGTGGGAGGGGGCATGACTCGAGCTGAATTCCGAAAGGCAGTGGTAGGCCAGTTTTTGTCTCGCATTGTGCACGGGACTCCATGTCCCTCCTTGGAGGCCAGCTGATGTGTAAGGTGTTGACTGGGATGTAGGGCTCAGAAGCCAAGAGCTGCGGAATTGCAGATCGCTCAGTCTGGCAATAAAGGAGTGTGGGTACTGTCTCAGACATGCAGAGGCTAAAGAACTGGAGGCGAATGTGGAGAAGGGGCCGGACTGCCTGGATGTGTGCCAGAGAGACTTGATGGTAGGACCAGATGGGGGGGTGGGGGAGGAGAACTGAGGGTGGAGTGCCCTTTCTGGCCTCAGGGTAGCAGGTCAGTGATGGAATCCTGTATTAAAACAAGGCTGTAGGAAGAAGAGCTGTCTTCAGGGTTGAGATGGGGCTGGTTTTGAACCCAGTGACTTTGGAATACTAGCAGAACATCCAAGTCGAAATGCAAATAGACTGTTAATACTTGAGTTTGGAGCCCAGGAGAGAGGCCCAGGCTCAGCTCTAGGTTTATGAGCAGGGAGCTTGTCCAAGAGAAGATGTGATGGTGGTCAGAAAGTCCAAACATGGCAGATGAGTCACTGGGGGGAACCTTGCTCAAGGCTCCCCCCAAATGTGGTCTGGTAGGAGACACCCAGTCTCCCCATGAAGGCACCATACTTCATCTGCTCCCAAAGCCCCTGGTTTGGCACCCCACGTCTCTGCATCTTTGCGTCTCAGCACTGTTCTGGTTGTGTTTTTAAGACAATCCACGGCTTGTTCAGTATTCTTTTTTCAGAATGGTAGACTAGACCACGGATGGGCAAGCTTTTGTGACAAGGACCAGAGGTAAATATTTTAGGCTGTGCAGGTCTCTGTGGCAGCTACTCACCTGTGCTGCAGAAATGGGGAAGCATTGTGGTGGGGGTGGTTAGGTGCCGTGGCATGGTTTCTGACTCACAGCAACCCCTCCGTACAACAGAACGAGATAGTGCCCAGTCTGTGCCTTCCTCATGGTTGTTGCTCTGTTTGAGCCCATTGTTGGAGCCACTGTGTCAGTCCATCTCATTGAGAGTCTGCTTCTTTTTCACTGACCCTCCACTTTACCCAGTATGATCTGGTCCCTCCTGATGACATGTCCAGAGTACAGGAGACAAAGCCTGGTCGTGCCTTGTTCTAAGCAGCATTCTAGTTGTACTTCTGAGACCCATGTGTTTGTTCTCGCAGCCCATGGTATATTGAAGAATCTTCGCCAGCACTGTAATTCAAATGCATCCATTCTTCGTTCTTCCTTACTCATTGCCCAGTGTTTGTATATATATGTTGTTAGGGGTTCCAACTTCCAACAGCTTTGTATAGAACAAAACACTTCCCAGTCCCGAGTCATCCTCAGAATTGTGTTTGAACCCATTGTAATAATAGGAAACTTCTCCTTTATTGGTGTGGCATTATGGCATAAAGCACTGGACCCGCAAGGTCAGTTTGAACCACAAGGTCTGTGGTTCAAATTCACCAACTACTCCTTGGAAACCCTATACATGGTCACTTGAGTCGGAACTGACTTGATGACACTTCACAACAAGAATACTTTATCAAGCATGATGTCCTTCTCCAGGGATTAGCCCCTCCTGTTAACATGTCCAAAGTACAAGAGACCAAGTCTCTAATCCTGCCTTCTAAGGAACGTTCTGGCTCTACCTCTTCCAACACAGATTTGTTGGTTCTTCTGGCAGTCCATGGAACTTTCTGTATTCTTTGCCAGTACCCTAATTCAGATGCATTAATTCTTCAGTTGTATTTATTTGTTGTCCAGCTTTCACATGCATCTAAGACAATTGAAAAGCTCATGGCTTGGGTCAGGTGCTCCTTAATCCTCAAAGTGACGTCTTTGCTCTTTAAAACTGACAGGTTTTTTGCAGCAGATTTACCACTTGATTTCTTGTTTGCCGCTTCCATTAGCTTTGATTTTGAATCCAAGTCAAATGAAATCCTTGACAAGTTTGATCTTTTCCCTAATTATCATGATGTCATTTACTGGTTGAGTTGTGATGATTGACATAATAGTAGAATGGGTGTGGCTGTGTTCTGATAAAACTTTCTTAACAAAATTTGGGAGGAATGGAGTTGCCCCTGGGTTGTAGTTTGCTGATCCCTGACCCAGTTCTTACTCCATTCTCCTAGAGTAAGTCCTGTCTTCCTCCATAGTCTGAACAACTTGGATGGACAAAGCCATGTCTTGTCCAGTTTTCTTATGTCTCTGGTGACAGCACAGTGTTTAGTACATAGTAAAGGTACACAGATCGATGCCAGTGTTGGAGCTGGACAGTGCCCGTCCACTCCCTGAACTGGTTGTGGAAGTCACATGAGGAGTGTGTGTGTGAGACTTGAGAAACAGACCAGGGGACATGGTTTCCAGTAGGAACCAGAAGCCCTGCTGGTGTCATGTGAGGGACTCAGCTCTAACTGAGACGGGGTGCTCTGCCCCTGCAAAGATGACGGCCTCGGAAACCCAAAGGGGTACCTCTGCTCTGTCACATGAGCGCGTCCTGTGTACGACTGAGCTCTCTAGTCCCGGCGACAAGGCGAGCTCGCTGCAGGATGCTTGTCTTGGTGAGAGAGGCCTGTCTCACGGCATGTCCCCACAGCAGGAGGAGGACGACGGGGAGGGAGAAGATGACGCTGAGGTCCAGCAGGAGTGTCTGCACAAATTCTCCACGCGGGATTACATAATGGAACCGTCCATCTTCAACACACTGAAGAGGTCCGTGGCCTCACTGGGCTGTGTGGGGAGGAAACTTGCTCTATGTCTAAGTAAGAGTACCATGATGTTGGGAGGAAGGCATCTAGGGGCCCCCCTTAAACGTCTCCCTAACCTACCTGTCTCCCTCCTGGCACCGGCCTGAGCTCCTATGTCGATTTCTCTAGGTATTTTCAGGCGGGCGGCTCTCCCGAGAACGTGATCCAGCTTCTCTCAGAGAACTACACAGCCGTGGCCCAGACGGTGAACCTGCTGGCTGAGTGGCTCATCCAGACAGGTGTGGCGGGGGGTCAGCGCCCCTGCTTGTCAGTTGGGCTTCTCTGGTGTCCTGGCACGTGAGGCCTGAGTACGTCAACTGCTTACCCAGCTACTTTGGCTTGGTTCGCTTGGTTCAGTAGTTGAGGTTCACAGAGGGCCTGAGAACACGAGTCTTTCTGGAGCTGTTTTCTGTGCCGTGGCGGGGAACCACAGGATGAGACGGTGTATGTTCAGTGTGCCGTTTTCAGGAGCTGTGTTGTGGCCTGCGGTAAATGAGGGTAATTTAGGGCCGGGTGTGATTACGGCTTTGAGCTAATATGATCAAAGTAGAGTCTTATTGGGAATCCAGTGAGTGGGTGCAGTGACATCATCCTAACAAGGCCTGCCTCCTAGCTCCGAGAAGCTGTAACACTGGCTGGCCTCTGCCCGTGCCCACTTGTGGGCCTGTGATTCCTCTGCCTGCTTTGCCCATTTGTCTTTGGGGAGGTTTTCTCTGTGTACCCTGGGTCTTCTCTCTGCCTGTAATCGGTCAGTCTTCCTTTCCATGCACGCTCCAATGGCCTAACGAGAAGCCACTTTGGAGCCTCACATTCCCACGTAGGACGTCGACCAACCCTGTGTCTCATGCTCCAGGGAGCTGAGGGCGGCCCTTTCCCCATCTCACCTGTGTCACCCTCTAGGTGTGGAGCCTGTACAGGTTCAGGAGACGGTGGAGAACCACTTGAAGAGTTTACTCATCAAACATTTCGACCCCCGCAAAGCAGATTCTATTTTTACTGAAGAAGGCGAGGTAAGGGACATCTTCTTTCGCCACTTCCTGGTCCCAGTGCGGCATGTCGTGTCAGTACAAACAACGTGGTCCTGCCATCAGCTGGGAACAGAAACTGCACAGAGCCCCCCGGCCCCCCCTTGGTCAGGTAGTGAGAGCCCATGTATGGAGGTGGGCTGGAGGAGCAGCCGGCGGCCACCCTCCCTCCCCACTGATGTGAGGGAGAGACGTGCATTCTGGGCCCTTGTGAAGGCGGGGGAGATTCCCCCAGGAGCGTCCTGAGGGGCAGGAGAGAGTCTTGGGCTGCAGTGTGGCTCTGGGGAAGGGTCTGCAGGGCGGTGGGGTCTTCATGCCCCAGGCTCCATCATGGATCCGTGTCCTCTAGGTCTCAGCTTGTGGAAAGCCTGACTCTGTCAGAGGCAGGACTGTGGACTGGGCTGAGCACTGGACCCTCAGTCTTGGGCTGGGAGGTCATGTCTGTCACCTGTGGTGATGGGCAAACTAGCTGCACTGTCTCAGTGAGCCCTTGTCATGGAGAGCATTCCGGTCATCTCCATGAATCTGGATCCAATGGGAAATTGCAGACCATAATTTCAAACTCTCATGGACTCCAAACTTCCTGGAACCATGGAGAGTGAGAGAACTTCAGAAACTATTGCCCTGAGTTCATCTTTAAACCTTAAACCAAGCAGTAGTGTAAGCATTGTGTTACCATAGTAGCTGGAAGGATTCCGTAGAAATTTAGGGAGCAGTGAGATGGACCATCTGGGAAAGGAGGAGACTGGGGGGTGGGTGAGGGGTGAGGTTGGTGTCTGGATTGTACATGAAGGAATTGTTGAGTTGATGTCTGTTCTTTATATATTCTCAACAATAACAAGCTAAGGGTGTACAGCTGGACTGTGTGTGTGTGTGTGTGTACACACCACACACGGACTTCCAGGGGGCTCGCATCCACTCCTGGAAGTGCCATCTAGTCCCCTCACGTGGAGTCCGATCTTCTGAGATCCTTCAGGTGCCCAGACCCTCTTAACTCTGCCTCTTGGGATGGAGCCTAGGGGCTCATAGAGACCCTTCTAGCTGGAGCACGTGATGGTTGTTGGTTCTTAAGCAAACCCAGACCTGTCGTCTTGCTGTGTGTGTTGGCAGACCCCTGCGTGGCTTGAGCAGATGATTGCACACACCACGTGGAGAGACCTCTTCTACAAGCTGGCGGAAGCCCATCCCGACTGTCTGATGCTCAACTTCACAGTGAAGGTGAGCCGTGTGCTGGGCTCTGAGAGCAGGGCCGTGTTTGGGCACCGGGCTACTCGTGCTGGGCTCGGAGAGCAGGGCCGTGTTTGGGGACCGGGCTCCTCTTGCTGGGCTCTGAGAGCAGGGCCGTGTTTGGGGACCGGGTTCCTCGTGCTGGGCTCAGAGAGCAGGGCCATGTTTGGGCACTGGGCTCCCAAGAGCAGGGCCATGTTTGGGGACTGGGCTCCTCGGAAGGCTGCATCTGCATTTAGCTCCCAGTTGTCACCTGCTCTTTGGTGCTCAGTCTGTGTCTTGGGCTGCATTTGGGCAGGAGCGTGCTACCGCTGTGTTCTGAGACAGGCCTGTTGGGAGGCCGGCTTTCACTCATGAAGAGCCTAGGGGCAGCCCAGCCAGCCCGGCTCCCACATCTAGTTAGCTGTCTCTGGATAGTGCGGCCTCTCAGTGAACTCCCCTGTGTGCCCTAGCTGATATCGGACGCCGGGTACCAAGGGGAGATCACCAGTGTGTCCACAGCCTGCCAGCAGCTCGAGGTGTTTTCCCGAGTGCTCCGCACCTCCCTGGCCACCATCTTGGATGGAGGAGAAGAAAACCTGGAGAAAAACCTCCCTGAGTTTGCTGTGAGTGCTTCGCCCTGGGGCCTTGAGGGGGGCGGCTAGGCGGGGCTGGGGTGGGGCTCCCTCTGTGGTGAGTCTCCAGGCCAGAAGGACCCTTGGAGAGATGCTCACTTGGGGGGGGAGGTGGTGAGCCGCACGAGTGCACACACACACACACTTCCCCCCACCCCCCTGCCTTTTCAGAAGATGGTATGCCATGGAGAGCACACGTACCTGTTTGCTCAGGCCATGATGTCGGTGCTGGCCCGGGAGGAGCAGGGCGGCTCGGCAGTGCGCAGGGTCGCCCAGGAAGTGCAGCGCTGTGCTCAGGAGAAGTGAGCCCTCCCCTTCCCCGTCCACCACACCCAACATCCTTGCATCTGGGAGCCCGGGAGTCAGGTGGCTTTTAGCTGCTGGGGAAAGCTTGCTTGTTGAAGTGTTGCTTTGAGGAACCTTTGGTGAAGTGCTTGGTTAGTCTTCAGTTCACTGGATTCAGACATCTGCCTTTTCATATATTGGGACTCATCAGTGCGAAGTAAGAGTCCTAATATCATGACCTCATTGTTACCTGTGTTCACACATTGTTACAGCAACAAGTGAGGTCGGTGCAGGGCCAGACCGTGCTTCCCTGTGTTATGCGTGGGGTTGCTGTAAACGTGTCTGACTGATATCACAAACCCGCATGAGCTCAACTGGGAACCACTGTTGTGAGTGCTACCGAGACAGTTCTGACTCATAGTGGCCCGATTGAGGACAAAGCAGAGCTGGCCCATAAGGGTTCCCGGGCTGTAATATTTCTGGGAGCACTTTGCCACGTTCTTCTCCCAAGGAGCCATTGATCTTCAGTTAGCAACTGTGCACTAAGTTGTGCTACTGGCTCCATTTTCTGTTATTAGCAGAGTCTTCATTGCTGTCGTAGTTAGGTGCTGTCTAGTTGGTTCCGACTCATAGCCATCCTGGAGAGGGTTTCTGAGGAGCGGCTGGTGGGTTTGAACCGCCGACCTTGTGGTTCACAGTCCAGTGTGGATCCACCAGCAGTCCAGTGGAGTCGTAATAAGATGTTTAAAAGTCTGCGGTGCCTTTGATGGAGTCTGTAAGCTCTGTTGGAGCCCTGGTGTGGCGCTGTGGGTTAATGCGCCAGACTGCAAAGCCATTTGAACTGCAAGGTTCAAGCTCACCAGCAGCTCCTTGGAAACCCTATACAGGGTCGCTATGGGTCAGAACCAACTCGACAGCACTTCACAACACCAACAAGCTGTGTTAAATCACTGGTTCCTAGTTGGCTATTCCTGGGTCAGCTAGTGACAGAAAAATGAAAACCGAGGGGCCCAGCCAGCAGCTCAGAGCAGCACAGGCCAAGCCGGGAAAGGGCTCCTTCCACCGTGATGGTGTGTGTGGCTGTCACAGGGGCCACGACGCAAGTCAGATCACGCTGGCCTTGGGCACAGCCGCCTCCTACCCGCGGGCGTGCCAGGCCCTGGGAGCCATGCTGTCCAAAGGCGCCCTGAACCCAGCTGACATCACTGTCCTCTTCAAGATGTTCACTAGCATGGACCCGCCGCCTGTGGAGCTGGTGAGTCACTCCGCCCTCCTCCACAATCGGGGCAAATATGAAGGTAGCAGAACGGTGGTGGGTTTTATAGTCATCACGTGGCCCCCCAGTGACGTTCTTACATGTATCATGCCCAGCCGTTACCATTGTTGTCAAGAAGTGCCGTCTAGTCAGTTCCGCCTCACAGTGGTCCTGTATAGGGTTTCCGAGGAACCACTGCTGGCCTTGTGGTTCATAGTCCAGTGCTGACCTTACAGCGCTGTAGCGAGACTCCAGTACCTATTCTCAGAATTTCCATCACTCTTCACGGAAGCTCAGTGTCCCCTTTGTATCAGGTCTTCTCTCCCCCAACGGAGGATCATTGTTGGGATGGGCAGGGCTGTTGGGAACGTGCATGTCCCTCTGCTGCCTTTCCACGGTCCTTGCAGCCCTGAGGCACTGAACACAGAGCCCAGCCAGGGCTGGCTGTCCAGACTCCGTGGCTCTGTCTCTGCAGATCCGCGTGCCGGCCTTCTTGGACCTGTTCATGCAGTCCCTCTTCAAACCGGGGGCCAGGATCAACCAGGACCACAAGCACAAGTACATCCACATCCTGGCCTACGCAGCAAGTGTGCTGGAGACCTGGAAGAAGGTACTTGTGGTAAAGAGCCGTCGAGTCGGTTCTGACTCTTAGTGACCTTATATTGGGTTTCTGAGAAGTGGCTGGTGAGCTTGAGCCACTGACCTTGCCGTCCAGCACATTAACCCGCATCGCCACACTAGGAATTCAGAAGAAGCCACTAGCAGGGTAGAAAGTGTGTATTTGGGAGTTTGGGGACTGTAAGAAGGCCTGAGTCCATGGAGAGTCACGATGAATAGGAATGTGTGGGGACGGTAGTAGTAACCAGTCAACAGTACTAGGTAAAGCCACAGGCAGATGCCATGGCTACTGGGTTTTCATTCCTAGACACTCTGGGTCTGTGATGTCAATGAAGTTGAGTCCTGGCATCAGAGAGGGAGATGGGCTTGCTCAGTGCCCAGGCCCAAGCCCACTACCGTCAAGTGGATTTCCACTCATAGTGACCCCACAGGACCGAGGAGAGCCCCAGACTGGAGGCCTGCACAGAAGCACACAGCCTCACTCTTCTCCCATGGAGCAGCTGCTGGCTTCAAACCACTGAGCTCTGCGTTAGCAGCCCAGGGGGACCCCTGCCCACAGGTGTGTGCTCCGCCTGGCGCTGACTGTGGGTGTGTTTCAGAACAAGCGAGTCAGCATCAACAAGGATGAGCTGAAGTCTACCTCGAAAGCTGTTGAGACCGTCCACAAGTTGTGCTGCAATGAGAACAAAGGGGCCTCGGAGCTGGTGGCCGAGCTGAGCACACTCTACCAGTGTATCAGGTGAGCAGAGGGCACGAGGGGGCAGAGGACGAGGTGTGGGTGTTCCTACTGACAGAACCTAACACCTCAGAGGGCCTTAGGCATTATAGTGTGCTTACATGTTCAAATGTGCAGGGAGAATGTTCATGGTTCCACCGCAGGTGTACCCTCACAAATAGGACTAGATCAGAGGAAGAGCAACCAGAATTGCAGATCCGTGTGAAGGAACAGGGGGATTATTTATAGTGTGAGTCTGATGAAACTTTGCTGAGCCGGGGCTGCTGTGTGCTTGTGTGTTAGGTCAGTAGATGTTCCATGTAAACACTACAGTGTGTGCTCAGGTATTCAAACTTTTCTCCTCTTCGCTTATACGAGGGACAAAAAGCACTTAGGGACCAAGAAGGTAAAGTCAGTGCACCAAGCCCACTGAGGGTTTGCATCAACTATCTGTTCTTGGGAGTCAGTAAAGTGGTCTCAAGTGACCAGCGGCTAATTGAATTCAGGTTCTTTGGGGACGATAGTGTTACTAGACTGTGTTGACTGGAAAGGCGTGTGCTTGTGTGCATGGCAGCCTTCCTGCCCCGTGCTCCATCAGCCTGGGCCATACCATTTCCATGGCTGAGGGACGCAGCGTTTTGCCTTGGGCACTACAGGTTCCCAGTGGTGGCCATGGGTGTCCTGAAGTGGGTGGACTGGACAGTGTCAGAACCAAGGTACTTTCAGCTGCAGACGGACCACACCCCCGTCCACCTGGCGCTGCTGGATGAGGTAGGTGAGCGGTGGGGCATCCGCAGTGCCCTCTGTGTGTGCACTGGTTAGCCAGGTGTTGCCAGTGTGGCCATTGCACCCAAAATAAGCATTTTCTTCTGAACGAACTAGTTTCACTGTCTGTCAGTGTCTCGGATTTCACCAAGAGTTTCTGAAAGGATGAGGAACATCCTGAACACTGACCCGTTCTGGGCAGGGGTCTCAGGGCCATCTGGCTTGTGCCCTGAGGGTTGAGGCTCCCTGCTCAGCCACACTCCCGGCCTCTTTGTAGATCAGCACCTGCCACCAGCTCCTACACCCCCAGGTTCTGCAGCTGCTGGTCAAGCTCTTTGAGACCGAGCACTCCCAGCTGGATGTGATGGAGCAGGTGCGCGGGGGAGCCCCAAGGCTGCTGGGGGGCTGGGGGTCCGGGTACCGCTCTAGCAGCTTTCCGCCTCCCCGCATGCCTGTAGCTTGAGTTGAAGAAGACGCTCCTGGACAGGATGGTTCACCTGCTGAGCCGGGGCTGCGTCCTGCCCGTGGTTAGCTACATCCGCAAGTGTCTGGAGAAGCTTGATACAGACATCTCCCTCATCCGCTACTTTGTCACTGAGGTCAGCACTGCACTCGTTCAGTGTCACGGGTGTGAGGCACGTACTTTCTGACTGCCGTGGGGGCAGTGAGCCCTGTTTACCCAGCCTGAGCGCAGCGCCCACCCTGTCATTGGTTCCTGGGGTCTTGGAGTTTGAGGCAGCATAGCCACCTGGGAAGCCCAAGAAGGGGGTGGGCAGTTCTCTCCCTGCGGCTGCTGCCCGCACAGCCTGCTGCGGGAAAAGGAGCAGCTGAGCACCCCCTGGCCCCTAGGTGCTGGACGTCATCGCGCCTCCGTACACCTCCGACTTTGTGCAGCTCTTCCTCCCCATCCTGGAGAATGACAGCATTGCGGGCACCATCAAGACTGAAGGCGAGCATGACCCTGTCACGGAATTCATAGGTAAGGCTGTGGCACATGTGCTGTCCTCACCCTCAGCTACCGCCCTCACCTCCCGGTCCTAACCCGCTGACTTTTTCCCTGGGTACAGCTCACTGCAAATCCAACTTCATCATGGTGAACTGAGCAACGCTGGGCAGAACCATCGGGAGAAACCTGTCAGGAGACTGTGGTTGAACTCTGGGAGGAGGAAGGCAGCCCTCACCCACGCCCCTTCTCTTGTGCCATCTCCCTGGTGTGGGACGGGTACTTGTTCCTCACAGGACACCGGTGGGGGCGTGGTGAAAGGAACTGCCTTAAGGTTTCTGAAAAGCAAATCAGTACCTTGGTGTTTCATTGTAATTGCTATTGTTCAATTAAAGTGATTTAAAAGAAACAGCATCTGTTGGATTGAAGGTGTCTGTCTGGCTGTTCTACTCTGGCTTGTGTAAATGAGGCATGTGTGGGCCCAGCTGGTGTGAACAGGGGACACATGGACCCAGCTCCTGCATGAACGGGGATACGTGGTCCCAGGTGGTGTGAACAGGACATGCGGGCCCAGCTGGTGTGAATGAGGCATGTGCAGGCCCAGCTGGTGTGAACGGCACACGTGGGCCTGGCTCTTGTGGACAGGGGCACATGGTCCCAGCTGGTGTGAACAGGAGACACACAGGCCCAGCTCCTGTATGTACAAGGTACACATGGGCCCAACTTATGTGAACAAGGCATGTGCAGGTGCAGCGTGTGTGAACGGGACACACAGGCCTGGCTGGTGTGAATAATGGACACAAGACCAACTTGAGTGTGAAGGCTTTATTTGTCACTTGGGATCAAAAGTTGCCATCCCTCTTCCTGTTGATCCAGGATGAGCTAAGAACTGGTGATAAAGCTGAGCTAATTCCCAGGTAAATGCCACATTACCGACCACAGTTGCCAGACAGAGAACACAGCCACGTGCTGGAGAAAACCGCGGTCACACCAGCTCCTTCCTGTCCGCAGACCCCACCTTCCGCTCCGCAAACATTCCATCAGGTTTCAGCACTGTCCGCTTCAGGTTATAGGAACTCAGTCACCCCACACTCAGCCATGAGATACGTGGCTACCCCCAGTCCCTTCACACCAGGCAGTAGCAGCCCAGTGTGCCTACTGCCAGGACCCCAGTAGAGTCACAGAGCCACGTGCCTTCACCAAGGGCTCAGACGATGGGGTCCCCGAAAGCGCAGGACTTCTCGATGGCTAGGTTGTATAAGTTGCCCTTTCCGCCTTTGTAGGTGCTGGTGACAATTCTCATCCAGCCCCTCTCGCCCTGTTGGGAGACATGGGACCGTCAGGTGACCTCAGGGTTTCCTCCCTCTGAGACCCTACCACCTCTGCTTCCAACTCTCACCTCCACGTGGCTTCCTCAGCTGCCCCTTTGACCTTTCCCATGACCTCAACTCAGAAACATCACTTGGCTTAATATTTAACATGAGGGGTGGATGGCCCTGTTGCCAAAAGCTAATTCATGTGAAGAAGCATGTTGATTTTTTAAGACCGGATGACTTATCTCCCTATTAACAGCTCGCTTGGAGTCACTGCACATATAGGATTGGCATTTCATCACCCACGTTAAGCACTTTCCACAGTGCACCTGTCTGTGCCAATGCTGTTAATGGTTAGAACCAGGACTCAGAAATTCCACCCTGACAGCTAATTATCTCCCCTGAGTGTACGACCCAACTTGAAAGTACTTTTGAAAAAATGACACACAAGAATCTTGTCTATACGCAGGACAGCCAGAGACTGAGTGGACGTAACGGCTGAAACGTGACTGAAACCCTGAAAGGTCTCATTCTGCAGCCTGGGAAGGATCTGGCAAAGTCTGAAGACACTTGGTGTCACAACAGGGAGTGAGGCCGGGTGGTACAATGACTACTAACAGCCAGTGGTAGAGGCGCAGGACACTGCTGTTGGTAGTGCCGTCGAGTCGGTTCCGACCCATAGTGACCCTATATAGGGTTTCCAAGGAGCAGCTGGTGAGCTTGAAATGCCGACCTTGCGGTTCAAACTGACTGCAGTCCAGTGCCACACCAGGACTCCAGGACACTGTTAGATACCCTAAAATGCACAGGAAAGTCCCCCAACAGGGATTCCCAACCCAAAGTACAAGTACCCTGGTCGAGAGCCACCAGACCAGAGCAGGATGCCCCTCTCTCAGTGCTGGGGTTCCCAGCCATAAGGTCAACAGAAGTACTGAGATAGCATCGGCATTCTGCACGTGTGCTTTCGAAAGTGGTTACCCATGGGTTCTCCCCATTGACCCGAGAGGGTCAGAATTCTAGACTTGAGCTGAACAAAGTGGAGCCCTTACCCATTTCTCCCCATTGAACCCAGAGGGTCAGAATTCTAGACCTAAGCTGAAGAAAGTGGAGGCCTTAGCCGTGGTTCTCCCCACTGACGTGAGAGGACCAGAACTCTAGATGTGAACTGAAGAAAGGGAAGACCTCACCCATGATTCTCCCCGTTGACGTGTTTTTGTTGGTATGTGCCGTGGAGTTGGTTCCGACTTCATAGCAAACCTGTACATGGTTTCCAAGGCTGTAAATCTTTACAGGAGCAGAAAGCCTCATCTTTCTCCTGCGGAACAGCTGGTAGTTTCAAACTCCTGCCCCTGACGTCGGCAGCCCAATTCGTAACCACTATGCTACCAGAGCTCCTTCCATTGATGTGAGAGGACCAGAATTCTAGATGTGAGCTGAAGAAAGTGCAGTTCTTACCCATGGTTCTCCCCACGAGTTCCGGACAATCCAGTACTCAGTGCCATTGCTGACGCCCCAGCCAGCCACCGAGACGATGTGGTTTATGAAGGGCTCCTCCTTGTATTCCGCATAGATGCCGCCTGTGTACTTATCCATGCTCTCTGTCGCCATGATCCCGCAGCTAAGAGCAAGCAAAGAATACCATCATTAGATGTGATCTGATCCAATCACTCATCAATCCAATCCAGGTGACACACCAGATGGTTCTGGATAAACATTTGTTCTTACTGAGCAGTACCACCGAAGATCTCCACTGTGGGGCTTCAAAAAAATTCCTGGAGCTCACCCTTGGGACCCAATTTTCACTCAAGCAGTAGATAGGGGGGACAACACTATAGATAGGTATACAGGGGGGACAACACTAGGTATATAGGGAGGACAACACTAACAAGGTCTGCTCACCATGGAATGGTCAATCACTCAAAATCAAAAGGGCAACATTCTCCTAAGGACAAAGTTGAGAAGAAATAGGAAGGAGGGTGAAACAGAACCACAGGCAGGAAGCTGGATAACTGTTGTTGCCTGGAGGGGACTGAACTCATTGAGATGAAACAAAGTGTATGGTTTGTTGTATGTAAAACTGAAACTGATGATCTTGTCTGTAAACTCAACTCACATGAAAAAGTTAAGAAAAAAATGTATCTTTTGTGCAGTATTTCAGTAGCAATTTACTATTCTGTATAAAAATATTAACTGTAGTTAAACAAAACCCCTTTTCCTAAGCCCAGTTTACACGTATCCACACATGTACACAGGGTGAGGAATTTACTCAGTCTGCTAACGGCACTGGTCAGAGCTGTCATGATGGATGACCCAGTCACAGGGAAGCCGTGAGTCACAGTTTCATCTGCATGACCTAACAACATGTGTTCTTGTTTTCACTGCTGTTGATGTTCTTATACTTGCTGATTGTCACTGATTGGGTGTTTTAGCTACAATATTGTGGTCATCAGTACTTGTGAATTTACATCAAGACCTTTTTTTGAGAGTAAAATAATCATTAGGAAAAGGAGAAAAAACATTCCATTTTCCACAAACTTTTTGAAGCCCCCTCGTATATATTGTCAGATGCCATTGAGTCCGTTCCATCTGGCAAGCCACCTTGTGTCAGCATAGAACTGCCCCATAGGGTCTCCTGGGCCGTAATCTTTATGAAGGCCTGGTGGCACAATGGTCAAGTGCTTGGCTGCTAACTGAAAGGTCAGTGGTAGGAACAGGACAAAGATCTGCTTCCAGAAGTATTTTACAGCCTCGGCACACTATGGAGTACTTCTGCCCCGTCCTAAAGGGCCGCTGTGAGTAAAATGCATACAAGGGAGTTTCAAGAAGTTTTGGGGGATATGGAATTAAAAGGTAATGGAAGTTTCCCCACAAACATGTTTTAAGTCACTTGTTTATATGTATAAGGAATCCTGGTGTGGCTCTGTAGGATAAGCACTGAACTGCTAACCATAAAGTCAGTGGTTCAAGCCTACCAGCTGCTCCTGAGGAACCCTATACAGGGTCACGATGACTTGAAACCGGTAACACTTACCAAATACGTATGTTGTTAAGTGCCGTGGAGTCGGTTCCGACCCATAGCGACCCTGTACAGGGTTTCCAAGGCTGTAAATGTTTA
>NW_006408541.1:1072307-1093361 GCF_000296735.1 Chrysochloris asiatica | reverse complement strand
TTTTTTTTCAACTCCTAATAACCCTGTGAGGGGCAGAATCGGCGTTAGTTCAGCTTTACCTCAGAGAAACTGGAACACCAAGACATCAATTGCATGGCAGCTGGGCCCGCAGCAGAGCAAGGTCCCCCACTACACACACACCCAGTGGAGCCTCAGGTACCTACCTGATGGGGCCATTGGCGTAGATTTCTGCCATCATCTTCTCCCGCCCGGAGACAGAACCATAGTCACCCACTCTCCAAAGCGTATAGTTCTGGATGATGTGGCAGACTTTGAATTCCGTGCAGGTACCACACTGGTTAAACTTGTCACACTCTGTGGAGGAGGAGGGGGGAGCAAAGTAGGTCAGCTGGGGTCCAGACATCTCCAATGCCACTTCCCGGCCCTCAGCCTCCCATTCATGAGCGGAAACGGAAGCTATGGTGGCACCAGGTGCTCTCTAACTATGTTCTGTCTGCAGCAAAGGAGTTAGGAAAACGCCTCTCTCTATGAAGACAGTGGTGTGGCGCTGCAGGTTAATGGACGGACTGCAAGGTCGGTGGTTCAAGCTCACCAGCCACTCCTATGGGTCAGAACTGACTGGCCAGCACTTAACAACAGCAAAGACTCTCAGAAGAATGGATGCATGTGTCCTGTTAGAAGTCCAGCCAGAGCACTCTTCGGAAGTGTACTGCGGACATGCTATCAGGAGGGACCAGTCCCTGGAGGCCATCATGTTGATAAAGTAGACGGTCACTCTGAGATGAAACGACGCAGTGGCTGGTCACCAACAATGGCTCAATGTGAGGACAAGCAGGCCGGGTCTCCTGCTGCTATGCTACTGCGAGTTGAGCCCACTCGACGGCACCTCAGAAGAAGCTTTCAAACCCCAGCCTTGTTCTCATCTTTTAAAGGTTCCTTCCCAACACTTGGGAGCTAGAATTAAGAGGAATCTAATTGATAGCATGTAACAAGATGCTTCTATCACTGACCAATGAGTAAATGGGGTAATCTATTTGAAAAAGTAACTCGCCTCTTTTGGGATTCTGCTTTGAGCAAGCAGCAGAATCCAGACAACAGAAGGCTCAGGCTGGGAGACCACTACCCGCTTCGGTCCTCTCTGCCCTGCTCAGGCCTCACCCGCCTCTCCTGTTCTGTCAGCAGCTGCTTGTTGCTGACACACACCTGTCCCCTCCTTGAGGATGACCCTCACATGGGCAATCATGTGGGTGGGTGGCCACACGGCCGGAATGGACAGATTGAGTCCCGCGTGCTCTATCATCCTGGGTGGGGTGGACGGCAGTGAGGGGGGCTCCCTCAGGGGGCAGGGAGCAAACCCTCCTCTAGATGGGGCAGCTGGGGGAGGGGCAGCCCCCATGCCCTTCCCTCATCTCTCCACCGCCCCCATGGCTCCCAGCTCTCCACTTTGGTGGCAGAAGAGCTGATGGCCTAGGACCTAAATAAGCCAGTGTTTCATTCCTCAGGGGCTGTTTCTCCCGTGCCCCCCACTCCTGTATTCCTGAGGCTCAGACCAGGAGTGCCCCCAACTCCAGACTTCTGGTTCTGCCCAGCCGTGCCACACCACCCAAACGCCACACCCAAGGGACAGAGAGGTGAGGATGGCCCTGAGGTAGGTCCCAGTCGGGCGGAGGGGCCTACCCTGGTCCTTGGCCTGGTAGTTGTTGCAGGTCTCATCAGGAATGCCTTGCTTGTGGGCATAGGCCCATACCAGCAGGTCATTACCGCCCTCGCAGGAGCCAGCATTGCCACAGTCGATGACGTTCTGTACAGACAGCAGGATGGACGGCCATGCACCCTTCCTCTTGATGTTGATTCGGTCTGCAGAGACGCAGGATTGGTCAGGACATGCAGACATGCCGGCCTGGCCTCCACATTGAGGTCCTGCACCCCACCCCGTCCACTAAAGGCAGGATCACTCAGGCATGATGACACCGTCCCTGCCTCCTGGTCACCATGTGGAAATGGCAGTGCAGGTAGCTCATCTTGGGGACCAGACATGTCCATGAGACAAGGCAGGCTGACCGGAAGACACGCACGCCCAGCTCACACAGCCCTGCAGAGCAGCCCGGACCCCACATCACGACCAGCCTGCTTCCCTCTCCAACCCCTCCTGACCTTCCCACCTCAGTTCCCTAATCATCTGGGTCCCGCTCTCCCAAGACAAAGATTTCCCCACTGCCTCAGGCTCACTGCCTCTGCACATTGCAGCCTGTACTCGGCCCACCAGCAGCCCCTCCATGGACCCGTCTCTGCTTCCCACAATTCACCCTGCCTTACGCCCCTGGAGTCTCTGAGCAGCTCCCACTCCCCAGCCCTGTGCCTTCTGGAATCCACCGTCACCAGCAAAGCTCCAGGCCCTCAGGCCCATCCGCTTTCACTCCCTGGACCCCTCCCTGCACGTTCTTCCTGCGGAACACAACCTCCACCCTCTGAGGTTCCCTGATAGTGGGGGCAGTGGACCAGTGTCCTCCCCAAATTCACGTCCACCTGGTGCCTCAGTGTGACCTTATCTGGAAGGAATGTCTTTGCAGGGGTGTAATTAAGGATCCTGAGATGAGGTCATCCTTAAATTCCACTGGGTCCTAAATGCAATGACTGGTGTCCTTGTAAGAAGGAGAGGACACAGACAAGGAGATGGCCGTGTGGAGACAAAGGAAAGGCTGAAGCGATGCGGCCACAAGCCAAAAAACACCTGGGTTCACCAAAAGCTTCAAGACTCGAGAAGAATCTTCTCCTAAGAGGGCGCACAGACCCAATGGCATGTTGATTTTGGACTTCTGGTCTTCAGAACTGGGAAAGCATGGGTTTTTGGTGCTTTAAGCCACCAATTCTGTAGTACTTGGTTACTCAGGTCAAAGAGATTAGCACAGTGGGAAAGACAAGGTTAAAAATTAATGTGGGGGACTTTGAAAAAGAGAATGGAATTTTCCCAGTCATTTTGGAAGTACCCTCATGTATATTGTTGTTGTTGTTGTGAAGTGCCATTGAGTCCATTTCAACCCACAGCAACCCTGTATAGGGTTTCCAAGTAGCAGCTGCTGAGTTTGAACTACTGACCTTGTGGTTCAAACAAACTTTGCAGTCCAGCACATTAACCCACAGTGCCCCACCAGGACTCCCAATATAGGGTTTACAAGGAGTGGTAGGTGGGTTTGAACTGCCGACCTTGCAATTTAGCAGTCCAGTGCTTATTCTATAGCACCACACCAGGACTCCCACATTGATCTTATTGTTGTAAAGTGCCGTCGAGTCGGTTCTGACCCATAGCGACCCCATATAGGGTTTCTGAGGAGCAGCTGGTGAGCTTGAACCACCAACTTTGCAGTTCAAACGACTTTGCAGTCAGACGCCACACCAGGACCCCTCATGTGTATAAGGCTATGAAAAAAAATAAGGTGGTTTCCTGGTGTGACACCCTAGGATAAGCACTTGACCTCAAGGTCACTTTGAACTGCAAAGTTGACAGTTCAAACTTACCAGCTGCTCCTCAGAAACCCTATACAGAATCACTGTGAGTCAGAACTGACTTAACAACATGGAGGTGAGATCCACAGGAGGTAGGGAGGCAGCCGAGAGGTGACGAGGGGCAGGTTCTAGACAGAGGATCTGGCATAAGAAGAACGACGCATCACCCCTTTGAAAGAGCAGGGGGGGAAAAAAAAGAAAGAGCAGGGGGCTAGCGGGAGGCGGTTACAATAAACTGTAAGGAGTGAGACCCTAGGCTCTTGGAGGTCAAGTATGGGTTTGGTCCTGTATAAGTGAAACCAGCAGAAGAGCTGCCTTGCTTGCTGTAGCTAGCAGACAGACAGGAGGGAGACAGCTCCATTGGAAGCTAACAGGTGGACAAGGATGGCTAAGCCCAGGGCGTCAAAGCGCCCGCCGGGAAAGAAGATGTAATTCTGAATGTGTGTATGAAGTACAATGGTGGTCTGCTATCCCCCCTCGAACAGGAAGGGTGATATTTAATTCCCCTGAGACGGAGAGGATGGGGTAGGTCCTCAAAGGTAAGTTGGGAAGGAGAAGTTATTCAGAAAGGTGCTGGCTGAGGTCAGGTACAGTCTGGAGAGACGGAGGATTAAGTCCAGGGACCTCAATGCTCAAAGGCTGGGCAGGAGGGAGGTGGTCCAGGGAATCATGGCGTGGGCAGTAAGGAAAGGGTTCCTAGAAACCATGAGGACCAGCTACCACACAGACAATTCAGTGGGCGGCGGTGTGCGGGGCGCTGTAGTAGGTTCAGGACGGAGAACTGGAAGCAGAATGATTGGACGGGAAGCCCAGGCATGGGGCTCTCCACTTGCTCCAGGTAGGAGGAGTCAGCCTGCCAAGGCCCTAGGTAAGAGGGTGGATCTCCTGCTTGAAAGGTCTCTTGAGGGACATGAACCGCTGACCCCAATGACTCTAGGCATCCATGGACTTGTATCTGGTGGCTTCTATTTTCTCAGGGCCCCTGCTGCAGGGGAGATACTAGAGGCCTCAGGAAAACAAAGCTGTTTGCTACGAGCCACCAGACTCTGTGGGTGGAGCCTCTGAGGTCCACTGTGGGCCCCCCCCTGCCACCACACACACAATCTTTCACACACAGCAGATGTGTCAGGCCCCTCCCTGAGATCCCTCAGGGTGGGGCCTCAGGCGACTCCACTTGCTTGCTCTCCTCCTTCTTGCCCCACCCTCTGCCTCCCCCACAAGGGCCCTTTCAGTTCCTCCTAGGGCCTGGCCCGGACTCCTGGGGCCCCAGGCCCTGACACCCACTCCAAGCAGGTTGACTCCTCACCTCAGTTAACAACCTAGCCTCTCCTGGGGCTCCCACACCTTACAATGGGGCCCATGCCACACCCCGGTCCTATGAAGGTTCAGAAGTACACTCCATCCAGAGAATTCCTCCTAGGTCCCCAAGAGGAGACCGAGTCAGACAGCCAGTCTCCACCAGATGCCAAGCTTACAGCTGGCCTCTCAGGGTCCAGAGACAGCCTGTCTGGTTGACCTCTCCCCAGAATAGAGACCCCTGGCCTTAAAGACAGCCCACAAGATCCTGGCCAACAGGGGCTCTAGTTCAGCTGATTTCTCAGCATGGCCAACCTTGCCAATTCCCACCCCAAACCCCTCAGTTTCCTCATCTGTGAAATAGGGATACCAGGGCAGAGGACAGACACATATACAAGGCCTTGTCACTGAAGCTGGGCAAGGGGCGGTGGCCTCACTTGTTACCATACCCGCTGACACGAGGCCTGGGGAGGTCCCTAGATGGGGAGAGTTCCTGAAAGTGTGGTGACCGATCACGTGGCTCTGCCACCTGCCCAGCAGGGATGGCAGCACCTCTCCTGAGACCAATGCAGCCTGTCCCTTCGGGAGTGGGCCTCCACTTCCCCCAGGTCCACTCGAGGTGAGGTGAGCCCCCAGACCGCTGTAGTGAGAGACTAAGGTTCAGATTAAATCCGAAATCAAGCCCACTGCCTTCAAGTCGATTCCAGATCTGGGACTGTCCCAGAGATTGAGGAGAAGAATGCTATGTCTTCCCCACGTATAGCTGCTGGTGGGGTTGAACCAGATGTTTTTGTTGGCAGCTTCACTGCGACATCATCAGGGCTAAAGTTCAGTTTAGGAAGCCACAGTGAAGCCAGGCTGCCAGTCGGCCCTCACTCCACCCTCTCAAACATTAACTGGTTAGTTTCACTTCTGTGTGCCCACATGCAGCAGGGGGGTGGGTAACAGGGTACACTTCTGCTTCTGCCCAAAGTCGCTGGGATCCCTGCTATGAGGAGACAGCACCTAGAAGCCATTGCTCTCTGAGCTTTCTCCTGGGCCTGCCACCCAGCTGTGCCCCTGTGGTCCCTATGTCTCTAGGAAACGGGGGTGGGTGAGGCCTGCTCCCTAGGCCAGAACCCAGGCACTCCTGGTCCAGCCACACCCCACCCGCAGTCCTTGGTCTCTTACCTGCCAGAGCACTGGTGCTGCCGTGTGCCCAGCAGGACCCACAGTACTGAGGGATGTGCTGATTCCGAGTGATGCTGGCATAGTTGACGCCTTTCACGTTGCGCCAGTCCCAGCTCTTGGGCAGGTCCTTCATGGACAGGTACTCATGAGGCCTGGGGTAGGTTCTGGGAAGAGGCCAAACACAAAATCAGTGCTGGGGCCCTTGGGGGGACCATAGGCACAGGGGCCCTCCCTGGAGCACCTCCATTCCCCAAAATGTGCCAAGTGAGGGTCTCCATCACCCATCTGGGGCCCAGAACACTAACAAGCCCACTGAGGGGGCTGAGGGCAAAAAAAAACAAAAAAGAAAAACCAACTAAGGGGGCTGGGGCAAGAGCTCCAAAATGAAGGAGTGAGGGGCAAGCCTTCCAAAATGAGGGGGCTGAGAGTAAGCTCTCTAAAATGAGGGGGCTGGGGCAAGTCTCAGGGGTCCCCAGAGGCCTGGGCCCTGGCGGGGGGTCCTGTTCAGCCCAGCAAACGCCAGGATGACCTCCAAGCGCCGGGGTGGTCTGACCCCAAGGTCATGGAAGGCCCAGTCTGGATCCCCGCCTGGCGCTTGGCCCCCAGACCTGCGGCCCGGCGCCAGCTGGTCCCCGCTCCGGGGGCGGTAGCAGCTGCGGCCCGGGCGGAAGTAGAGGCCGGCCCGCGCCGCGCCCGCTAGCAGCAGCAGCAGCAGCAAAGCCCGCGGCCGCGCCCCGCACGACGCCATGCTCCGTTCCACGTCTGCAGAGTTCGGGGTCCCGCTAGGAGTGCGCTCCTGTCCTGCGCCGGGTCCGCTGCGTCCTGGCCCAGCCAAGGGCCCTTAAGGCTGCAGCCGCGCCGGGACACTCCCCCGGGGCGGGGCGGTCCCCTCCGAACTGGCCCTGGTGACCCCGGCCCCGCCCCGCAGCCCGAGTGCCTGCACTCAGCTCGTGCACCCAGGCCTTGGTTAGGTGACTGCCTAGGTGACCATCACTGCTAGTCACACCGGAGCTTGATGACGGAGGGCCTATTGTCACACTGCCTTAGCTTCCTGGTACCCTGTGTGTGTATGTGGGGACACATTGGTGGTGTTGAGACTGTGTGTAGGATCTGAAGGTCACCCTGTCCAGACCTGGATTCTTGGGAATCCCACCTGCCCTGCAATACATGAGGGCCCAGACTGCCCCAGGAATAGGTAGTGGGTCCCCCAAATCAAGGGAGGAGGTCACTGCGCCTCCCTCCACTCCACCCCACCTCCCAGTTCTGCCTGGCCTGACTTTCTGAGGCCGGATCCCGGAACCCTCACCTCTTTTCTGGACAGATTGTTACACTTCCTAGAGAAGGAAGCTGGATCCTTCTAGAAAGTGTCCCAAAAGGAAAAGTCCATGTGCACATGAATCATGAGTCCTAAAACTGCTTGAGAAGCTCCTTGCTAAAGTAACCCTGTACTCAAAACCAGGAACCGAAAGCAGAAGTCGGACTTGGTTTCACAACTTTGCTTTCTCCCTGCCCTCAACATCTCGTGAGTGGTCAGCAGGCCAGAAAATGGCCCCCTTGACTTTGGAAGAAAAAGCCCAGGCATTTTGGTTCTAGGGAAGTCTCCTGGCCTTTGACGGAGGGGCCTCAGATGGCTCCCGACTCAAACCTGCTAAGTGTGCCTGCCCTTAACATGGCCCTTGGCTCTACTGGACGCACCTCGCCATCCACCCATGGCTCAGAAATCTAAATAGCTGCCTTCTTGTCTTCTCTATTGAGGGGAGCTCCCTGGGGCCTGAGAAACTGGTTGTGAGAGTTCTGAACAGGGAGAGTGGCTGGCTTTGTCAGTACTGTCAACACCAGTGTGAAACTGGCTGAGAGAATACTTTGTCAACACTGAAACTTGGTCAGTTTCAGACTTTGTTCCTGAAGAACTGTCCCTGAAGCAAAGTGTGGGCTGGGGTTCTCTCTTGACTTGTCTGTGATCTTCTTGGACAGTAGGTTGTGAATCAGAGCTCTCATCTAACCTGTGAGAGAGAGAAGTCATGTACAGGACAAGTGCCTGGGTTTGGGGAACTGGGCTGGAAGGGGCTAATCGTCGGGGGCCAGACTCAACATCAATCCTCTTTACCTCTGTAAGCAAAGCGGGCCAGGCTGTTCAAGTTGAAGAAGAAACCCAGGCCAGATCATCCCTGTTATTGGGTTAATACACTGGACTGCAAAGTTGGTTTGAACTGCAAGGTTAGCAGTTCAAGCTCACCAGCTATTCCTTGAAAACCCTATACAGGATTGCTGTGGGTTGGAAGCAACTCGATGGCACTTAACAACAGCAACAACAAAGAAGTAAAGGAGTCCTGCTGTGGTGCTGTGGCATAAAGTACTGGGCTGCAAGGTTGGTTGGAACCACAAGGTCTGTAGTTTAGATTCAGCAGCCGCTTCTCAGACACCCTATTCAAGCTCACTATGAGTTGGAAGGAATTTGACGACACTTAACGACAACAAAAGAATGAAAAATCTAAAGAACGGTCATGGTGTTCACAACATTGTGGGGGCCCTCTGGGTACCCATAGGCAAGGTCACAATGGCCAAGTCCAGCCACACATCCTACAACTTAGGGAGACAGGAACCATCAGGAAAGGCCCCTCCAAGACTGAGACAGATATCAAGGTCACAGTGGCGGCTAAGAGCAACCATGCATCTTACAACTTGGGGGAGATAGCAGCATTGGCAAGGAAGGACTCCCCTCCTCACAGACGGGACTGTGAAACCTGGGGCTCTGGTCCCTGATGCTGAGTGGGACATTTCCCACCCATGTCCCATTGGCAGACCTAGAGTGCTCTGAAGAGCATGTAGCAGGTATAAAACAGGCTGGACAGATACATGGTCTTATTCTCAGATGAGCAACATCTGGGAAACTTCTTTGTCCTTCTTGGACCTAAGAAGTGGGGTATGTGTCCAGGAAGCCTCTTTGTCCCTTGGGCCCCAGTCTTGCTTCCCCTTCCAGAGACAACAGAGCAGAACCAGCAAAGAAACTGTCACAAAAGATGGTCCATTCTGAACTTGAATAAACATTTCACCAGGGAAGATACTCCAACGGCCAACAAGTACATGAAAAGATGCTCAGCATCATTAGCCACTGTTGGCATTGTTAGGTGCTATTGAGTCAGTTCTGATGCATAGCAACCCTGTAGAGGGTTTCTGAGGAGCGGCTGGTGGGTTTGAACCACCAACCTTGTAGCTAGCAATCCAGTGCTTATCCTACAGTGCTATACCAGGACTCCTCATTGGTCATTGTTGTTTAGTGCCCTCGAGTGGGTTCTGACTCGTAATGACCCTGTACAGGGTTTCTAAGGAATGGCTGGTGGGTTTGAACTGCTGTCCAGTGCTATGCTACAGCGTCACATCAGAACTCATTAGTCATTTGTTGTCGTTAAGTGCTGTCGAGTTGGTTCTGACCCATAGCGACCCTGTATAGGGTTTCCAAGGAGCGGCTGGTGAGCTTGAACTGCCAACCTTGCAGTTCAAATGGCTTTGCATTCCAGTGCATTTATCCACAGCGCCACACCAGGACTCCATTAGCCATTGTTGTTGTTATTGTTAGGTGCCATCAAGTCAGTACCGACTCATAGCAACCTATGCACAGCAGAATGAAACACTACCCCATCCTGAGCCAACCTCACTATTGTTGCCACGCTTGAGTCCATCAATACTGCCACTTTGCCAATCCATCTCACTGGGTGTTTTCCTATTTTTCTCCGACCCTCCACCCTACCAATGATATACCATGATATCTTTCTCCAAACTGGTCCCTCCTGACAATATGTCCAAAGTATGAGATGAAGTTTGGCCATCCTGGCCTCCAAGGAGCACTCTGGCTGCATTTCTTCCAACACAGATCTGTTGGTTCTTTTGGCAGCCCATGGTACTGTCAATATTCTCCTCCAACACCATAACTCAAAAGCATCAATTCTTCTACGGTCTTCCTTATTCACTGTCCAGCTTTCTCATGCATATGAGGTTATTGAAAACACCATGGCTTGGGTCAGGCACACCTTAGTCCTCAAGCTGACATCTTTGCTCTTCAACACTGTAAAAAGGTCTTGTGCAGCAGATGTGCCTAATGCAATACGTCATTTGATCTCTTGACTGCTGCTTCCATGAGTGTTGATAGTTGATGCAAGAAGAATGAAGTCCTTGACAACTTCAATCTTTTCTCCATTGATAAGAACGTTGTTTATTGGTCCAGTGGTGAGGATTTTTGTTTTCTTTACATTGAGATGCAATGCATTAGCCATTGTTGTTGTTAAGTGCCGTCGAGTCGGTTCCGACCCATAGCAACCCTGTACAGGGTTTCTGAGGCGAGGGTGTAAATCTTTACGGGAGTAGAAAGCCTCATCTTTCTCCCGCGGAGCAGCTGGTAGTTTCGAAACGCTGACCTTAAGGTTCGCAGCCCGATTCGTAACCACTACGCTACCAGAGCTCCTACAAATCACTTCTCACCCACTAGGATGGCTGTGATTTAAAAAGCAGAAAATAACCAGTGTTGGCGAGGATGTAGAGAAACTGAAATCCACATTCCTTGATGGTGGGACTATAAAAGAGTATACCCACTTGTGGCCAACTGTTTGGTAGTTCCCCCCAAAGCTCACCATGACTAGCTCATGGCTCAGCGATTCTGTCCCTAGGCATATGCCCATAAGAATTAAAAGGAGGGCCATAAACACGACAGCATTAGTGACATTGATAGAAACATTGATGCCAAGAGCCCAGTACCAGATGGTGCATGAACACAATGTGGTCTATCCTGCAATGGAACCTTGTGGTGGTTGTTAAGTGCTACCAAGTCTCATAGCAACCCTGCAGAAGGTTTCCAAGGAGCGGCTGGTGGGTTTGAACCACCAACCTTGTGGTTAACAGTCCAGTGTCTATCCTACAGTGCCACACCAGGACTCCAGTGGAATATGACTCAGCCAAAAAGCATAATGAAGTCAGGCTACCTGCCACAGCACGCATGAACCTTGAAAATGTCATGCTCAGTGAAGTCAGTCAGTCACTGAAGGACAAACAGTGTTGTTATTGTATTTAGTGCCGCTGAGTCAGTTCCGACCCATAGTGACCCCGGATAGGGTTTCCGAGGAGCAACTGGTGAGTTTAAACCATCGACCTTGTGGTTCAAACCAATCCCGAGGTCAAGTGCTTATCTTACGACGCCATACCAGGACAAGCAGCGTAGGACCCCCCTTATATGAAGTATCTAGAATAGGCAAGCATATCGAGACTGAACTATATTTGTGGTGACGAAGAGCGGGTGGGAAGAAGGGAGAAAGGAAGGCGCAGTCTTTGGGGACACTGAACTTCCATTCAGGGTGATGGAAAAGTTCTGGCAGAACCACATGATAACTAATGAATGCCACTGAGCTGGAGCTGTATGTGTCGACTATAGAATTGACAAATGACCTCTTACGTTCATACTCACCACAAGAAAGAAGAAAGAAAACCATGGCCCATTCCCGGAAGCTGCTTTGTCCTTGTTGACTCTAGACTTCGCTCCTTTCTCAGAGGCAAGGGGAGGCTGTCCAAGGCCCTGCTCTGCTGAGTGAGAGTTCTGTAGACGAAAGTGGTCACAGCCCTCCGCATCTCTTTTCCAAGTTCAGGGAACTCTGCTGGTCATAAAGAGCTGGCAAGGTGAGACTGAGGGCTGGAAAGGCTACCTGGCCATGTGGCAGCTACGTGCTTGGCTGCTAATGGAAAGGTCCTCAGTTAGCACCCACTAGTTGCCTTGGGAGAAAGATGAGGCGGTCGGCTTCCGTAAGGGTTTACAGCCCCGGAAACCCTATAAACGGCTCTATTCTGCCCTGTAGGAGCTCTAGAAGGCAGGATAGGTTTAGTTCTTTGGGATTTAGAAGTTCCATGAGGTGGACTCGCAAAGGCTCCTGGGTACCCTGTGGAATGCAGGTAGAAACAGAGGGTGGGTGGCATTTTAGGGCTGGTGATGAAGAAGGACCCACTGGTAGGTGTGGTTCACGGGGTTCCCCTGAAATGGAAACAACTCAGGGGCAGGAAATAGAGCAGGGGAGGGAGGACATGTGAGGAAAAGCGTTGCTACAAAATCAGTGTTGTTGTTGTGAAGTGCCATCGTCTCGGTTCCGTCTCATAGAGATGCTGTGTAGGGTTTCCAAGGAGCAGCCGGTTTGAACTCCCAACCTTGTGGTTGCATTTCACTACTGATCCTATAAGACCTTTATTAAACAAAGTACATCTAGACCTATACATTTCTGAAGACAGTGTTGCCTTCTCTCGAACCCTTCCCCGAAGAATTCTGTGCTCTTTGATACCATGAAAAAGGCAGTCTGTACAACCTCCAGGGACTCAAATCGTGTTCCATTGAAATGTTCTTTGAGTTTGGGGAGCAATAAGAAATCTAAAGGGACCACCCCAGGGCTAGAGAACAGAGCTAGTAAGATTTCCTAGTGAAATTCTCATAGGATAGACCTCTCTAGCCTCAACAAATAAGCAAATGCATTGCTGTGATGGAAACACATTCTTTAGCACAAGTTTCCTGGCCTCTTTTCCTCATGATAACTCTTAGACTCATCCTGTGTCCTTTGAGAAAAGCTATCAAGATAACCCCCTTTAGAGTCCCTCCAAAGTCACCATAAGGAGCTCTGGTAATGTAGCGGTTACAAATTGGGCTGCCAACCTCAAGGTCAGCAGTTCAAAACTACCAGCAGTTCCATGGGAGAAAGATGAGGCTTTCTGCTCCCGTAAAGATTTATAGCCTCGGAAACCCCGTGCAGGGTCACTATGAGTCAAAACTGGCTCCACGGTACTTACCACCACCACCAAAAGTCAGCATGATCTGAGCTGACCTCTCTGCCTTGAATTGATCTGGCCTAGCAGAATCCCTCAGAATCACTGTTTTGTTTGGACCATTTTCTGAAGGCACCTTATTGAGGCTGAGACAGATGCATGACTGAGAGGACTTGTTTGCAGCCATCCATGGGTCTGAAACGCGTCTCGATACGTATGAACTAGAACCGTAGTAACAATGCTTTTTAACTTACCCTTGAATATTTGAAAATATGGAGCCAAGAAGAAGAAGAAAGTGAGACCAAACAAGGTGCTCTCGTCCTCTGCTTCTCCATCTGACAGGTTAAACGTAGTGAGGCCAGGTGGAACGCACACCTGTAGTACTAGAACTTTCCGGCTCTCAGTGGCTTCCTAAAACTGCGGGCCTGGGGGCCTCTCTGAGCTTCCAAAAACTGTGTGCCCTTTCAGCAGCACTTCCTATACATGTTCTATGAAGGGTCAGTCCAGAACCCAAACCAAGCCAATAGCCACAAAATGAGGTCTCAGAACTGGCCATGTGCCCTGCAACTGGGCATGGGTGTTGGGTGCCATGACCCCCATGAAAGCCCCACTAGATAAAGTGATTAGAGCTCTAAGGAAGAGGAGGGGGCCGGGATGACTCTGTTGTAGAATTTCCCCCATTTAAGTGGGAGACACAAATTCAACTACTGGTCAAGTCAGTGGAGGCTTGCATGCTGCTAGAATATTGAACAGGTTTCTAAGCAGCTTCCAGACTAAGAAAGACTAGGAAGAAAGAACTGGTGAGCTACTTACAAAATCAGCCAATGGTCCGATCCGTAACGAATCCTGGGATGGGCCAGGCCCAGGCAGTGTATTGTTTCTTGTGTGGGGTCACCAAGCGTCTGAGGCTGGCTCAATGGTAGGTCACACCACAGTAGGTAAGAGGACGCGAACTTATGCACAGCCTGCTAGAGCAGGCCTCCCTCTCCCAGGGATGGATTTTTGTTGTGAAGTACCATCAAGTCGGTTCCAACCCATAGCAACCCTGTATAGGGTTTCTGAGGAGCGAGCAGCTGGTGAGCTTAAACCACTTTCCTTGAGGTTCAAACTGACTTTGCGGTCCAGCTCATTAACCCACAGCGCCACACCAGGACTCCAGGGGTGGGTCTACTGCTGCGTCTACCTCCTGGAATCGACTGGACAGCAGTGGACTTGGCTTTGGGGTCAGTGTGTGGCAGGACCCAGTGTGCTAGAGGAGGACCTTCAACAGAAGGAAGTGAGGAACTGGAAGAAGCTGGCGGAGGAGTTGGCAGGGGCTGGACCACACAACCCCTGTGACCTGGTGGCCATGGAAACTTCGCTCCTGAGTTTGCAGGACACACAGTGGACTGCAGCCTCACAGCATCAGCAAGGAGCCTGCTGGTGGCCCCTGCAGGCCCCCTGTGATGCTGAAACTCAGGACCTTCCATGTCTGAGATGGTCCCGGCCCTCTCTCCTCTGCAAGGTTGGCTGCACCTCCACCGAGCAGTCTTCCCACCTCCCCATATGCCTCTCAAGCCTGGCCTCCCACCCACCTCAGCAAATGTCTGTGCCCTGGAGGAAGTGGGAAGTGACGCCTGAGACAGGGGGCTGCTGGCTCTCCGGAGGGCGTAGACCACAGCTGATGCCTTATCTTGGAGGATCCCTTGGGCAGCAGGAGGAACAGGGTCAGACTGGACACCTGGAAGGTGAAGTGAGGTAAGCTCCTGAGATGGCCGTGTACCTGGAGGCCTTCAGGTGGGCCTCTTACTGGACACTGAGATGCATCCTTCAGTTTAGGAGCTGTTAGGAACTGGAATGTGTCCCTCCCAAACTATGTGGAGGAATCCTGTTTTGGAAAAGGGTTTCTTTGTTATGTTGATGGAGTCTTGAACCTGATGGGAAATGATTTACAAAAAGAGCAGATTTACCCCTGAAACTGACTGGGGAAGACAGATCCCAGGTGAGGACCCTCTACCAGCCAAGGAACCAACGGACACTCAGGGCTACCAACAAGGAAGGAAAAGTCCAAGGCCTTGATTTGGGCTTGTAGACTCTAAAACTGTGAGACTGAATCTCTATTATTTGGAGATGCATTTGGCTCTGAGGTTCAAGCTTCAGGCAAGCAATGTTGTTGTTGTGAAGTGCCACTTTGTCAGTTCCAACTCACAGCAACCGTGCATAGGGTTTCCAAGGAGCAGCTGGTGAGTTTGAACCACCAACCTCATGGTTCAAACTGACCTTGCGGTCTAGTGCTTATACTACAACGCCATACCTACAGGCAAACAATAGATGAGTCTAAAAGGAAAAATAACTCTAGTGAGGGATGTCCTCCTTAGATTAGTTACTTATTTGAGGCCAGATGGCAGCTTCCTCCAGGACAAAGTTCCGAAGAGTTCGGAAAGACGGAATCGTGGAAACAGGAAACAAAGGAGGAGGTGGGATGCGTTTGGTTTTCCTGTGGGGGCTGCAGTCAATGATATGAAGCAAAATGTGTATGAGTTGTTGAGTGGAAAACGGATTTGCTCTTAATTCACAACAAAAAGTAAAAGAAAATCAAGCACCTACTTTATTTTGTGGGGCTGTATGCAGCAGCAGCCCTCGGTGACATTTTAGCTTCCTGCTGGGTCACAGGATTCTGACAAGGGCGCATGTCACTTCCTCTGCCCCTGTGTTTGTAAAATGGTAGCGCTAAAGGAGATAGTGAAACTCACACGCAGGGCTAAAAAGGGGGGTGAGGACTGCTCTCGCCCACTCAGTCCTGGAGGGCGACCCCACAGTTCCTAATTCTCTGAGGTCCCTTGAGCCCCTTTACAGTCCTCTTCACTATTTATTGGGCAAAGGAGCGGATTTCTTGGAGAAACACGGACTAGGAGAAGTGTATGTGTTTGATTGTAGATTTAGATGCTGACCCAGAGCTTGTCTCCATGCATGACCCAAACAAGGGCTTATCAGTAGGTGCGAGGGGCCCAGATGGTGTAGTGGTTAAGGTGTATGCTGCTAACTGAAGAGCTTACAGTTTGAACTCACTAGGAAACCCTAGGGGGTAGTTCTGCCTTGTCGGTGTCACAGGAGGTTGTTGTGAGTCAGAATGGTGTCCAACCAGAGTAACAGGGGCACACATCTTGGGGTTCTAGGAAGATGCATTTGAGCAGGCAGGTGTGCGCATCTACAGAATACTGGCAGCCTAGCTCACGGCAAGGGGTCTTGGTGATGGTGTTTGTTTCTTGCTAAGATGGAGAGAGGAGACGGACTATCAGTCTCTTCCAGGACACTGATGGGGCGAACGTGCTCACTGCCTGGCGTAGAGGCTGGAGAGCGTGGTGCCCCCCATGGTGTAGACCACCGGGGCGTTCCAGCAGTGGAGGAAGCCTGAAGCTGCCCAGTGAAGCTCAGCCACCTGGCTTCATGAAAATACAGCGGTCCTCTTCTCTTGTGGAAAGTTAGTCACCTCCCAGAACTTAATTTTAAAGTAACGGAGCGAGCCTGGGAGGGGAATGCAGGAAGGGAGAGCGTGCATCTGCGCACCTGCCCACACCCCAATGACTCACGCATAATGGCCCCTCACATGTCATCTTATCCAGAAGACATTTGGAAAAATTTCTGCTTCTGAATCACAAGCAAACACTATAATTCAACAATCTCCCCTGAGTTATTCAAGGAACTTCAACACGCTCAGAAGTGGAAGTTGAGTGGCGGATGAAATCAATGAATCCTGAGCACCCTGTTTTTCTCCTAATTATATTTAATTTGCCAAATAGAGAGGGGGAGGAGGGCATGCCATCTGACCACGGGGGGAGGGGACATGTCTCCTGGAGGAAGCCTGGACCCGGCCGATTTGGGTTTTCTGGGTGACACTAGTTTTCCTTATCTTTTCAGTCCTGTTCCCATAATAGACCTCAGTGTCATCTAGCAAAAGGCTGGCTGCCACGACACGTCCTAGTGGATGCCGACCGAGCCAGTCTGCAGTGCAGAAGGTATTTGGGGCTCATGGCCAGTTGTCCTTAATCACCTGGGTGTCTGTCTGTAGCTGGAAGCATCCGCTGTGCCGACTCCTTCACCCCTGGTGTGTGTTGAAAGGGAGCGTTCATTCTGCCTACTGCTCCGAGGGCCATCGCTGACCTGCCTTTGTCTGTCAGCAGTAGACGCCCTCCAGTTTAATCACCTTCAGCCTGGCATGAGGATGGCCCTGGGGGTGATTGATGTCAACGTCTCATGGGACAGGGAGGTTCGGGGTTGTCACCCCTCCACTGGTTTTAGGAAACTGGTAGGTGAAGGAGAGCTGAGTCCCAGGAGGACCAGGTGCCCTCATTCACAAGGAGCAAGGGTGGCGCCGGATAGGTTGCTTTCCAGATCTACTTCATTTCCCAGCACCACCTTCTTCACAGGAGCCCTGGTGATGTAGCGGTTAAGCATGTGGCTGCCCATCTAAAGGAGAGAGATGTAACAGTCTTCTTGTGTAAAGATTTATAACTCACAAGACCCTAAGGGGCAGTTCTCCTCTGGGTTCAGGTTTTTGGTTTATGTTCTACTCATACATCGGTAATTCAAACAGCAGCTCTCTCTGTCAGTGTCCATCTAACGAGTAAATCTTCATGACTTTGAATTTTATTTCACATTTTTCTCCTCTCTATCCAGGACCTTCTAACGTGATCCCTTTCAGAGCAGCTGGTAGTGTGATAGCCGGGCACCATCTAGTTCTTCTGGTCTCAGGGTCATGAAGACTGATGGTCACGTGATCCATTAGGCACATGGGCTGTTTCCATGTGTCCTTGATTTTCTTCACTCTCTGCTCCAGAGAGACCAGTGTTCAAACCTTTGAGGGTTGCACATGAGCTTTTAAGACCCCAGTCACTATTCCCCAAAGAAGACTGCAAACATTGTCTTTGTTGACTGAATTGTAGCCAAGACTATAAGTTTTTATGGATGCAAACAGTCACATCTTTCTCCCGCAGAACTGCTGGTGGGTTGAAACCCACTGAGCTGTTGGTTGGCAGCCAGCTGCTTAATTACTGCACCACTAGGCCTCATCCATAAAGGGGACAGCCTAGAAAACCCTATGGGGCAGTTGTACTCAGTCCCTTGTGGCTACAATGAGTTGGACTAACCTCCAGAGCACCTAACATATCAGCTGGGACCTGTGACAGGTGCTTAGCTCATGGATGCTGAGAGGAAGTACCTGGGTATAGAAGCCCACCTCTTCTCCCATTCTGTGAAGCAGCCTTTCAAAATCCTGCCATGACTATGCAGTTCTCCCCACAAACAGCTCCAGGGCTACCATCCGGCTAATAGAGAAGAAAGTCAGGGTGGGTGCCTCCTAGAGGCCCGCTCTCCCCTCTCCAGAGCATGGGGTCCCAAGCTAAGCACCCATGGGCCTAAGTAAACATCACTCACCATATGGGACTCAAAGCAAACAGATTTGCTCTTTCTCCCATTTTTTAAAACCTAACTGCCCCATTAACAGAAAAAACCTCTTAAGGATACATCTGGAAAGCTGGCCTTCCCCCTCCCTAAGTAAACGGTAGTCACCAGGAGCGTGCTAGAGGGCACAGTGGGGATGGGGGTCCTGCTCATAAGCAAAGAACGAACATGGGCAGATCAAACACCCCCCCACCCCCCCGCCCCAGCCCCAAGGCCTGCAGAGTGTGCCCTGGGCCAGATGCACGGAGTTAATATGTGACCCGTTTTAAGGCAACTGCTGAGCCGAGCATCTTTTCTCAAAGTTGCACGGCTGTTGGTGCTAAGTTCACAAACAGTGATGGAGGCCCCACTGTGTACCCAACAGGCCCTCTCGGGACCCTGGGTGCAGTGGTGTGGGAACTGCAGGCTGCTGGGGAGATAAGGCATGGGGAGAAGTAATTCGCAAACACGGGCTTCTAAAGTGCTGGGCTCCGGTGAGCTCAGGGCGGGGGTGAAGCGGCCGTTGTGTTTGAACTTTGGTGTCTGATAAGCAGAGTTGCGTGTTCTTACTCTAAAATCTTTGTGTTGGGCGCCATCCAGTTGATTATGGCTCAAAGCGACCTCATGTGACAAACTAGCGCTGCCCCCGTGGGCTTTCTCGGTTGTAGCCTTTATGGAAGCTTTTAACCACTGTGCTACCGGCTTCCTTCCTTGTCTCCTAAACTCCAACCCAATCCAATCCCCTGCCATAGAGTCAAATTCGACTCATAGTGACCCTATATAGGATTTCCGAGCCTGTAAATCTTTATGGGCGCAAACAGAGTCATTTTTCTCCCATGGAGTGGAGCTGCTGGTGGGTTTGAACCACTGACCTTGTGGCCCAACAGCCCAATGCCTCACCCACAGGGCCACCAGGACTCCTTTCTTTGTCTCATTGTTGTGGTGTTGTTGTTGTTAAGTGCCATTGAGTCAGTTCTGACTCATAATGACCCTGTGTAGGGTTTCCAAGAGGCAGTTGGTGGGTTTGAACTGCTGACCTTGTGGTTCACAGTCCATTGCTGATCCTACAGCATCACACCGGAGTCCTCTTTGTCTCTCAGCACTGCTATAACAGACATACCACAAGGGGGTGGTTGTAATGAGCAGAAGTTTATTTTCTCACTCTTTAGGAGGCTAGTTGTAACTAACCCTGACCCATTGCCATGTAGTTGGTTCGGAGTCACAGAGACTATGAGTGCAGTTGTCAGAAGTCCCAATTCAGGGTACACACTCACTCTAATCAAGGGTCCTGTGCAGCCAGACTCTGGGGGAAGGGCCCTGCCTGAACTTTAGAAGCCTTGGTTCTTCAGCTCCTTGGTGGTCCTCACCTGTGCTTTGGTTTTCCCTCCTGCTCCTCCCAGCTCAGCAATCACCCACCCTAACTGATAAGGCCTCGTTACCATAACCAAGACGACCACATTTCATCCACAGGTGTTGTTGTTAGCCACCCTGGATAGGGTGAGTTTGAAGGTTGCTGTTCAAACCACCTTTGCAGTTCAGTGCTTTATCCTACGGCACCCCACCAGGACGCCATTCCACAGGTAGCGAGGTGAGGATTCCAACATATATTTTTTTGGGGGTGGGGTGGGCACAATTCAATGTATAAGAGAAGGCAGGGAGTTGAGGGAAATAGCAGGCAAAGACACGTAGGACAAAAGATGAGGGGACTTCTATGGAAGCTGTGTGGACTTTTTTAAGTCACAAAGAGACAGCTGGGCACATGCGCCTCTCTTCTTCTTGGACTTGCATGTTCTTGTCTTCAGTCTTCCGAGGGAACGGCTGCTCAGATTGGAGTGGGGGACGTTGCAGGAGTGTGAATTTGGCAATGTGATATGGATTGAATTGTGTTCCCTAAAATATGTCATGAATTCTAATGAACCTCTATAATGGTTATACTTACATTTGGGAACAGATTTTCTCGGTTATATGTGTTAGGCAGGATTCACTTTGGATGTTTCTTACACCAACCTTGGGAGGAGCAAGCAAGCCAGGAGAGCTAGGGGGAGACAGGTGCCTACCATATGAGAGCTCCAAGGAGCCAAGAAGCCGAGGCTGAAGAGCATCAAAGACCTTCCCAGAGCCGTACCTCCTAAACCCTGAGATGAAAAATGTCTATATTTTAGGGTCGCTATGGGTTGGAATTGACTTGACAGCATTGAACAACAATGCACTTGTGGTACTTCTATTTAGTAACCCTAGTTCCTAGATACAACTTTTCTCCAAGTTTGAGAAGATCTACCAGTTGGTGACAATGAGACCCCTTGTGTCAGAACAGAACTGGGCTCCGTAGGGCTTTCAAGACTGGGACCCTGGAGAAGCAGATCACCAGACCTGTCTTCTAAGGTGCCTCTGGGTAGACTCGAACCTCCAGCCTTTCAGTTAACAGCAGAGTCCTTTCGCCATTTACCCTACCCAAGGATTCCTCATAATTGTTGTTGTTGTCGTTAGGTGCCATCAAGTCGGTACTGACTCATAGTGACCCTATGAACAACAGAACGAAACACTGCCCGGTTCTACGCCATCCTCACAATTCTTGTGACATTTGAGCCCATTGCTGCTGCCACTGTGCCAGTTCATCTTGTTGAGGGTCTTCCTCATTTTCTCTGACCCTGCATTTTCCCAAACATAATATTCTTCTCCAGGGACACCCCCTTCTGATGATAGGTCTTCATTATTCAACTATCATAAATGCTAGTTTGTTTGTTTTTTCTATTAACAAGAAAGTAGCCAAAAAACAAACCACTGCTGTCAACTCGATTCCGACTCATAGGACCGAGTAGACAGAGGACGGAGTAGACGGAGGACGGAGTAGGGGGAGGATGGAGTAGACTGAGGACGAAGTAGGCGGAGGACGGAGTAGACACGAGACGGAGTAGACAC
>NW_006408541.1:1058186-1071071 GCF_000296735.1 Chrysochloris asiatica | reverse complement strand
GAGGACGGAGTAGACGGAGGATGGAGTAGACGGAGGATGGAGTAGGCCGAGGATGGAGTAGACATGAGATGGAGTAGACCGAGGATGGAGTAGACACAGGACGGAGTAGGGGGAGGACGGAGTAGACGGAGGACGGAGTAGGGGGAGGACGGAGTAGACTGAGGACGAAGTAGGCGGAGGACGGAGTAGACACGAGACGGAGTAGACACAGGATGGAGTAGACACGGGACGGAGTAGACATGAGATGGAGTAGACAGAGGATGGAGTAGACATGGGACGGAGTAGACAGAGGACGGAGTAGACAGGGGACGGAGTAAACCTAGGACAAAGTTGGACTACTCTTTGGTTATAAATCTTACAGAAGACTCATTTTTCTCCCTTGGAATAGTGGGTGGGTTGAACCACCAACCTTTCAGCTAGCCGCCCAGTGCTTACCCTACTGTGCCACCAGTGCCCCTAACAATACAGACACTACATGCCTGCCGTCCACCCAGGTTCCCCTCAGAGTCACATTGTGGCACACCATGGGCTTCACGCCATCTGCAGGAAGCAGGCTGAAGGCAAGAGGACATGGTAAGAGGAGTGAGCACCCCAACATTCTGTCACCTTAGCTCTATCACCTCAGCCTCCTGGAGATCAGGGCTTCATCTGCCTGGGGTGGGGGCTGTGGAGAGGAGTGGCTGGTCAAAATGGCTTCTGACTGGTCTGAGAGAGGACATCTTTGGAGGTGGACCCTGTCAACCTGGAGAGCAAGGGGCAGCCTTGGTACCACATGAGTCAACAACCAGGAGCCCAGCGCCCAGGCTGGTGCCCCAGGGGATCCTTGCACCAGCTTGCAGGCGGAAACTTGCTCTGGTCTCATACTTTAGGAAATGACCCGGCATTCTCCTATCAGGGACAGAAAACACACCCCCTTCCAGAGGGTGATAGGTTGGGGTTGGAGGCCTGGACACACCCAGGAGTCACTCTGGTTAGCTGGACCTCTGGCTGCAACAACCACAGTGGTGTCAGCGCGCAGGAGTGATCAGCGGCTCTTTCAGACTGAAGAATCCTTGGGCAACTTAGACCTGGGCTCTAAGCAAGGATGCGTGAAATTGTACACATTCAGATTGGTCAGTGTGGTAATCAGATCGGATCCAAGGTAAGTAACAGGCTAGCTACATGGTCACCTTTGGTTGAATGACAGCTGGGTTGTGTACCCTTGTTAAAATCTGATTTAGCAAGCAATATGCTTGGAAACCTGTACAGGGTCGCTATGAGTTGGAACCGACTCCACGGCACATAACAACAACAACAATGCTTCTGGTAGCGTGGTTACGAATTGGGCTGCTAATCTCATGGGCAGCAGTTTGAAACTACCAGCTGTTCTGTGGAAGAATGATGAGGCTTTCTGCTCCCATAAAGATTTACAGTCTCGGAAACCCCACACAGGGTTGCTGTGAGTCGGAACCGACTCCACGGCACATAACAACAACCACAACAATGCTTAGAGATACAGCAACTACTGGGGAGGGGGGTCTTCTAAAAGTTTCTGGAAAATTCCGTTACCTTTTCACTCGATTTTCCCACAAACTTTCTGAAGCCCTCTCGTATTAAAGGCTTACAGGTTCATTTAATGAATGGTAATTTTGCCGATGGTTACATCTGTGTAATGTACAAGTCAACCACTTGTACTTTCTTCCTCTTCTCGTAGACTTCGCATAGCTAAATACTGTATAATTTGATGGAAAATTGTTTTCCATAATTTCTTGGGAAACTCTACATATCAGGTCACTAAAGTGTTTTTTCTTCCTCTCTCATGTTCCTGCTACAAAGTGAGACCACTCAAGTACTGCTGCTATATTTAGTATGCAAGAAAAAATTTAAGAGGTACACCTAAAATGAAGTTTTCTTGTACAGTAGCAGAAATCATTGAACTTCCTCCATCTCACTTTTAATTTATTTTTAGAAAGTACCTAACCCAAGGGTGCCTGGTGATTCCATACAATACGCAAACCACAAGCTCAGCAGTTTGAACCCACCAGTTGCTCTGCGGGAGAAAGTTGACGCTTTCTGCTCCCTCAAAGATTTACAGCCTTGGAAATCCTGTAAAGGTTGCTATAAGTCAGAACTGACTTGACAGCACTTGACAACAAACACACATACACACACACACAGGGGTGCTACCAGTCAGAACCTGCTTGATAGAACTTCACAACCACAACATCCTAATTCAATTGGTGAATACCAAGAAAACAGGGTCAAGGTCTCCAAGCTCCAATTGACTGAAGAGGATCAATTCGACTGCACAGCATCTATCTGACTTGTTCTCTTGGCTATTGGAAAATTACTTTTACGATACAAACTGCAGAATTCTACATCTTTAGCTATTCTATAGGAGAAAGATGCGGCAGTCTGCTTTCAAGAGGATTAAACACAAACCAAAATTAAATCCAATGCCATCAAGTCAATGCCAACTCATAGTGAACCTCTGTAGGGTTTCCGAGGATGTAAATCTTTACGGGAGCAGAAAGCTTCCTCTTTTGTCCACGGAGTAGCTGGTGGATTCGAACTGTTGACCTTTTGGTTAGCAGGCCAACACATAAGCCACGACGACGCCAGGGTCGATATGAGCTAGAAGAGATTAGACGGCAGTGTGGTAGTGGGTCTGTTTTGCTGCTGTTTCATTGGAAGAGTGAAATCTTTTGTTTTAATAATTTTCTTTGTTGCTGTTGAGAATATACACAGCGAAACACACACACCCATTCAACCTCTTCTCTGTGGACAATTCAGTGATGGCAATAAGATTCTCCGAGCTGTGTGATCATCCTCCTTTTCCATCTGATTTATATCTCCTCCTTGAACAAGAACTTGCTGCCCCCAAACCTCCCATTTCATCTTTCTGGTTGCCCTTGTCAATTTGATTCCTTTTGGATAGCTTTGTAAGCCAGCTCAATGTGAAGTCTTTAGCGCAGGTGTGTGTGAAACCTAGAGCAAAGAATATTACTGCTTAAAAAGCCACCATCGTTTTCCTGCCAGGGTGACGATGCCTCACTCCTCTACAGCTGGGAGATACTGTGGAGAGAGGAAATGGAAGTAATGTAGGGCCCAGATAAGGCTCTTAGCTTTCATCCCACAGGCGGGAGGTCCGGTGGTTAGAACTCCGGCCGCTATGGGACCATCAAACCTTGAAAACACATTTCATTTGTAGTGTTACAGAACTCACATGATTGATTCTCCCACTTGCTGCACACTAGCAGGGGTCATTTACTACAAAGTCGTAATGTGCTGGCCAATCGATTCTGACCTCTAGCAACCATGTTATTAAGATGGTGCCTAGAGTGGTGCCAGCATTTACAAGAGAAGGATGGGAAAACGCCCTGGGAGATTTGAACATAAGTGGATATATTTTCATTGCACTTTAATATGTGCTTCTTCCGGACAATCAAAGGAGCCATTTCAGACACGGCTTCCGTGTTAAGAGCTCGCTCGGAGCATCTCTATGTTCATAAATACCGCGCATGTGACCGAGAGTGCACTGTGTTCCTGATGGCTACAAGTGAACAGCGAGGCTTCGTGTTGAATTGTGTGCATACCTAGTTACCAAGATGCTGTGATGGGCTTCTAGGAAGAACCTATAAAAACAAATCCACAAAGTGAAACGGCATATTATTGTGGAAGCAGATAAGGATGCGGTTCATTTTCGTGTAATGGGATCTACACTTAACTGGTTTGGAGCATTATAACGTGGAATTTGAGAAACCCCATCTGATGTAAAATTCGGAAACAACAGCTTTAAGGTGGACAACGGCATGAATTTTAATAGGTGCAAAATCCAATATCTTATTTTATGTGCTTGACGATTTATTTAAGGAATTAGGGTGGGCATAAAATGCAGCCTTCACTTTCAGTGGTTATTTGTTTATTTGTGAGGCGATTCTGACGAAATGGCGGCCCATGAACTTTTCTGGGCTGAAACAACAAGAGCAATACGCTTATGGGAAGTAGATTGCCAGGTCTTTCTTCTGCAGCACCACCGGGTGGGTTTGGACTCCCAACATTTAGGTTACTAGACGAGTGCGTTAGCGCGGTGAGTAAAGGTAAGAAGTCAAATGTAGCATAAAGAGGTCACTTGGGGAAAGTCCTACAGAGAGTCTTGGGGAGGAGTTGGGTAGGTTGACCTGGATGTGCTGAGTGCTGACTCCTCCCCCTGGAGGCTAACTTCCTCCTCTTCTTTCAGTTCTGGGAGGTGATTGGCGAGGAGCACGGCATCGACCCTGCAGGGAGTTACTGCGGCGACTCGGACCTGCAGCTGGAGCGGATCAACGTATACTACAACGAGGCCCACGGTACACGGAGCTGGCAGAGGATAAGCGCTGGCCCCCACACAAACAGGACCCCCTGATGCCCAGCCTGTCGAGGGAGGGAGGCTAAACAGCAGAGATGAGGAGGCCTGGGGAGAGGTCAAAGATGGAGATCAGTCAGTTCTGACTCAGTGAGCCTGCAGGACAGAGCAGGATTACTCTTTAGGGTTTCCGAGGGTGCCATCTTTATTGGCCACGTCTTTCTCCTGTGGAGCACGTGAACCACTGTGCCACCAGGCTCCTACCACCCTTTTTTAGTTTTTAAATGAAAACCGGAATAATTTCCAACAGAAAGGAACAGAATCTCTGTCACTGGCATGTAATTAACAAAGCAAAGGCCCCAAACTAAACAAAATCGAGAAACACTTTTTAGGTGTTTGATGGATTTCTGTGATGGAGGATGGGGAAGGGTGTATGGAAGGTGGGAAAATTCCCATCTACCAAAGATACCCCTTCCAGAATACCTAGTATCTTCCTTTCTTTTCTGTCAGTGACACAAGGTTGTATTCTGAGGAAACATTAACGTTTAGAAAAACAATAGTTTTCTGAGCTCTTCCGATTTTTCTACGCAGGTAAAAAATATGTGCCCCGGGCTGTCTTGGTGGACCTGGAGCCTGGGACCATGGATAGCATCCGGTCTAGCAAACTGGGAGCCCTCTTTCAGCCGGACAGTTTTGTTCATGGTAGGTGTGTCCAGAAACTGCAGTTTAGCAGGAAGAGACTAGGATGCCTCCTAGTGGTGCCTCCTCTCCCATATCACCCCTTACTTTGTGCAAGATAACTTTATTTAGTGGGTCCCACTGACTCGACTTCGAAGCAAAGCAACCCCATGTGACCGACTAGAGCAACCCCCATGGGGCTTTCTAGAACGTCATCTTTACTAAAGCAGATCACCAGGTCTTAATTCTGTAGAGCCACTGGGTGGGTTCCAATTGCCAACCTGTTGGTTAACAGTAAAATGCGTAACCATTCGAGGTCACTAATGGGGCTCCTCCTTTATGTCACAGGTAACTCCGGGGCGGGCAACAACTGGGCCAAGGGCCATTACACGGAGGGGGCGGAGCTGATCGAGAGCGTGCTAGACGTGGTGAGGGGCGAGAGCGAGAGCTGCGACTGTCTGCAGGGCTTCCAGATAGTGCACTCGCTGGGCGGGGGCACGGGCTCCGGCATGGGCACGCTGCTCATGAACAAGATCCGGGAGGAGTACCCCGATCGCATCCTCAACTCTTTCAGCGTCATGCCCTCGCCCAAAGTTTCGGACACGGTGGTGGAGCCCTACAACGCCGTGCTGTCTGTCCATCAACTCATCGAGAACGCCGACGCCTGCTTCTGCATCGACAACGAGGCCCTCTACGACATCTGCTTCCGCACCCTGAAGCTGACCACACCCACCTATGGGGACCTCAACCACCTGGTGTCCCTGACCATGAGCGGCATCACCACCTCCCTGCGCTTCCCGGGCCAGCTCAACGCCGACCTGCGCAAGCTGGCGGTGAACATGGTGCCCTTCCCGCGCCTGCACTTCTTCATGCCCGGCTTTGCCCCACTCACTGCCCGCGGCAGCCAGCAATACCGCGCCCTCTCGGTGGCCGAGCTCACCCAGCAGATGTTCGATGCCCGCAACACCATGGCCGCCTGCGACCCGCGCCGCGGCCGCTACCTGACAGTGGCCTGCATCTTCCGGGGCAAGATGTCCACTCGGGAGGTGGACGAGCAGCTGCTCATCGTGCAGACGAGGAACAGCAGCTGCTTCGTGGAGTGGATTCCAAACAACGTCAAGGTGGCCGTGTGCGACATCCCGCCCCGGGGGCTCAGCATGGCGGCCACCTTCATTGGCAACAACACCGCCATCCAGGAGCTGTTTACCAGGGTGGGGGAGCACTTCTCCGCCATGTTCAGGAGGAGAGCGTTTGTGCACTGGTACACGAGCGAGGGGATGGACGTGAGTGAGTTTGGAGAGGCCGAGAGGAATGTCCACGACCTAGTGTCTGAGTACCAACAGTTTCAAGACACCAAGGTGGTGGAGGAGGACGACGAAGTCACGGAAGGGTTGGAGGCCGAGCCAGGGGATGAGGGGCGTTAGCTCTCTGAGAAGCTGCGGGTTGCCAGTTTCTGGGCAGTTGCTTTCTCCCCTCTGGGGCCTGTTCTGCATTGCAGCATCATGGCTGGCACCGCTGGCTCTTTGTGGGGACACGGGCGGGCTGGGGGAGGGGCGGCTCCAACCGACAGGTCGGGGTGACAGCCAGTGCACACTGTTTTCTTTTAATAGCAAAGTGAGCTTACCATAAAGTGGTCTCTTAAAAAAAAAAAAAAAGTGTCCTAGGCATTGTTTGCGTAACACAATGCATCGGACTACACGCGTGGGTCATTGCCTGCTATCTGTGGGGTCTTAGGTCCTCCCTTCTTCATGAATTTCTAATAAATGACTTCTAATTACTGAACTGGAAATAACTTAGCTCTTGGCCTGTTAGTGGCTTTGTCTGTTTAGTACCTTGTGGTTTATCGATCCCTGTCCCCAGCACCCCATCCTGTTCCTGATCTCTGGAAACACAGGGTGACTGATGAGCAGACTGGGCATGTCATGATGTACCAGCAACTGCGGAGCTTGTGCAGACCTCAGGCCGCTGTCCCCGCTTCCACGATTCTGAGCACACAGGGACAAGTCAAACGGAAACCCACAGGGCACATTTGTGTTTTAAGTTTCTAATCAGTGCTGGGCTCCCGGAACTCATTAACGACTGTTGTGGCTCCTCTAAGATGCCCTTTTCACTTTCATTCAGCCGTCAGCCCTGCAGATGCTCTTTGAGAAAGGGCACCCGCGCGCTCGGCAACCGTGAACGTGTTGGAATGAAGCCGCGGCTGCTTACGATGTCCTTCCCAGGGACGGAGGACATGGTCTCATTAGGGGACTCTGACAGTTCAGATTAATTTGCAGAAGTCATCATCAGTGTTTGCATGGTAACACCGCTTTCACCTTTACACGGTCTGAATCTGTACACATTCCAACAAGACCAAATACACCAGGGCACAATCAGATCGGCCGCAACTTCCTAATTACAGCTCCCCTAGTGCTGATGCACAGCAGGGCTGTCTACGCCCTCCCCACTACCACCCTCCCAGAGCCATAAAGGGTTTACAGCCTTCTAGAATTGCCAGTGAGTTCTGGGGATTGATCCGTGGGCGATGGGAAGATGGGGCGCAGGCAGGGACCTGGGTTCTTGGGTCTGGATGTGAGTTTGGAATTTTTCATAGTCAAGGGGCTGCCTGTTACACCTAGCCTTTGAGAACACTCACTCTTCATGCAAGAATCACTGAAAATCACAGAGAAATGACAGCCTTGCCGTGGGCAGTGTGGCCCAGCCGCCTGTGGGCAAATGAAAAAAAAAACACACACAACAAAACAGACCAAAGAAAGAAGCAGAACCCATTGTTTTCAACACTTCCTACTTGTGGTTCAAGAGGCACTACAAACAAAAGCAGATTGATTCAGAAATGGCAGCTAGCCACCCCAGGTTGAAGTTCTTAACTTCCTCCTGGGATTATCTAAGAATGTAGACACTCGCTTCCTTCAGCACTCTCTCTCAAATCTCAAAAAGTAATTCAACAGATGCAAAGGAAGACAGAGATCTCAGTCTTAAAAACAACAAGCAAAAAAAAAAACCAAAAAAACCTGATTTATACGGCTGCAAAGATTTGTGTTTGCTCAATAGTAATCATTAAAGGAGAAAGAAAGACGATTTTAAATGGCTGTTGCTTTATTTCTGACGAAATAAATTCCTTTTATTGGAGCCTAACCGCCCCAGACTGATTAATTTGAGGAGTTAAAAATATTGCAAAATGTATCTCACCATCCTACTCTCTCATATGTTAGAAGTAAATTAAAAGAAGAAAAAGAACTAGAAATGGAGAGAAATTTGTCTCCTCTGGATTTTAAGTACTCAAGTTCTGGTTGCTACGGTGACGTGGCTGCAGCATAGCATTCAGAGCTGGTCCAACCCCTTCACTCCACACCCGAGGACACACGACCCTCGTAAAGACCAGGCAAGTGGTCTGACCAGGTCCCCTTACGACTTGGGACCCTGTCCTGCAGACTAGGCCCATAGGCTGGGGCGATGTAGGGAGTGGATCTCATGCACTGCCAATTCAGAACTTTTTTTTTTCTTCAGAGAAAAAGGCTCCAAGAGTCTTTGCTGGGCATCAACTGATGTTGTCTTCAGAGACTTTAATTCTCTCTTTACCAGAAGCCTCACCTCTCATAGCCTGTCTCCCTAGTAAATGACTTCTGTTTGCTGAACAGAAAGAACTCAGGCTTTTGCCCAGCCCTGGCAAGGGCCTGCTGCCCTGAAATCCAGCAGCCCTGCTCCTTGAACACAGGACGAGCCTTTTGCCTCAGGGGCGCTTGACCCACCAGGTCCCAGGCACTCTCTCATTGGTGCTGGGGCTCCTCTCTCACATCCTGCACCTGGAATGAATAAGACCTCAGCTTGAGTGGTGGGGCGGGTCAATAAGCTGCTTCCGGATGCTCTGGGCACAGGCATTTCCGGTAGCCCACCCTTGGACCTGCTGGGAGCCACCCTGAGGTATCCCCATGAGCTAAATTCCAGTGGGAAGTCAGCTAGTGCAGAAGCTGGACAGTGTTTTAAAAAAGTTCCCGCTAAAGTTTTCTCCAGTTAAAAATGCAGTAGTTAACCACAGTATTCTCCTTGACCCAGAGTTTCCAAGTTTCAGAGGAAGATACAAACAAAACCCTTGTAGTAATTCTTCATCACTAGGGCATGACCAAAGGAATGAATCACCCGGCAAACAGCACATCAAACCCTGGACCCGGTATGCAGCAGCCTTCCTTTATCACTGCAGCCTGGACCGTCAACGCAGTAAGTAAATGACCGAGCAGCTTTGGCTCATTTCCTGTAAGAGATGCTACCAGAATATAAAGAGTCATTTATCAAATACTGACCAAAGCATCTGCTGCTTCCGTGACGTGGAACGTCAGCAGCTCTGCTCGAGCATTTTACGTGCACAATCACAGCCAGGGCCAGTTTAGTGTTTGTTCTCCTCTGCGCTTCGAGCAGCGTGACCTGGAGACGCTGCTGTCTACACAATAGGACGGGCCGGGGGATAATGGCCCATCTGCTACTCTGACAGGACTTCTGTGACTCAAAGGTAAGGACAGTAGCGGGGGTGGACGCCAAGTCCGTGCCAGGAAACACAGCATTGCCCACTGGAAGCCCTCTTCAGAATGCTGTCTATGGCCCACCGGTCACTCGACACTAAACCCATCTGTCCCCTTCCCTTTGTCATAAAAACCCCCCACTCACTGATCAGAATCCTGCCATCATTCAGACAGTTCTTGTAGAGAAAAATGTCTGAGGACAGAAAACAAAGACCCAACAGCCAGGCGTGAACCAGACTTTACTTTATTGGCATTGTCAGGGTAGGGGCAAGAAAGGCACGCCCGCTCCCACCTCACAGGAGCGAGCTCATTTCCAACGAACACGTGCCCACACCTCTTCACCTTGGAGATGGGGCATTTCAAGCTTCAGTCAGGGTCTAGGAGGAAAAAAGAAAATGCAACAATTGCTAGTTCTTGGTTGTCTCTTAAACATGGCCAATACCGTCCTAACAGTTAACTGAATATTAGAACTGTGGCTGACACTCACGCTGTGCAAAGTGCTGGCTCCTGTGTTCAGCCCGAGCCCAACGGACAGACCAACAGACATTTCTCTGCTTCGGAAAATCAAACACTCCCTGAGCAATAAATGACTTTGCCTTCAAAAGATACAAAACCGCCTTCTGTACTGCCAATGGGGCAGGGGTCTCATCTCCAGTGGGAGGCCACAGAAAGGGGTCATTATTTTCTCAGTAGAAGCTGGACACGGCTTCGCAAGCCCCAAGGGCATCACAAAGTTCTGCGGCAGAGCTGCAGAGAGAGGCAGCGCCATTTTCTGTTAGCTCATGGCTCAAACAAAACCAGCCGACACCAAACCAGCTCCCATTACTGAGAGCTAGGAGAGTGGGCACAGAACCTTTAGGGCTCACTTTAAAAACACCCCATCTCCAGACTCTGCATAAAAGATTTAGAAATTCAAAATGAAAATGAAAAGGGCTCGGGGCAGTTCCAGTAAGTAACACGGTTCACAACCCCAAGCTGCCAAAGGCTTAATATTTATCACACTGCCTTGCTACTGCGGCTCTGAAGCTTTTATTAAAAAAGCAAAACAAGAAAATGAAATTGGGAAAACTTCTCTTCTATCATTTGCCTTCCTTATCTTTGGAAGGAACAATGTCAAGAAAGCAGTCTAGAGAAGCATCCCTTCAGCGGTCTGAAGCACAAAGCTCTCAATTCATCCAAAGTGGCTTCTTACTGGGAGACTACAACTCTGTATTGTAACATCTTCGGAGAAGTCAAATGCAACAAGCCCAGGGAAAGAATAAACGGAGTCAAACAGTACCCACTGCAGGGTCTGCAGATTTTCCTGCTGGATAACATAGGCGAACCCTCGCCTGTACTGCTAATCTGTATGTTCAGCAAGTAGTGATCTGTAAAAACATTTACAGAGGTGGGGGAAACAGAAATGCAGAGAACTATCATTTTTCATGTTACTGATGGTTATTCAACTCCAATAGCGATTCTAAAAGAGGGGGACTTTATCCTCCAAATTATTTGAATTTGTACAGACAAATGAAAGAGGCTTCATTAAAATACGATGGCTCTGTACCTAGGCATTGCTCAGTGAACTGAAAATCAATGTGCCAAGGACTTCTACTTGTCATGGTCTGGAACCACTTTCTCTTTACTAGGCCAGAGCTCCACAACTGGTATGCTTCAATTATCACCACTAACTTCTAACTGTACTGACTGATGGACAAAAGAGAGAGAACTCTAACTGAAGACGGCTTTAAGTGTTAAGGTGCTCTCAAACCAAACTTAAGATGCAACTTTTCCTCTAAAGAAATCAGTAACTCACAGATTATCATTCCTTCTTCACTTTCACAATTTTGACACTGTGGCCAGAAGTCTTCTCAGCGTTTGCTTTGAACTCGGTCTTCAGTGCATCCCTGACCGCTTTGGCACAGATCTGGGAGTAACGGATGTAGCTGTAGAAGAACGAAGAGAAAAACAGAAAGTTAACTCTCAAGGATTCAGCAAGACTGTTGTGTTGTTACACTGGGTTTTTGGTATTCTTCAATTTTGGTACGTTTTTACAGAGCTACATTTATAAATGACTGATACCAGAAGGAAACAAAGATTAGGAAGAAATGAACTAGGGTGTTGATTGGTGTTTGGTGGGTGATCTTCGGTTTCTCTTTTCTGTTCTGTGTTTCTTGATTATTAATGAAGTTGCACGTGTTTAAAAGAAAGGAAGAGTAAAAACCCCTAACACAGGATGGAAAGCAGACCAAAAGGGTATCTGAGATTATTAACAAAAGAGTTTTTCCTTCTCTCTCTTTTCTTTATTTAGTATCGCTAATTAATTGATTCTTACAAGGTAAGATCTATATACAGCCACACGTGTCCCTTGAAGTCCAGGGTTGTTGTGGTTGTTAAGTGCCGTCGAGTCGGTTCTGACCCATAACGACCCTGTATAGGGTTTCTGAGGGTGTAAATCCAGGGTATGTTCTGTGAAATTGGATGTTCTGTGATTTGGATGTTGTGCGGGCACCCTATCATCTAGGTGACCCACAGATGACAAATTCTGCTCGGCTGTCTAGAATTTATACAAGTTGTCACAGTTACGTGCAGTCAAATGTCTCAGCATATAGTACCGCTTTACGCGTTAAAATATAGCCAGACACACGAAAAAAGACTTGCGGATACACTAAGACACCTTTAAGGGAACACGGCAGCAACAGTTTTGATACGTGTCTTGCCAAGTAGCGCAGCTTTGCTAGTACGAACCATTGTTGTACTGGTAGCTCCGCAGCAGTGCACCGGGCAGTTAGGTGATGCTTTACAGGGATGGGGCCTCAATGGACACCACTAACTAAATACACTTCTTCCTCTGCTAACTGGTTCAAAGGCTTCCCTGAGAACATGATCAACTGCATAAAATCGCTAACAGCGTGCTTCCTGTTTCACAGACGTACTCCCACGTCCATGTCCCAAAAGATGTCAGCTCGTTTTTGACACTTTATGAAAACGGGAAAGGGAGGGCGTAGGCTGTTTTCTCAGGCTCTGGCGCAGGTTTGAGGATGACCTGGGTTCCCATCTGGCTTCCACTCTTGTCATTGAATGTCACCACGGGACGGTAGGGGTGTGTCACCTGCTGAGTCCGCGCACAGGTAGGGAAATCAGGTGTGCCACCTTACACCCACCGATGCCTCTCAGGACTCCAGGCACCCCTCGTCGTAGGGCTCCAGGGATCCACTTACCTGCGAACTCGAGCTTTACCTGCACGCACCTGCAGGGCGGGGTGGGCACATTGGCCCCGGTCCCCGGCACCTACGGGGCCGCAGAGCGAAGCCGACCCCTCGCGACCCCCGGACGGCCCGTCATTGCGCAGAACCGCCATCTTGGAGGCTGTCGGGGCCCGTCTGCAGG
>NW_006408541.1:1053993-1058070 GCF_000296735.1 Chrysochloris asiatica | reverse complement strand
TCGCGAGGAGGGAGCGCGTCGGCCCGAATCGCTAGGACGCCGTCAATGTCGGTGCAGCCGGCGGCACAGCGGCGGAAGGTCAAGCCGGCGGAGCGGAAGGGGCGGGACCGCGCGGACCTGCCAATCCCGCCGCTTTTACCCCGCCCCGCCCACCACTGACGGCCCCTGTTACCCCGCCGCGGAAACCCCCCCCTACCCCCGGCTTCGGAGCCAATGAGGGCGCGCGGCCCGGGCCCGGGTGCCAATCCCCGCGCGGGACGGCCGTCCACGTCTGCCAATTGGCTCCGCAGCGGCCCCGTGGGTCTGCCCCCCGGGCTTCCGTAGTGCCCTTGGCGGGGGCGGCCGGGGCAAGAGTCCCGCGCTCGCTTTTTAGTGAGCTGCCGGAGGGCGCCGCGTGGGGAAGCCCGGGCCACGAAGCCAGCGCCGACAGGCTCGTGGCGGCCTCGGGGAGCCCACTGTGCCCTCACCCCCTTAGCCCGTGCTAAGGTCCGAGCGCCGCAGCCCATCAATGCAGGTGCATCGGACAGCCTGCAAACAGGGCTGTGCTTGCTTGTGTGAGCAGTGTGCGCGCCCCCCCACCTTTACCATAAAGAAAGAAACAGTGAAAACACCAGTTGAGGACGTTTTTATTAACAAGAAAAGGTTTCCTTGTTCCACATAACTTACGTTTTTAATATCAAATAGTTGCTAAGTGCTGAATCTAGTCTATTCCAGTTTTATCCTAATAAATGCATTGCTTTCGGTATATTTCTTTTTAACAGGTAAACCCCATAAATTGCTAGGTATTTAGAAATCTTTTACCATTAGGGCATCACACCTTGTTCAGAGTAAGTCTTATTTACAGAAATGCCACAAGGCAACTTTTTAATCAAATACCAGTATTTAGCAATGTTTAGTTTGGCTGAAATGTTACTTCAGTTGCAGAAACTATCTCCGGTTACAAAAAATAATCAGAAATCTTACTGGATATAACCTGGTTTTAACAAATGTCCTAGTAAGTCTTCAGCTAAACAATACTTTAAGTAGAAAAAACCAGTAATTTTCAAATAGGTTAATATCCTATCTCTGTGGTTTATGTACACATAGTTAGCTGGTCTTCTCTCTAGGAAACCTGACTAGAAGGTTATCACTCACAGTAAGTGTTGGAAGAACACTCTGAATGCAACAACCACAACTATCAAAGACATCATTTAGTGTGACAATCACCTGCTATTAAGTATGAAACAAAATATATTAATTGGATTGCTTTCCCAAATCCAAATGCAACTGCCCTCTGGCATCCAAAATAAGGATTCCCCATAAAGCTGCAGTGCGATTCAATTCATTGTCAGCTTAGGTCAATCCTTGTATTTTTCTCTCATTCTTTTTCTTCCCCACCGCCCCCTACACCCCACAGTGGCACTGTATTATTAAAAGCATTAAGTACCTGGAATTTACGCTTCAGATCAAGACATCATTTGAGTAATTTCAAATGATGTACAGCTCTTCATGGAAAAAAGGTGTTTTGTGGTCACAATTACTTCAAAAAGTAATTATATTCAAATAACCTGACATATCATGCTTTAGCAATTACAGAACCATGATTTTGACACATGGCATTTTATAAGTTAGGCAAATGTGAAATGCTAAAAGCTGTGAACAGCTGTTCTTCTGTTTAAGTTTAGAGTGCTGCAAAATTCAGGTAATGACTTTATTTTTCAGTTAACAGAACCAGCCCACAGTACAGCATACTAAATCACAAAGGCATTTGGAAAGTACAAATCTAAGGAAGGTTAATGCTTTTATTAAGTTACAAAACTTTGGCAAATCAATACAGTACTCTTTAATACAATAAAATCGTATTTTTGTGGACCTCATATTACTTTAGTGATTGTTTTTATTCCAAAAATATCATTTAAATAGCAAATCAAAATGCTTGGTTTTTTTTTTTTTTCATTTTGCTTTTCCCCCTTTAAATGGTGATTTAGAGCAGAGCAAGATATTTGATACAAATTATATGGCTTTTAAAAGTTTATGATTTAAGGTCCTTTGCGCTTGTCGTTGAAGTCCAGTGCAGAAGGGCAGTCTCTGTGTGCCTCCCAATGGCTCTGCTGTATTTTGGGGTTGGTCCAAAGCCAGGTAGAATTCCCATGCCAGGAACGCTTTCAAATTCTACCTTCAGGAGTTTTAATACACCGATACCAATTTCAAAGTAGTTTCTCCCAAAATCATTACGTTTTCACATAAATACTGGAACCCACAGTATTATTAGTCATTTTAAGTAACACTATTGTTTGATGATCCCTCTTAGTTGGAAGCCCTGCACCTCTTTGTTTAGATCAAGAGTCACACAGACTCTCTCCAGCTCATTAAAATAAAAAAAAAGTCTACCTAAAATAGTTGCTTCTTAAATAACAAATAAATACCCTGCCAGCGTGGAGACCTGGGACCTGATACTCAATGCCACTTGTCATTTCTCTGCAAACGCCGCAGCCGCCATAGGTGTCCTTATGCTCCCTCTGGCTGAGGCGGCCAGTTCCTCAATCTCGGCGTTTAACTTGCGGATCACCCACTCCATGGCTTCTCGGCCCTTCAACAGAAGTAAGGACAGTTACTGCCGGCGAGAGCTGAGCAAATCCACAGAATGGCAGGCTGGGTAACTAACAAGGAGGGCTACAAGCTGGTGTAACTAGGTTGGCCTCATCGGATGGATACATTGCTTTTCTTTTCCCAACGCGATTAGTTAAGTATCAAATGCCTGGACAACTGGCTTGATCTCTATTTTGACTGCAAAACCTCTTCTCACAAGCATCGCCAATTAAAAGGCAGTGAGGTCTTAGTGATTTCATGATGTTCTGGGGTGAGAATTCTCCATATTTTAATCAAACCCCCACCCCACGAGACACGGCAGGAGCTGGCTCCCGACTTCCTTGTTGCTCCGCCCTCTTGGAGGAGGAGCACAGCACGCTGCGTGACCCACCATTTCCGCACCACTGGAGAATCCACCATGGGGAGAAATCCCCCTTTGACACCAGTCACTGCCTGGCCCAGCACTCTCACCCCCTGCATACTTTCCTTTCCTCACGACTTGCTTACGAGCATTTGGATGTGGGGGGCAGCAGGCACAGCACTGGCTCGGCTCCCCGCGGTGCCACCAGCATCTAGCGAGGGTCTCTGGGCACTAACCAACTATCCTAAGCATGTGCTATCAAACAGTGCGGTAAGCATCGCTTTCTCAACAGTGACTTCGGTACTGAATACTCATGGGGATGGCAATGAGGACAAACTGTCTACAGGGCGGATGTGATCATGCACAGGACTGGGAACCAGCACTTCAGACAACAGCACAGATTTGTGCTGAGCGGCACACTCCTATGTGGGGCCATCCACTCTCAGTCACGCTTCACGGGGACCCTGCAATGCAGGAGGGGTAATAAATCCTCACTTCAGATGAGAAACTGAAGTGCTGGAAGAGCACGGTTGACAGATGGGTAAGGGTCAGACCTGGACTGCCATCAGCTGACAAGGACAGTGGGTGTTTAGGACCCAGGGGGCACTGGATGAGGAGGAAGCAGCTCTTACTTTGCTGGCGTTGGAGGACATAGTGCTCGCCATCATGCCTTCTAGGTAGCTGCTGAGACTGACGCCTTTCACGGTGATTATGGCCTCTTGAGTCAGAACAGTTCTAGAATAAAACACACCCACAGTTCTACAACTACCTTGTTTTCAGTGTGCAAGATTTGGTGAAAAAAAATAAAAAGAAGAAATTAAAGTACTTGCTAAGTAAATTTATTACAAATACTTTTTACTTACTTCCCTGGGTCCTGAGGATGTGGTTTGTATATAAGTCTCTCATCTACTGACACCATATTTGTAAATGAAATCTATAGTATGAAAACAAAAACAAAAACAAAAAAAACAACGAAAACAAAAAAAACAGTCAAACCATTTTGAAAACAAAACCCAAACCAAAATCTTACTAAATATACAACCCCCTAACCAAAATCTTACTAAATATACAAACCCCCTAACCAAAATCTTACTAGTTAAATATACAAACCCCTAACCAAAATCTTACTAGTTACATATACAAACCCC
>NW_006408541.1:1039240-1053653 GCF_000296735.1 Chrysochloris asiatica | reverse complement strand
CCCCTAACCAAAATCTTACTAGTTACATATACAAACCCCCTAACCAAAATCTTACTAGCTACATATACACACAAGACAAAAACGGAACAAGGAACCACTTTGATATTACTAGAGGAAACCATCTGAATTTCACTGCTTACTTTGAGGAAAGTACAGTAGTGCTATTACTACACTTACGGCCTGGGTGGGCCTCACTGGGGTTTTGTCCCACAGAACTAGCGGGGGGCATGGGAGCAGGAGGGGAGGCAGCTGAAACAAGCAGAACACAGCCAGGAAGCGCCGATAAACCGTACGTACAGGCTGTGGCGGAGTGCAATCCCCTGTAACTTCCCACCAAACAATGTTTCTGCCCTGCTGGGTCTCAGTAAGAGACATGGCAGAAAATACTGACAGGATTCTATGAGTCAGCTGTGGATGTCAGCAGAGTTCACTGTCATTGTGAAAACTTAAAACTCTAGCCTCGGTTTATAAAATGAGCCGTCTCCGAAGTAGGAAGGGGAATCCCACTACCAGCAAAGAAGAAGAGCTGGCAGTGAAGCGTGTCCTTTGGACCCCTCCATCCCTGCACACTGAGCCTCCGTGACCCTGGGACAGAAAGCTGTGACACCAGAGGGGCAGCAGCAGAACCAAGAGTCAGAGTGGGGGCCTCCAGGCACTTAAGAGGGGGAGCTAGCCTTGCTGACCCTCGGTGCTCAAGCTGAGTGCCTGCAGGCTGAGGCTTAAGGTGGAGTGGTGTGTCCTGAGCATCTCTGACCCCGAATTCTAACCTGTAACATCATTCTGAGTAAAGTGCGGGCTGTGTGACCACTAGCAGATAGAGAGCTGTAGGAAGAATGGTGCTTCACTTTTTTGCATGTCGTCAATTCACCTAGAAACCAACTATAGAGACAAAAGAATATTACAAGCAGTTCAAAGTTCAAACAGGAGCCCATACTTACATTAGTTGATTTCAGCTCCATTGTTCTCTCTACAGGATCAACTACAGAATGTTCTTGCACGTAGGTTCTGGTTCTTGTGGTGCCAATAAGCTGGGCAAGCAAAACATTTAGAATTCATAATCAGAGGAGGAAGGAACTCCTACTAAGTGTATTAATAGTTCATGTTGACGTTTTGTGAAAATGTTATGTCTTGAACCAAAAATCTGATTCATAAAAAACTGTGAGGAAACACCGTACAGGTAGGAGGTCCGTATAGGTAGGAGGTCCATGTGAGAAGTACTCAGACCCCATGGAGGAGAGGAGACTGCTGGCTACAAAACCCTTTCCCAGAGACAAGGAGGACGTAGCCTCCTTTGGACGCAGGCCCTGCCACAGGGTGAGCTGATCTATGTGAAGCAGGGATTTGGGGGGAGTCTGGCTTTTCAAAAAGACGGAAGCCCAAGAGCACCTGGCAGTATCTGCCTACTAGAGTGCGGGGTGGCGTACTTGAAAAAGAAAGACGGCCCGGTGGTGACTGAGGGCATGACGCGTGGACCCAGGCCCATCTGAGCCCATGTGGTTCTGCGTCCCTGCCAAGGAAGCAGTCAGAGAGAACTTCTGCTCCAACACGTGCACTTGTTTTCTGAGTGGATTATCCCACCCAGTGTCTCTGCCATACTACGGCAAGCGGACAGGCTACTTTACGGCTGGCTGGCATTCAGCTCACTGGAGCGCCTCCATGCACTAAGGACTATGCTTCCCAGGGAGGCGAGTCCGGCCAGGGAGTGAACATGGCAACAGCAAGGTCGGAAAACACACTCTCCTTCATGTGTGCAGCCCAGCACTGGCCAAGGGGGTGGTCAGCAAATACTCAGGACCAGACATGACCTCGAAATCTTATTACTGGTCTCAAATTGCTGACAAAAGCCAGAAAAAGTAGCTCCTTTCCGATTACACATTAGCTGGCTTCCTTGAGAAGCTTTTATCAGTGTCTTCATGAAGACAGTTAACAACGTTGCAGATTCTGAACTCAAGTTTACAGTAATGCAACTGGGCCGGATACAGACTTGACCTTGTGACCATGCTCCCACAAACCCATCGGACACTAGCGTGATTTTGAGCCCTCTGTGTGGCTTCATGGCAGTACTCACAGATCTCACAACTGAGGGCAGGCCCCACTCGGTGCTGAGGAGTCGCTGGCTGTGCAATTTCCCGGAGGGGTCCACGTGTCTGTGTAGGACATCCACGCCCACCACGCTGGGGTTCATCGGGTTAGGGTATTTCTGCATTGCAGCCGTTGTGACCGTCTCCCAGGGGTGGCTGCCAGCACAAACCAAAAAGCCAAACATTAAAAAATAAATATGCACACATCTTAGACAATGTTTATGACCCATCAAAGTATCTTTACAATTGAAGTCCAAGTAGTTTACCTACAACAATTACTTTCTGAAACGTCAGCCAAGTGAAGAGTTGCGGTTTGGGGGACTGGCCTACACTTTCCACCTGTTTTTCTGCAGCTCACGGTTACAAAGTAAAATTGATGTCTATGCCCACCAAAACCACTGCCATCAAGTTGATTTTGACTCAGAACAACCCTACAGCAGACGGCAGACTGCTCCTTGTGTTTCTGAGATCATAAATCTCTACTGAGCATTACATACAGTTATTGTTGTTAAGTGCTGTTGAGTGGATTCTGACCCATAGCGACCCTGTATAGGGTTTCTAAGGAGCAGCTGGTGAGCTTGAACCACTGACCTTGCAGTTCACACAACTCTGCTGTCTGACACAGTAGCCCACAGTGCCACATCAGGACTCCATTAGATATGGTAGTTTCTGAAACACTATTTCGTGTTGACCATTATCCATTTGAATGTGTAAGTTGTTTCTGTAATCACTGATTCCTAAAACGTACTTACAGTGATACTCTAAGACTTCTGGAGTTAGATACCCAAAAGGAAAGAACATGCTCATCATTTCTCAAGCTGAGGGAACTGAAGCAAAAATTCAAGCCTCGACTTGCCATGTTGAAGGATTCTTTGGGCAAAATAATAAATGATGCAGAAAGCATCAGAAGAAGATGGAAAGAAAATAGTCACTGTACCAAGAAGAAATGGTCAATGTTCAACCATCTCAAGAGGTAGCATATGACCAACAGCTAATGATACTGAAGGAGGAAGTCCATCCAAGGTGTACTGAAGGCACTGGCAAAGAACAAGTTTCCAGGAACTGATGTAATACATACTGTAATCTTTTAAGCAAACTGATGTAGTACTGAGGGCACCCATCTATGCCAAGAAATTTGGAAGACAGCTACCTGGCCAACTGATTGATTGGAAGAGATCCGTATTTGTGCCCATTCAAAGAGAGGTGACCCAACAGAATGTGGGAATCATCGGACAAAACCAGCTGCAGAGGTAGACTGACAGAGAACTACCAGCGCGGCTCAAGCTAGATTCAGACGAGGCTATGGACTGAGGGGTATCATTGCTGACAGCAGATGATCCTGGCTAGGAGCAGAAAATACCAGAAAGATGTTTACCTGTGCTTTACTGATAATGCAAAGACTTTCCCAACATTGTGAAGAATGAATATTCCAGGACACTTAACTGTGCTCATGAGGAAGGAACCTGTACATAGACCAAGAGGCAATCGTTCAAACTGGACACGGGAATACAGAATGGCGCTGTTGTTGTTGTTGTTAAGTGCCATCGAGTCGGGTCCGACCCATAGCGACCCTGTACAGGGTTTCCGAGGGTGTAAATCTTTACGGGAGTAGAAAGCCTCATCTTTCTCCCGCGGAGCGGCTGGTAGTTTCCAACCGCTAGCCTTAAGGTTCGCAGCCCGATTCGTAACCACTACGCTACCAGAGCTCCTTACAGAATGGCGCTAGGGTTGTATAATTTCACCATACCTATTCAGTTTGTATGATGAGCAAATAATCCAAGAAGCTAGATTATATGAAGAACAATGTAATATCAGGATTGGAGGAAGACTCATTAATAACCTGTGATATGCAGATGATACAACCTTAGTTGATGAAAGGGAAGAGAACTTAAAATATCTGCTGATCAGTATAGGTTGTATCTCAGTGTAAAGAACACTAAAATTCTCATTACTGAACCAGTAAATAATATCCTGATAAATGGAAAAAAATTGAAATTCTCAAAGGTTTTATTCTGCTTGGATCCACGATTAACAATCATGGAAACAGCAGTCAAGAAATCAAATGATGCATTACATTAGCCAAATCTGCTGCACAAGACCTCTTCAAAACGTCTAAGAACAAAGATGTCAGTTTGAGGACTAAGGTTCACCTGACCCAAGCCATGGTATTTTCAATAGCCTCATATGCATGTGAAAGTTGGACAGTGACTAAGGAAGACCCTGTAACTGATGCATTTGAGTTCTCGTGCTGGAGGAGAGTATTACAGGTTCTGTGGATTGCTAGAACTAACAAATGGGTGCTGGAAGATGTACAACTCAAACGCTTCTTAGAAGCCAAGATGGCCAGACTTCGTCTCTCATACTTCAGACATATTGTTAGGAGGGACCAGCCCCTGGAGAAGAACATCATGCTTGGTAAAGTGGAGGGCCAGCGAAAAAGAGGGAGCCCACCAACAAGAAGGACTGGTACAGTGCAGACAGCAGTGGGCTCAAGCCCAGCAGCAATTGCGAGGGTGGTGCATTCCGTTGTATACAGGGTCGCTATGGGTGGGAAACCATAGCAAGACTTCTAGGGCACGATGGCAGAGCCCACAGATGTGCTGAGCAGACCATCAGCAGCCAGGACACAGGAGACAAAGAGCAACAGCTTAGGACGCTGACCCTGGAGCCCTGAACGTCAGAGGACAGGACAAGGTGACCTGAGTGCTGACGAGAAGGGGAAGCTGAACAGGAGCAGTGAGAGAGAGGAAAACGAGGTGATGGTCGGCTGGCCTGGAGCAGCCTGTCCCTACAGGCCCGGAGAGGCACAGGATGGCAGCAAGCACAATGCAGTTCTGAGAAGATCCCAACACACAACCGATCAATTAAATATAAATACAAGAGCACAATGGCTCAGAACAAAACAGACCATTTCAGCTCACATGAAGAAACCAGTGACCAAAACAGAGTCCGAAAATATAATACCAGAAATATTACTGGAACTAACTGATAAGGAATTCATAACAATATTTAGGTACCTTTAGTGGGCTGAGAGAAAGATCAAGTAAGCTGCAGATGTAAACAAGGAAAACACAGGCAAAAATATAGAGGAATTCAGGAAAATACTAAAAGATGTGTCAAAAAATTGGAAACCATACAAAAACAGCAGTTAGCAAGCCAGAAGATTAATACTAAGCCTTCAGAAATGGATAATTCAATGAAAGGGCAAAGTAGCAGAACTGAATCAATGGAAGGCTGGATTAGTGAGCCTGAAGACAAATCTCTCAGTATTCATCTGTTAGCGGAATAATCGGCAAAAAGAAGAAAATACCTTTAGAAATCCTAACACTTATTATGTTGGACCTATCAAGAGGACTAGCATACAGGTGATATAAAACCCAGACCAGGAAGACACCACCAACCAAAAACAAAACAGCCCATAGAGAAAACTGTCAAAGAGTTGTTGGAAGACAATTCTCCCAACACCAAAAAGATGAGAAGATAGTGAGTTTTTTTTAAAAAGGCCATTCAAAAAAATACTGTGTTCTTAGGACACACTTCAATAAAAATGACATGTCCTTAGGGCACTTTAATGAGCTCGGTGGCTCTGTAGGAGAAGCAATGGACTATGAACTGTAAGGTCAGTAGTTTAAGACCACCAGCTACTTTGCAGGAGAAAGGTGAGGCTTTCTAATCCTACAAATATTTACAGCCTCAGAAACCCTATAAAGTCACCAGGAGTCAAAACCTGATGGCACTTAACGAGAAGACATCTTAACATTTTCAGAGCGCTCCTAAGGTATGAGTAGCTAACCTTCCCTCTCAGTGTGCTTACTTATCAAGTGAATGTGAACTGGAAATGCTAGGACATCATTGAGCACTTGCAGCCAGTGGTGTATTTTCCTGAAAAAGGTCAAGGACCTGGAGGGTTTAGTCACTCTACAGTTCTGTGAACAGATGTTCCTATAGGGCACAACGTTCATGACTGAGCCCATGTGAACCACAGCCAGTGGTGAGGTGACTCGGTCCACCTGAGTCTGCTTCTAACCTGTGTGCTCACACGTCCTCAATTCACGTTCAGGACGATCACCAGGTCTGGAGAGGTGGCATGGAACCACACTGACTGAGGAATCACAGTACATCGCTTACTTTGCAAACAGTACAACAGGGAACCCTTATTTGATTTCCACTTTTCAGAGCACTTACACTGACACCCACATCTCCCCAAGCGCTGGGCAGCCAGGGCGGCATCTTTAACATCGCATGTTCGCTCCCTACAGTAGTTTAGCAGCAAACCTCGTCTGTTTTTAATCTCAAGCCTTACTCTGCAATAATGCCGGCGTATACATGGAGTTGTTTCATCAACTTAGCCATTCCTCACAAAGCAGAGCAACGTGGACCCAGAACTCTCATGGTTTCCAAGGCAACTATCTGAAATGAAAATTGGGTAAGCCTTTTCCCAGTCTTCACCCAGCCATATACCATGGTTTACTGACTTCCACGCACATTTCTTCCCCACCCCTCAAAAAAAACAATAATCACACAGGTGCAGGGAGGTGTCGCAATATTAGTAGTTTAGTCCCTCTCTCCTGCTGTGGAGCTGTGGGTTAATGTGCTGGACTTCAAAGTTGATTTGAACTGCAAGGTTGGGGGTTCAAGCAAACCAGCTGCTCCTCAGAAACCCTATACAAGGTCACTATGGGTGGGAACCAACTCAATGGCACTTAACAACCCACCCTACATGCCAAGCTGAAAACATCAACGTTGCCTTACTTTGGACTGACTTCTTATGAAACACCTTAACTGACTCAACTACAACAACAGATGCGTATTGTGTGAGTAACAGTCTTCCAGGAATTAACTTTAACTGTATTACTATTAAAGACGAACTCTGACATTATGTGAAAAAGACCTCACGCTGAAAGGCAGCCACACCTCCCAAGTGCACTGGGCACAACTGCCTGCGACTTACTGGCCGGCCCAGTGTCTTTAGTCATAAAGCAAGATGCACCATGCTAAGGCTGTCAGGACAGCCTTTGTTTACCAAAACAACCAGTCCACCAAACAGTGCCAGGAACATGTGAGGCAACTCATGTTCTTTGAAGGACTCAATGGGGCGCCAACTACATGTTGGAAGGCTTCCTTGTAAGTGTTGGAAATTCAAAGATGGGTATGATGCAGAGGAACCAGTTAGGGACCAACTTCCTGAAGACAAAAATGCAGGAGAATGGAAGATGAAAGAGGACACATGGACACTTCAATTTTGCTGCATGTGATGTGCCCGTGGAGACGTATGGGTATATAGGCTTGGCCGACACCTGAACATAAGGACTGACGTTCAAGAGAGGCCAGAGCTGAGTTTAGATGTGGGTGCCACAGATGTATGTCCCTGGGACCTGGGCCAAATCACCCAGACTCTCTGGGGAGGAAGCACATATCAGTGCTTATGGACAGTTTTACTTGAGAATGTCTAGCTTCTGGGAGGAGGGTCCCTGAACTGTCAACAAATCTCAGATCTGTAAAAAAGAGAAAACAGAAAAAGGATTAAGAATTACCAATAAAACATATAACAGGAAGGCCAACAGCCCACTCTTACTGGACAGCTACACTTAAAGGAAAAGGACAAGATTAAGAAAAAGGCATAAAGAGGCAAGCTGCACATGGGGAAAGGTACCAGAAGAGGGTTAGGGAAGATGAGGGAGAAGACAATTCTAAGGAGACAAGTATCAAGAACTTCGGGAGCCTTCCTAGCGAGAATAGGATGGAAACCATCAGTTCTAGGGGCTGAAATTGAGTAGCGAATAAATACACTTAAAAAAGACTACAAAATCCAGTGTCCCCCCTCTCCTGAAAGACTGCAAAAACATTAGGGAGGAAAGAGGTTCCATACAAGCTAAATAATCTACTGTAACCAGAATATAGTGGGCTCTTAGATGTGTCAGAGTCACCAACATTTCATTCAACAAGGCCCTCAGAAACACTTGCTAAAATCCAAGTAAAATATAACACTGAAACAAAATCATTAAAACGGTGTGGCACTGATGGCAAGACCAACGGACCACAGCAGGCAGGTCAGCGAAGGTCAGGGCAGTTTTATGGCCAAGGGACATCTCAAGTCAGGGCTCAGACAGATCAGAGGAGGGCAGTCTTTATGGGGGGAAATCATACAGCTGCTTGTTTGTGATGATTTCCACGAACGTGGCCCGGTCGGTGCCAGGGCCCTGGCGACACCATTTACACCCCATCTCCCAACGAAAACTCGGGAGACTCGGGGTTGCTAAACTTAGGGTTTCGGTTCCACGAGATCGGGGCAGCTGAGATGACCTGAAAATCACATTCCAGGTAAGAGCGCCACCGGAAGGATGGCCGGGCAGCCTACAAGACGCGGGGTCCACGTCCCAACCGGGTTTTGGGGAGCCGGAAGTCGCAACTAGAGGCCTCTCCCGAAACCGGGGCCCAGTCAGGCCCACGTGCCCCGCGACGCCCGTGACTCCGGGCTAGGGGGCCAGGCCGGCTCGAGCACGCCGGGATCGTGACCTTGACGGCTCCGCGCCCCCAGATCCTTGTGGGACCCAGGCTCGGCTCTCGCCACTAGGCCCAACGCCTAGAAGTTTCCGGAGGGCACTCTGGCCGCACCTGCCTGCCCACCCCCAAACTCACTCAAAGACGTGCTCAGAGGTCCAGATCTTCATGGTGCCGGCGACCTGCCCGAAGTCCCGGCGGCCCTAAGGGACAAGGAGGCAGAGAGGGAACACCTGGCCCCGCCCCGCCCCTAGCCTACCCCGGCCGGCTAGCACTGCGCAGGCGCGAGGGAAGGACGACAGGACGTCCCCGGCGCGCTGCCCTACGCCCTATCCCGTCCGGGTTTTGCCCCAGCCCAGTGCGCGGCGCAATGAAGTCCGCCCCTTAGCGCCAGGCGCACAGCGCCGGCGCAGTTCCGGGGGAGCGCCCCGGGCGGCCGCCGCGGGCCCTGTGCTGCGCAAGCGCGGCACGCGGCCGACCCGCCCCCTCGCGGGCGTCACCGGGAGCGCTGACCTCTGGCCGAGTTGGGGTTGGCCCAACTTGTGCATGGCCTGGCTGGTTTCTCTGCCCTTGCCTTCTGTTGGGAAGTTGGTGGCGGGGTCCAGTCAGCCCATTTGTGCACACAATCCTCGTGTTGTTCACTTCAGCCTCATGGCGCCCATAGTAGCTTGTTCTTCACTGCTGTGGTGGTTGGCATGGTCAACCAAACCACTCACCCACAGCCCAACTAGCCCAAGTCCCCCTGCAAGAGAGCCACCATCAGATAGTCTGGCTGATGTCCAAATGAGGACTGCATCCCTGGAGCTGGAGAAGAGGGCTGTTGGTTGGATAGAAAGGATTCATAGAACGGTGAGTGGGCAGGCATTGCACTGGCCTTTAGATTGAGGGGTCTTGACTCAGATGTACCCTCCACGAGACGCCTCTGTGATTCCTGTTTCTTAGTAGATCCTGCAGCTTCGGAGTTCCTCCTCCAAGTCTAGTTGTATTTTTCTTAGCACTTCCCACACTGAGATTTTGTGTATTTGTTTAACTTCCACTCTCGTGTTGGTCCTTGAAGGCAAGGATCTTGCTCACTGGCTCATTAATGACTGACAGATGAGATAATAATTGTGTAGAGAATGAATGAATCAAGTGAATCCACTAGCTTACTTGTTTAATTTCCACTGGAGTCCAGATGGAGCTCTGTAGGATAAACACTGGGCTGCTAATCATAATGGTTGGCGGTTCAAACCCACCAGCCCCTCTTTGGAAACCCTATACAGGGCGGCTATGAGTCAGAACCCATGAGAGGAAACGTAAACAACAGTAAGGGTGGAAATCTCTCAGGGCGAGGCTCTTGTTGACTTGTTCATTGATCTCTTCGAACCTCCATCATAATTATTTGTTGCATAAATGAATGAATGACTAAGAAGGCAGAGGTAGGAGATGAGTCTTGCCCAGTAAACAAACAACTTGGTCTAGTTTCAGGAGCCCATTCTCCCGTCTCCTTTCCCACTTCACACCCCACACCTGGAACCTCCTATGGAACACTTTGCCACTTTAGATAATGACTTTGGAGGGAAAATCTTTACCTCTGGTTACTTAGGAGCTGTCTAGAAGTACAATCTCATTCTTAGCTCATTTGATTGTTAAAAACAAAAGTAAGGTTCATTTAAAAAGGAGGCTACAATTTAAAAACAGTTAAAGCCCTTTATATAGAAAGCGAGAAAAATTACATTAGACAGGGATGAAATAATATGGTTGAGTAGCTGCTAAGTGCAATTTGTGGTACCTAGGGCCTTTTTTTTCCTTCTAGATAGATCTACAGTACTTAGAGTGAATTCTTGGGGAGGTCATGCTTTAAGGGCTGTGAAGAGTGGCACAGGCTTGATTAAGATGCTAAATTAACTTTGCTGGGTGTTTGAAACACTGGCTTAAGAACCATCAGCACGGAACAGCCTGTCCCTTCAACTCCTGGAGCCCCGTGAAGCTGTTAGCATTCTGAAGTCCTATCTTGTGTATTTTCGAGAATGTTATTCTGCCATTAGTTTAATTTTCTATTTTTGTTTAAGTGGTGACAACTAGATGACCCCCCACCTCATCGACACACACATACTTTATCAGTCTATTGATTTTGATTTTTCTTACTACACCTTACGGAAGGGGAGCATGAGCATCTAGAACCCAAGTACCTTTCTGGGTGTCTCCCCAAGGTGGCAATTATATCATCCATACTTGCATTAAAGAGCCTGGTGACACAGTGGGTTAGGCCTCAGGTTGATATAGAAAAGTTGGCACTTTTCGACACACAGAAGAAATGAATGATTATTAGATACATAAACTTTGTACCACTGACTTGGTCTCTCAGCAAAACAGTCAAGCTCTTAGCAGGTCATTAACGTGACTTGAAAGTAAATAGACAGTTGGCCCTAATGACTCCCCACCCCAACCCCTCAGAGATGCCACATGATCTGGTCCCCACGCCCTTCCTGTTTAGATTCCTCCTACCTGAGCTCTGTACCTGGATCAAGGAAGACGGCAGGTGTAACTCCACACTGCAAAGAGCTTCTGTCTAGTTCAAGATGGTAGAACTAGAGAATGTTTGACAGGAGAGCATAGTCAAGCTTACTTTACTGAGGGTGGGTGTTCCAAACAGAGAGATTCGTGACTGGGAACTATAGCCCCTTGAGAAAGACTTCTTGGAAGATGGAGTGTGGGCATTTTGTACAAAGGCAGCCTGGATCACAGAGGGTCTGCTTGAGAGGCTGAGATCTGGCGCTGTTTTGTGAAGAGGGCGGAAGCATCACCAATATTTTCCATATTTCTTCTTCCCAGAAACAGGTCTCGTAGGTGAGGTGGGAGGTTCCATGTGCTTCTATTTCCAAATGTCAGTTGTTTACACACAGTTTTCACAATTGCTATATCCATGAACAATTTCAGGGGTGGGGAAACTTTTTCTGTCAAAATTTATACCATCATTCGTGGACCATACTAAATTATCAACTTAAAAATTAGTCTTCTATAATTGGTCAAACCTTTAATTAACTCACCCTAATGTGTAAGGAGCTCTGGTAGCGTAGTGGTTACGAATCGGGCTGCGAACCTTAAGGTCAGCGGTTCGAAACTACCAGCCGCTCCGCGGGAGAAAGATGAGGCTTTCTACTCCCGTAAGGATTTACACCCTCGGAAACCCTATACAGGGTCGCTATGGGTCGGAAGCGACTCGAAGGCACTTAACAACAACAACAACAACAATGTGATGGCTGGAGTCCTGGTGTGGCCCTGTGGGTTAATGCGCTGGACCGCAAGGTCAATTTTAACCTCAAGATCAACAGTTCAAGCTTACCAGCAGTTCCTTGGAAACCCTATATAGGGTTGCTATGAGTTGGAACCGACTTGAAAGCACTTAAAAACAACAATAACAATGTAATGTCTAGACTCCTGGTGTGGTGCTGTAGGATCAGCACTGGACTGCGAACCACAAAGTTGGTGCTTTGGTGGTTCCAGCTCACCAGCTGCTCCTTGGAAACCCTATGCAGGGTCACTGTGAGTCAGAACCGAATTGACAGCCCTAAACAACAACAACAATGTGATGGCTACAACTGCAGTTGTCTTAGCAGGGCCAGGTGCAAGGCCTGTGGGCTGGACGTTCCCCACCCCTGTAATTTACTTCTTGCATTATTACTTAATTTTTGTAACCACTGCTTTACAAATATACTTTGCACGGAACTTTTAACCGCTGTAAATAGTAAACCACGATTCCCTCAGTGCAGACCCCCTTCCAAGACTAAGACTCAATGGGAATACACGCTCTGATTGGTGACCACGTTCGTCAGCGATAAAGGGAAGTGAGGGAAAAACAGCAATGAAGCTGTGAGCTAAGCCATACAACATTCAATAGACTGCTGAGAACCCAGGTGGAGACCTGGGGACTCTTGGGCCCAAAGTCAGGGACGTAGCCACAGAGGACTAGAGTGGAGAGTGAAGCGTCCAGCTGATAAGAAGAGAGGGCATATACACAAGAACACCCACACTTGCAGATAATACCCACTTGACCTGGCTTCAATGACTGGACGATCAGAGCTCAACTAGAAGAAGAAAGAAAAAATAAAAAAGAGTAATCTGATACAATTTGATGAGCTTGATCTACACTTATGAATGCAGTAGCTCAAAAGAGGGAACAAATCTTTCCAGCAAGGATCATTCCCACCCCCTCCATACACAGTGTAGACAGGGATGGACAACTTGGACATTGGCTACACAAAATGGGGGAGGGGGAGCTACAAAGGCAAGAAGTGACTGGCTTACAAGCTTTCAAGAGGGAACCTAGATCCAGAGGGCATGTAGGGAGGTAGAATCTTCACTGGGTAGTATCCAATCTGTCTGGGCGGGGCTGATGAAATGAAATGAGGATAGGTCTCTTGTGATACAATAGTGAATAATTGTTATCAGGACTGATTGTGAGGGCTGGAAATGTAAAAGTAGATGTTTTGTAGCAAGGAGGGGAGTGATTGGCTTTTCAGTCTAGGAGCAGAGGTCCCTGGGACCATCAAGGGAGAAAAGTGGAGAGGGGGACCCTACCCAGAGAAGCAGTGATGCCTAAGATGGAGGCAGAGACGATGACATGGAGAGATGGAGCAGCTGGGGACTTTAGACACAGAGAGGGAGAGGGGCTGTGTCTAAAGTCCCCCAGACCGGGGGCTGGGGGGGTCGGGTGGGCGAGGGGGGGCAGGCTTGTAGGGTATACCCTTTGGTTGGTTGATGATGCATGGAGGGGATTGTAACCATGGCAATGAAACGCTACACAATAGGATGAATGTGAAACTAATTTTCTCCCATGTAAACTATCGCATAATTCACAATAAAACATTTTAAAAAAGTAGTAAACCATGGGATTTTCTTCCCGATGGACTTGAAATCTAGTTACTTAAAGACAGGAAGCCCTGTGGAGCCCTGGCATCTTTCACATACCTCAGCAGTGGGCGTGTCTCACTCTGGGGCTCAGTTTTCAAGTTTTCCAGCTGCTCTTTTGATGCTTATGTATTCTTCTCAGACCTCAAGCCCACCTTTTCCTTTGAACCTCTCACAATGATATTTATTTCTGAATTCACTTCAAACTCCTTCAGTTTCTCTCTCCTCCTTAAAATGCACTTTATCCTCATCAGTATTTTCCATATTTCTTCTTGTCTCAGTAAACATATCCTTTTTCTTTTCCAATCCTTTTGCCATTGACTCCTTTATTTATTTATTCCATACATATCTATTCATTGTCTATTTGGGATCATCACTATCCTGTGGAAGGAGCCCTGGTGACTCAGTGTTTAAGTGCTTGGCTGCTCTTTTGTTTTGTTCTTGTTGTTAGGTGCCATCGAGTCAGTACCGACTCATAGCCACCCTATGCACAACAGAATGAAACACTGCTTAATTCTGGCCCAAACTCACAATAGTTGCCAAGCTTGAACCCACTGATGCTGTCACTTTGCCAATCCATCTTGCTGAGGGTCTTCCTGTTTTTCTCTGACCCTGCACTTTACCAAACATGATGTCCTTCTCCAGCGATTGGTCCCTCCTGACAATATGTCCGAAGTATGAGAGACGAAGTTTGGCCATTGTGGCCTCCAAGGAGCATTCTGGCTGCACTTCATCCAACACAGATCTTTTGGTTCTTTTGGCAGCCCATGGCACTTTCAATATTCTCCTCCAATACCATAACTCAAAAGAATCAATTCTTCTACAGTCTTCCTTATTCACTGCCCAGCTTTCACATGCATATGAGGTTACTGAAAATGCCATGACTTGGGTCAGGTGCACCTTAGTCCTCAAATTGACATCTTTGCTCTTAACACTTTAAA
>NW_006408541.1:1036184-1037633 GCF_000296735.1 Chrysochloris asiatica | reverse complement strand
TGTGCTGATGTGGTCCTCTGTTTTTGCTTCTTGGACATGTTTACTGTTTATCTGTGGCCTTAATTCTTAATTGAATATGTGTTTTGGTACTTTTTATGCTTTCTGATTGCCTCCAGGTAGATGTGATCAGGAGGTGGGCTTCCCTTTCACTCTTGTTATTGCTTAACTCAGAGTAACTTTTGCGGGTAGTGTCTGGCTCCCTGGTGTGTGGCAGTTGGTATTGGTTCTTGCCTGGATTGTGGGGCTTTATAGGGTGTGATTGTATTTTGATTATATGGCAGCAATTGTTTTCTTTTTTTGGGTAGTATAGGGTGAGAAAGAGCCCCCTAAAGGTAAAAGGGAGAACAAAACAAAACAAAGCAAAACAAAATAAACAACAACCAGCAACAGCAAAAAAGCAAGGTGGTGGGGAAACAACCAGATTGGAAACTGTAGTCTATAATCACAGAAAAAGGAGAGAAGAGAGAGAAGAAATCAAAAAGAAGGAAAAAAATCTGTAGCCTAATACGAGTATGTCTTTAATGTCCTCTTTCAGCTTCTTGCCTTCAAGGCCATCTGATCAATTTCAAGATGCCACTGTTGGTTGTTATGCTGTACCTCAGGATTTAGTTTTCGGCCTGTTTTGTTTTTAAACTCTCTCCTACTCCAAGCTCCCTGTTCTGGACTTTTCCCTATTAAACAGTTAGGGCCAGCTCTGGCCGTTTTGAGCTGTCTGCTGGTAGCATAGTGGTTACGAATCGGTCTGATAACATCAAGGTCGGTAGCTTGAAACCACCAGCTGTCCTGCGAGAGAAAGACAAGGCCCTCCTCTCCTGCAAAGATCTACAGCCTTGGGAATCCTGTGCAGGGTCACTATGAGCTGGAACCGACTCCGTTGCACCCAACAAGCAAGCAAGCAAGCAAGCAAGTCTCTGTAGATGCTGAGAGGATCTGTTATTGTTTGATTTCTTGACTGCAGCTTGCATGAGTGTTGATGGTGAATACAAGCAAAAAGAAGTCTTTGAGAGCTTCAATCTTTTCTCTACTTATCATGATTTTGTTTATTGGTCTAGTGTTAAGGATTTTTGTTTTTTTTTACATTGAGGTGTAACCCATACCCGCTATGGACTTTCATCTTCATCAGTATTTTAAGTCTTCTAAACGTTCAGCAAGCAAGATTGTATTACCTGCATATCGCAGGTTGTTAATTAGTTTCCCTCTAATCCTGATGCTATGTTCTTCATACAGTCCAGCTTCTCGGATTATTTGCTCAGCATGCAGATTGAATAAGTACGGTGAAAAAATACAACCCTGGCTCACACCTTTCCTGATTTTAAACTATTCAGTGTCCCCTTGTCTCTTTGAAATGATTGCCTCTTGGTCTATGTACAGCTTTCTTATGAATACGATTAAATGTTCCAGAATAGTCATTTTCTGCGATGTTGTCCATAGCTTGTCATGGTCCACACA
>NW_006408541.1:1034878-1035789 GCF_000296735.1 Chrysochloris asiatica | reverse complement strand
CATCAGTTTGTTGAAAGATTTCAATTTGTATTCCATCAATTCCCAGAGCCAATGCCTTCTATGCACCGTGGACTTCTTCCTTCAATGTCATTGACTCTTGATCAATGCTGCCTCTTGAAATGGTTGAACTTTTACCATTTCTTTTTGGTACAGTGACTTTGTGTATTCTTTCCTTCTTCTTTTGATGATTTCTGTATCATTCAATATTTTGCTCATAGGATCCTTCAGTATTGCAATCCGAGGCTTGAATTTTTTCCTCAGTTCTTTCAGCTTGAGAAATGCTAGGTGTGTTCTTCTCTTTTGGTTTTCTAACTACAGATTTTTGCATATTTCATTATAAATTTAACTTTGTCTTTTTGAGCTCCCTTTGAAATTTTCTGGTCAGCTCTTTTACCTCCTCAATTCTTCAATTTGCTTTAGCATCTCTACGATGGAGAGCAAGCTTAAGAGTCTCTTCTGACATTCATTTTGGCCTAATTCTTTTTTCTTGTCATCTTAGTTACCTTTTGCATTCTTCCTGTATGATGTTCTTGATGTCATTCCACAACTCTTCCGGTTTTCATACACTAGTGTAGAATGCATCAAATCTGTTTTTGAGTTGATCTCTAAATTCTGGTGAGATATATTCAAAGTCGTATTTTTGGGCTCTTGTGGTCTTGCTTTGATTTTCTTCAGCTTCAGCCTGAACTTGCATATGAGCAATTGATGGTCTGTTCCACAGTCTGCCCCTGGCTTTGTTTTGTCTGATGATATGGAGCTTTTCCACTGTTTCGTTCCACAGATGTAGTCAGTTTGATTTCCGTGTATTCCATCTGGTGAAGTCCATGTGTACAATCGTCTTTTGTGTTTTTAAAAAGGTATTTGCACACCTATGGATGCTGTAACTCAAAAGAGGGAACAAATCCTTACAG
>NW_006408541.1:1026614-1033168 GCF_000296735.1 Chrysochloris asiatica | reverse complement strand
CATTGATGGACTCAAGTGTGGCAGCGGTAGTGAGGTTGACCCAGGATCGAACATTGTTTCATTCTGCTGTGCATGGGGTCGCTATGAATCGGTTCCGACTCGATGGCACCTGACAACAACAATGCCTATGATATCAATGTTTTTGTGTTCCATTTCATTTTTGAGAACTTCCAATTTTCCTAGATTCATACTTCGTATATTCCATGATGTAATTATTAGTGGATATTTGTAGCTCTTTCACTCATTTTGAATTGTGCTCTATCTGCAAATGAAGCATCCAAATGCTTCATATCGTCACGGTGAACTCTACTTTGAAGAGGAAGCTCTTCCTCAGTCATATGTTGAGTGTCTTCCAACCTATGGGTTCATCTTACGGCACTATATCTAACAATATTCTTGGGCTATTCATCATGTTACAATATTCAATATTCTGGTGCTATCTGACAGTGTTTCACTACTAGTCCTAAGATTTTCAGTGGGCAAACATTTGGAAGTCGTCTGTGTCTCCTTCTTCCTAGTCTGGACGCTCAGCTGAAACCTGTCCACCTTTGGTAACCCTGCTGGCATTCGAAATACCAGTGGCATATCTTCCAGCATCACAGCAATATGCAAACCACCACAGTGCGACAAACTGACAGACGAGTGGTGGCTTCCCAGTTTAGGAGGCTACAAGTCCAAATTTAGAGTGCTGGCTCTAAGGGAAGTCTAATAAAATAAGCTTCTTGTCTCCTTTCAGCCTCTGTAGGTCTGGCATCCTTTGAAGAGCTCTGTGTCTTGGCATCAGTTTTCCCCTGCATCTTGGAGCTTCACAGTGCAGGGACCCCAGGACCAAAGGATGCATTCCACTCCGGACTCTTCTTTATTGGTGTTAATAGGTCCCTCTGGTCTCTGCTTACTTCTCTCTCTTTACATCTTTTGTAAGTAAAAGGTGTTTCAAGCTATACCCCAGGGCAACTCCCCTTACATCAGATTGGGGCTTAGATAGAGTTCTATGTGTAGTACCCCATCTTTAATCCTATTGGTTCATCACATCATGGGGGATTATCATCTATTTGCCACATGGCATCATTACATAACTGCCAAACCACTGAGAACAATGGCCCCCGCCAAGTTTTCGGGGGGACACAATTCAATTCATGACGGCTGCTAACCAAAAGGTTGGCGGTTTGAAGGCCTCAGTGGAAATCTGATCCCATAAAGATCAGAGCCTAGGAAACTCTATGGGGCAGTTCTTCTCTGTCCTTTAGGGTCATTGTAGGATTGCCGTGATTCAGAATCAACTCCAAGGCACACGGCAGCAATGTTACCGAATTTACACTATGCCATTGCTTCTCGGCCAGGCTGATTTTCCCTGGGGGGTGTTAGGCAACATCAGGAATAGAAGGGGTGCTACTGGCCTCTAGTGGGTAGAAACAAGGGGTACTGCTCAAGATTCGAATGCACAGACCAAAAACTGTGTGACCCCCAGTGTTTGTAAAACAATGTGGCTGACTGGCTGCATTTATGCGCCTCAATCTTTAATGCTCCTACCCCCCAATTCACAACACTGTGTTGCAGCGTTTAAACACTCAGCTGCTAACCAAAACGTTAACAGCTGAAAACCCCAGTATTGGGCAGGGGAAAGATGTGACAGTTTACTTCCATAGATGTAAGTTCTTGGAAATCCTTTGGGACAGTTCTATTCTGATTCACCGTGAATCAGAATAGAGTTGACAGCAGTGAGACACCCCAATTCAACTGAACCCGACAGTTGCAAGAGTTACTTGTTGTCCCTCAAGGGGCCACACACATCCACACCCTTGAACTTTGTACATGGTGTTCTCTTTGCCTAGAATGCACTTTTCCCTAGTTTGCCATGAGAAGCCTTACTCACATCTTGAGACTGTGCAAACACTCCACTCCCTCAGAACTCCTCACCCAATATGCCCCTCTCCTAGCTCAGCACAGTACTTTGCTTCTGCGCTCCTGAGGGTATTTTATAGAGACGTTTATTATGACACAGTCATATAACTACCGTGTGTTTCTAACTGCGATGTAATATATAAAATGGTTACTTCTCTATTAGAGGAACGGAAGTCATCCTTCTTAAACTCTTTGTTACTTTTTTGTTGTTGTTAAGTGCTATTGAGTCGGTTCCAACCCATAGCGACCCTGTATAGGGTTTCCTAGGAGCGACTGGTGAGCTTGAACCACTGACCTTGAGGATGAAACTGACTTTGCAGTCTAATGCATTAGCCCATAGCACCACACCAGGACTCCTTTGATACTTTAGCCTGCAGTATAATGTGGCCACACAGGGAAAAAAGAACCATCTGTAGTTTTGTGCCAATGAGTCAGTTCCGACTCATAAGTGACCCTGGTGGGTTGGAACTGCCAACTTTATGGTTAGCAGTCCTAAGGAATCCAATACTTACAAAACAGCTTAGCTCCTCATCTGTCTAGTCAAAGTACCTACTAGTTGTTGTTGTGTTGTTGTTAAGTGCCGTCGAGTCGGTTCCGACCCATAGCGACCCTGTACAGGGTTTCCGAGGGTGTAAATCCTTACGGGAGTAGAAAGCCTCATCTTTCTCCCGCGGAGCGGCTGGTAGTTTCGAACCACTGACCTTAAGAGTCTCTGACTAATTGTCCAAGGCTGAGAACGCTGCAATAATGGTTTGAAAAGTGAAACGGAAATTCTTGAAAAAATGAAGGCTTTCATGGCATTGATGAGAGTGATCAATCATCCATGAATACAGTAGTGCATACAGGGGCAAAGTTACTGAAAGTTCGTAGCCAGACCCAAACACCTTGAGGGAAGGACTTGCTAGGTCTGGGGGCTCAGGACCATGCTCTTGGTGACACCAAAGTCAGCTGGCATAACAAAGTTCTGAAGACAATGTTATGTATCCTACTTTGTTGTTACGTTCTGTCTAGTCGGTTCCAACTCATAGCAACCCTGTATAGGGTTTCCGAGGAGTAGCGGGTGAATTTGAACCACCGACCTTTTAGTTCAGACTGACCTTGTGGCCCAGTCGTTACCCAACAGCGTCACACCAGGACTCTATCCTACTTTGGAGAGTAGCAACTGGAGTCTTAGAAGTTTGCGAGCAGGCATCTAAGACACAGCAAATTGGTCTCTCCCCATCCAGAGGCAAGAAGAGTGATGAGAATCAAAGACACATGAAAACAGTTCGTCCAGAGGGCTACTGACCATGGGAGCCTCAGCCTCTCCAACCCTGAGACCAGAAGAACCAGCCCGGCTTCCACTGCTGACCACTCTAGGAGGTCCTGGAAAGAGTGGAACAAAACTCAAACTCATAAAAGAGACCAGCTTGACTGGCCTGGCAGAGGCTGGTGCAACGCCCAAGTCTATGGCCTGTAAACACCCTTCAGGCCTTGAATGGAACTCACTCCTGTGGTCCAACATGCAGCGAAACAATAGTAAGGTTTAAAAGATGAACACCACCATCAGGGACGTCTGGAAATCCTTAGCACACTCAACCATGTGCCATCAAAAGAACAGCATTTGTCCCGGGAGAAAACTGATCAGGCAGGAAAGGGTAGGAGATTAGGGTACATGGAAATGGCAAACTCAGGGAGAAGTGGGAACCAGTAGTTTTAATGTGGGGACCACAATTAGTGTCATGAATCAAAGTATGTATGGGCTGTTGAATGCAAAACCATTTTGTTCTGTAAATATTCACCAACAGTCACAATAAAGAGTTAAAAAAAGAGAGAGTAAAAAGAACTCTTAATTCATGTAGAATAAGGTAATTAACACTTGAGAGAATTGACAAGGACTATTTCCCAGTAAAAAGTGTGTCAAAGGACAATGATTTGAAGAGCCAAAGACTGAGAGAGGCCCTTGGGAAACTGATGAAGTCTTTGAATAGTCTGCAAACACGCCCAGCTCTGGGATTGGTCTGTGAAATTCAGACATGAAATATAGTGCTGGCATACAGTTTGGTGGTGAAAATTATGTCAAAAAATAGCGCTTCATTTGTCATATGCAATAAGATTTTCACAAAGTTGTCATTTTAACCTAAGTTAAATACACACACACACACACACACACACACACACTTATATATATCCTGATGTATGTGTGTCTACCAATATCTAGCTGTATACCCTAAGTATCTTAATTTTGCATTTCTTTGTTCAGATAAAGACCCAGTCACTTTTCCCCCATTATTTCCTATGAAATGGTGCTCTGTGTCTTTAAGGGGATTCGCCCCCAATGGGCTTTATTTGGTGCCAACATACACCGAAAGGAGTCCTGGTGTGGCGCTGTGGTTAATGTGCTGAACTGCAAAGTCCTTTGAACCGCAAGCTCAGTAATTCAAGCTCACCAGCCACTCCTTGGAAATCCTGTATAGGGTCAATATGGGTTGGAACCGCCTTGAATGCACTTAAATGACAATGCCAACATACACTGAAAGGAGTCCTGACATGGTGCTGTGGGTTAATGCGCTGGACTGCAAAGTCAGTTTGAATCACAAGGTCTATGGTTCAAGCTCCTCAGAAACCCTATATAGGCTTGCTGTGGGTCAGAACCAACTCAGCATCATTTAACAACAACAGCAATGGCTAATGTGAGAATTCCTTCATATGATTGTTGGCCTTCTGCATGTCTTCTTGGTGGAGTGTCTGTTCATGTCCTCTGCCCATTTTTAAAGAGGATTATTTGTCTTCTTGTCATGTTCCAGTGTTCCAGAGAATAGTCATTTGTCTGACATGTCTTTGCTAAAATTCCGGCCCCCCGCACCCCCCACCCCCACCCCCAGTTTGTGGGTTCTCTGTATACTCTTTTGGTGATAGCCTTTGAGGCACACGAGTGCCTAATTTTAAGGGAGTCCCAGTCATCTATTTTGTCTTCTACTGTTGGTGTGTTTTCAGTTATGTTTGATTGTGTGTTTATACCATGCATCAGTACTTCTAAGTTTGTTCCTATTTTTTCATTGATAATCTGTATAGTCTGAGGTTTTACGTTTAGGTCTTTAATCCACGTTGAGTTCATGTATGTTTTTGGTGTGAGATATAAGTTTTGTTTCATTCCTCTGCAAAAGGGTTTCCAGTATTGGCAGCACCATTTTGTTGAAGAGACTTTCTACAGCCATCCACTCTGGATGTGCCAGATCTTGTCTGTATTGTATTTTTTTTCACATGTTGTTGGATTCTATTGGTTTTGTTGAGAAATTTTGCATTTATTTTCATGAGGGATATTGGTCTATAAAGTAGATGCCTTTGCGTGGATTTGGTATCAGAGTTCTGCTTGCTTCATAAAATGAATTTGGGAGTTTTACATCCTTTTCTATATTCTGGAATAGTCTGAGTGGAATTTGTCTCAGCTCCTCTTGGAATATTGGGTAGAATTCACCAGTAAAGTTATCTGGGACTGGACAGGTTTTAGTTGGGAGGGTTTTTTTTTTTAATGGCTTGATCCATTTCTTCTCTTGTTATAAATCTGTTCAAGTTTGCTACTTCAGTCTGTGTTAGTTTAGGTCGATTTTGTCCTAAAATTATACATTTTGTTTCTAGAAATTTGCCCATGTGTTCTAGATTTTTAAATTGGAGTACAATTCTTCATAGTTTTCTGATTTTATCCTTTTTATTTCTTTTGATTCTGTTGTGACATCACCCAAGTGGTTTCTTACGAGTGTTATTTGTGTTTTCTCCCGCTTTTGTTTTGTTAGATTTGGTAATAGTTTGTCAATTTTATTAATCTTTTGAAAGAACCAGCTTTTTGTCTTATTGATTCCTTTTTTAAAAAGTTTTTTTAATGTGATAATCTGTTTTTAAAAAACATTTTATTATGAAATGAGTGAAGGTTTACAGAGCAGATAATCAGTTTTACATTCAGCAAATCATATACTTTGCTTCATAACATGGTTGCAATCCTCTCCATGCACCTGCAGTTAACAACATTTACCTCTATGCATTAACTACTGTTTCCTTCCGGTGTCTCCAACTACCTTCATCTTCCCTCTGCCGACCTCCCTCTTACTGTATACTGCTGTCCCTGTCACCCATATCAACATGTGTCTACTCCCTAGCCCAGGAACAATTTTTTTTCTCCCCACCCCACCCTCTGTAACCATCATAGATGATTTCTTTTATCAAGAACACCTTTAACTTTTTACAGTATTGGTCTCATACAATGTTTGCCCTTTTGTGATTGGCTAATCTCACTCAGCATAATGTCCTCCAAGTTCAATCACGTTGTGAGGTGTTTCACAAATTCATCATTATTCTTCCATGTTTTGTAGTATTCCATTGTGTGTATGTACCAAGATTTGTTTAACCTTTTTCTATTGATGGGCATTTAGACTGTCTCCATCTTTTTTATATGTCTTGCATAGACAGCGTATTGAAGGATCTAGTTTTCTTATCCATTCTTTTCTTTATGTCTCTTGACTGATACATTTAATCCATGTATATTCAGTGTAATTATCAAGAGGTATGAATTGATTGTTGTCATTTTTCAGTGTGTGTTTTTGTTGTTGTGATGCTGCTGGATTCTTTGTTCTACATAATTTTCTATGCTGAGTTCATTTTGTTTGTGGGTTTTCTTT
>NW_006408541.1:1023533-1024569 GCF_000296735.1 Chrysochloris asiatica | reverse complement strand
GTTGTGGCGCTGTGGGCTAATGTGTCAGACTACAAAGTCATTTGAACTGCAATGTCAGTGGTTCAATCTCACCAGCTTCTCCTTGGAAACCCTATACAGGGTCACTCTGGGTCAGAATTGACTCTGTGGTACTTAACAACAGCAATGTTTACTAAATTTTTCAGATGTTCCATTTTTTTTGATGTGAAGGTGTGTTAATTTTCTTTGAGATTGCCCTGTAATTTACTTATTTCTTCTCCCATTTAAAACAGTCTGTTTTATCTTGAAATCTGCTTGACTTCCTTGACATTTGGAAGTTTTCTATCTACACTATTCCCTCTTTTTGCTTTGTAATTGACTTCATTATAAATTGATATCTCTGGTTCCCTATTTTCAGTCTTGTAGGTTTGTTCTACTTTAAATACGTCTATATCTGGATTGAATTCTGAGTGTTGTTGTCATGTATGATAATCTCATGTTGTTGTTCTACTAATATTGGTTCTCAGTTCAAAGGACACCCTTTATTATTTTGTGTAAAGTTGGTCTGGTTGTTACAACTTTAATTTCTGTTTATCTGGAAATGTTTTAATTGCGCTGTCATAATTGAGGGACAGCTTTTCTGGATAAAGGATTCTGGTTGGCTTTTTTTTTTCCTTTCAGAATTTTGTATATGTCTCCCGTTGTCTTGTTTGCAAGGTTTCTGCTGAGAAATCAGAGCTTAGTCTTATTGGCTCTCCTTTGTAAGTAACTTAGTTTTCCCCAAACTTCTCTTAGGATTCTTTCTTTGTCTTTGGTTTTGGAAAGTTTGATTATGATATATCTTGGTGATTTTTTGGGGGATTTGTTCAATTTCTTGTATGCTTATTTCTCATCTTTCATATTAGGAAAATTTTCTTCCAACAATTTTTGACAATTTTCTTTGTACTTTTCATTGTCTCTTCCTGTTAGGCTTTCTTAGGATTTTTTTCAGATTGTTCTTCTAGCATACTAGTATTGAGAATTTTTTTTCCAAGCTCACTAATTTTGGTTTCCATTACTTTGAATCCAATCCTTTGCC
>NW_006408541.1:1018775-1019583 GCF_000296735.1 Chrysochloris asiatica | reverse complement strand
GAAACAGCATTATAAAAGAGAAAATAAGAAATTTAAAAATACTTAAAAAAACAGGGAGGGTGAAAAGAGTACAGCGTAGTAAAGAAAGAAAAAAGAAAAAAGAGGAGGAGGAAATGAGAAACAAGAAAAGAAGAAAAAGTAAAATTGGAGAAAGAAAAGATAAGACCCAAGGGAAGGGAAAGAGCAGAAGGAGAAGAAAGAATACACAAAAACAATGAAACAATGGAAGGGAAAAAACAAAACCCAAAGAAAAAAAAAACACTAGTGTAGCTGTTGGACCCAGAGAGGAGAAAACTTGGGGGCACCTCTTCTAGTCTAGGAGTCACTAGGTAGGTACAGGAGGGGTATGACAGTGGAGTTTCTGGCCCTAGGTTGAGTTTCTATAGGCCTCGATGTTATCTACGTTCAGGGAATTCAATCAGAAAGTACTTCATGGAGGCATTTGATGGTGGTTTCAGTATCTGTTAGGACCATGGGGCATCTGGTGGCAGGATGGCTGGCTAGGAGGGTTTCTGTTAGACTAAGGCTGGCCTGATGGTTCTGGGTGTTTCAGGTCCCAAGTTGAGCCTGTCTGAATTCTGGCACCAAGGTGGTGTAGCTGGTGTGTGCCTCACACTGCAGGACTCATAACCACATGACTCTGAAGTACTGGAGAGCAGGTCTGCAATGGAGGTGGGGACTGGCCACACCACTGGTCACCAGGGAAGAATGGGAACAAAGAAGAAATCACAGTTTTCCTATTGTCTATGCTTATCTGCTCCTGCAGGTTGCCATTTGTCTCCAGAGTTGCTTGAAAAAATTCAAGATG
>NW_006408541.1:991151-1016510 GCF_000296735.1 Chrysochloris asiatica | reverse complement strand
AGAGAGTAAAAGCTCCCACCTCCAGGAAAAATGTGTGATCAAAAGGACCAAAAGCAGAAGCAACATAAAAGCAGAGACAAGAACCACCACTTTGAAACCAAAATAAAACTGTGGCCAACTGTCCAGTCGCCTTGCTACACAGGCAGTGTGTGTGCACCGTAGAAGCCTCCAGCAGTGGGTGGGGGTGTCCACTCACTCAGACCCCTCCTCTAGTCACCCCCATAGAGGTTCACAGATAGATATTGAGAAGTTAATGGGAGAAAGATTGTCTACTATTTTTGTCTCTGAAGGTCAGTTAGTTATCTGCATGTGCACAGCATAATTCTAGAGATAGTTGCATCCTTTTATGTTGCGGTTTTACAGACTGTTCATATAGTTTGTCTGTCAGGCCGGACGGGCCTGCTTTTTTCTTGCTAGATAGGCTGGAGTAAAGGGTCCTACACAAGTTAATTTTAGGGCTGCGACCCCGAGGCTGACTTCATAAGCAGTCGCCAAGCTCTTTCTTTCTGGGCTGTGGGAAAACTATGGGCTCAGCGTTGGTTTGTTTTTTTGCCTGAAGGCGTGTAGGCTGGGCAAAGAAGATGCGACAGGGAAGAGGAGGAAAAAATGTGTAGAATCCCCTGCACCTCCTTTTGCAAATGTCACTGCATTGCTTTTAGCGTTGGTTCCCTGTGCCAGTCTGGCTGTAGCCCCTCCCTCTGAACTCTGCCTGACTGGGGGCGTGGGGTGGCTGTAGAGAGATTCCTGTCTTGAGCGATTGATTCCTAACTTGCAGTATTTTCCTTTATATCTTGATTTTTCCACTTGTGTGTGCGGGAAACTGACGTCCTGGACCTTATGGTAGATCCAGCGCTCTGGTGGTGTTCTATGAGCGCAGCTTCCCTGGGTTTTTAATCCCTCCCCCATGGAGCCTTTCCTACCTGGCTGTCTCCGCTGCCTGCCCAAACCGGAATGCCGCATCTTTAATTCTTATCACTCTTCTTTCTTCTGCATATAGAGAGACCAATAGCTGCACCTTAGATAGCCACTCATGAGCTTTTAAGATCCCAGATGTTACTCACCAAAGTAGGATGTAGAACATGCTATTTGTGGGCTATGTTATGCCAATTGACCATGGTGTCCACTGAGACTATGGTCCTGAGCCATCAGGCCCAGTAACTCATTGCCTTAAAATGTTTAATAATATCTAAGTTTTAATTATTTTTCCCATGGTATGCTCCTCCACATTCATAGTTGTGTTGCAGGAAAGGTAACTACCCATGTACAAATATCCTCTTTCAAACTCATGTATTTGTGGGTTCCTCCCATGCTTCCTCCCATAACCATTCAGTCTCTTTCTCTGTTCTACCCACAGAACACTGCTGTTTCATGGTTGTTTATATATCACTATTGACCTCTATCCCCTGTGGCCCTTGCATACCTCCCTGTGTCTTCTCCTGTCTTCATCATTCTTGTGCCAACTTCCCACTTCTTGTATATTGCCCTCCCTGTCATGTAAGTTAACATGTGTCTACCTTCTAGCCAGTAAATTACTCTCCCTTCCCTCCCACCCCTGGTTACCATTAAAAAAATGTTTCTTTTAGTATGGGAACCTTTTCTTGAGTTCTGATAATATTTGTCTTTTTGTGATTGTCTCATTTCACCCAGCATAAAGCATTCCAGATTTATCCATGTTATATGGTGTTTCGCAGAATCATCGATATTCTTTAATGTTGCTGCTCTCCATCTCTTGACTGGTGCGTTTCATCCTTTGATATTTAGTGTAATTATCAATAGGTGTGAATTGGTTGCAGTCATTTTGCTATGTGCTTTTATATGGGGCTGGTTCTTTGCTCTGTTTTTCTGTGCTGAGTTAATTTCATTTGTGAGTTTTCTTGTCAATTTCTTCATTGTTGTAATGTTTACAAAATTTTGATGGTTTTCCCTTTTCTTAATTTGATGTGCAAATGTGTTAAGTTTCTTTCTGGTGATCCTGTAATTTATTATTTTCTTCTCCAATTTAACACAGTCTATTTTATCTTGATATCTTCTTGACTTTTTTTTTTTTTGCCATTTGGAAGTTCTGTAGTGATAACTTTTTCTATTTTGCTTTGTAGTTGTCTTCATTATAAATTGGTATCTCTGGTTCCTATTTTCAGTCTTTTACGTTTGTTTTACTTTGGATACTTCTCTATCTGGATTGAATTCTGGGTGGTGAATTATGTACACATCAATCTCCAGTTGTTTTCTGTTGTTGGTTCTTAGTCCATTGGATTTCTTTAGTAATTTTGTAAAAATTGGCCTGGTTTTTACACATTAACGTCTGTTTATTTGAAAATGTTCTAATTTCACCTTCATATTTGAGGGACGGTTTTGCTGTGTATGATTGTTGGTTGGCAGTTTTTTATTTTAGAGTTTTGTACATGTCTCCCATTGCCTTCTTGCCAGTATACTTTCTGCTGAGAAATCAGAGCTTAATCCTTTTTGTAGGTAAATGCTACTTTAGCTGCTTTCATGAATCTTTCCTTGTCTTTGATTTTGGGGAGTTTGATTCTGATATATCTTGGTGATTTTCTTGGGGTCTATCCTGGTAGTGTAGTGGTTATGAATCGGGCTGCGAACCTTAAGGTCAGCAGTTCAAAACTACCAGCTGTTCCACGGGAGAAAGATGAGGCTTTCTGCTCCCGTAAAGATTTACAGCCTTGGAAACCCTGTACAGGGTCGCTCTGAGTCAGAACCAACTTCCCGGCACATAACCATCACCATCCTCTTTGGAGCTTGTTCGGTGTCCTGAATGGTTATCTTCTCGACTTCCTTGATGTTAGGGAAATTTTCTTCCAACATCTCTTTGATTATCTTTTTTGTGCTTTTCTTTTTCTTTTCCTGTTCTGGAGTTCTAATCACTCATAAATTATTCATCTTCATGTTGTCCTACATGACTCTTAGGCTTTCTTCAGATTTTTTTCATTCTTTTTTTCTGATTGTTCTTCCATTGTTTTACTATGATAGAGAGATTATCCTCAAGCTCACTTATTCCAGTTTCCATTAATCCACATCTACAACCCATTTCTCATATATTAGTACTGACCTTCTGGATTTCTATTTGCAGATTTTGTATGGTCTTTAATCCCTTATCTATTTTGTTTGATTGTTCTTATAGTGCTTTCCTGAATTCTTCCTTGTTTTCTTCAACCTTTCTGTCAATCATTTGGAGGTACCCAAATATTCTCTTAAGGAGTTCTGGTAGTGTAGTGCTTATGAATCGGGCTGCAAACTGCAAGGTCAGTTCCATGGGAGAAAGATGAGGCTTTCTGCTCCCATAAAAATTTACAGCTTTGGAAACCCTGTACAGGGTCGCTGTGAGTTGGAACCGACTCCAAGGCACAGATCCACCACCAAATATTCTCTTGAATTCTCTTTTAGGTAGTTCCAATGCCTTGTTTCCTCCAAGGCATTTTCTAGCTCTTTTGATTATATGCTTGAGCTACTCTGTCTTATTTCTCCATTTAACATGGAACAGGAATTATTGTCAGCTACTTTCAAGACATGGTGGTGGTGTTGTATTTGCATTAAGTTGATGATTGTACAAGGATGAGTCAAAAGTTATCCACACTCTGGTTGTATTAAAACACCCATCCATGTCCACGGCTGATGACCACACTGAGTGTGCATGTGAAATGATTCTGTCGAGTAGAAGAGTGACAGTGGATTATGTGGCAAATCATTTGGAAATCAGCCAGGGCTCTGCCTATGAAGTAATCCACGATAGACTTGGGTGCGAGATGGGTACCAAAGTGACTCACAGAAGAGCACAAACAGACATGTTTGAACATCTGAAAACAAAATTTGGACTGATACTCAAAAGGAGGTAAGTTTCTTAAAAAAATAATAGTTACTGGTGACAAGACATGGGTTCATCACTATGAGCCTGAGAGTAAATGGCAGAGTATGGAATGGAAACAGCCTTAATAGCTGACCAAGAAAAAGCTCAAAAGTCAGCCATCAGCTGGAAAATTGGTGCTTAGAGTTTTTTTGTTGTTCTCAAGGGCCAGTATTAGAGTCTTGGTGTGGTGCTGTGGGTTAATGTGCCAGACTGCAAAGCTGTTTAAATTGCAAAGTTGGCGGTTCAAGCTCACTAGCTGCTCCTCGAAAACCCTATACAGGGTCACTATGGGTCGGAACTGACTCGACAGCACTTCACAACAACAACAACAAGGGCCTGTATTAGAACTCTATCAGGACAAATTTTCAACAGTCAACAGTACTCATTATAATGAGATGCTTACCGAAGAGCTGAAGCCTAAACTTTGGATTAAGCACAGAGGACTGCTATCCAAGGGCCTTGTAATCTTGTTTGCCAATGCATGTCTGCACACCTCTGCCCACACTGTTGACACTCTGAGAAAATTTCATTTTGAGGTATTAAATCATCTTCCCTATAGTCCTGATCTTGCCCAGTTGGATTTTCACGTGTTTAGTCACCTAAAAGCAGCCCTTTGACGATGAAGATTTACCTCTGATGAAGAAGTGAAGACAGCAGTGCATTTGTGGCTCACAGCTCAGCCTAACACATTTTAAAATAAGGGAATTTGAAAACTTGTTGACAGATGGACAAAGTGTATTGAAAAGGAAAGAGATTATGTGGAAAAAATGATGTATTTGTCTTTTCTGAAATTTGATTAAAATAAATTCTACAGCCAGAGCATGGATAATTTTTGACTCATCCTCGTATGTTGGTGTAATCTTAGGTGCTCGCCAACTGCCACCTGATGGGTGTGATCAGGAGGTGAGCGTGCGCACCGTTCTCCGGTCATGCAGTTCAGTTCAAAGTGGATTTGGCTGATGTTGGTTGTTGCCGTTCATCCTGTGTGTAGCTGCTGGTGTTGGTTCTTGCCCAGTGGGTGGGGACATAGATTGTATGGAAGTGGGTACTGTCTCCTATTGGGTGAGGCCAGAAGAGAAAAGACACACACAAGAGAGAAGGAAAACAAGCTAACAACACATCAGCAAACAAAAGCAAAAAAAATGAAATAGTAAAGAGAGAGAGAGAAAAGCAGGTACTGGCTTTCCCGCCACCAATAAGTGGCATGCCTATGTGGCTCCTATTGCCCTCTTGCTGTTACAGCCCCCTGAGAAAGTTCAAGATGGCCATGCTGTGCCTCACTAGCCAGTGCAGATCACCAGGGTCTTGTCTCTCTTTTTATCTTTCTCCTTCACATGTATGTTCAGCTGCTTCTCCTTGGGAGAGCTAGCCCAGGGCTGGTAGGTGCAATGCTGCAGATTTGGAGTAGGGTCTGCCTTTAGTGGAGTTAATGTGGAGAACTCCTCCTTTAATGGGCCTGACAGCAGTGGCGCTCACCTCCACGTGGTTCCAGCCACTAGGAGAGTGGTTACTTCCCTGGGGGTGTACAGGGCTGGGGGCTCGCGGTGGCCACAGGCCGTCAGTCTCTACTTTTTTTTTTTGCTATGTCTGCTCATCTCTCTCTTAGTGGGCATTCAACTCCATTTCTCTGTCCCTTCATCTGAAGTTCAGAGTTCTAAGGTTGTCATTTACATCTGTTTCATCTTTGTAGTAGAGGATCCGTCTATACAGTCCTTCTGCCTAGTCTGCCATCCTGCTCCGCCTGCCCCCAGTAAGTATTCAATCCACTTCTCTAACTTTTTCTCTGAAATTTCGGGTCCTAGAATTTTCATCTGTGTCTATTTCATCTTAATTGTCTCCTGCATCTTGATTGTAGAGGGTCTGTCTTCGCTTCCGGCAAGCAAGGTTGTATCATCTGCATATCACAGGTTGTTATAGACACTTCCTTCAATCCTGACACCAAGTTCTTCATAAATAATCTACCTTCTCAGATCATTTGCTCAGCATAGAGACTCAGTATCGTGAAAGGGTATAACCATGGAGCCTACCTTTCCTGATTTTAAACCATTCAGTATCCCCCTTGTTCTGTTTGGATGACTGCCTCTTGTTCTATGTACAGGTTCCATATGAACATGATTAAATATTCTGGAATTCACAGTCTTCTCAGTGTTATCCATTTTTTTTTTTTTTTTTTTTTTTTTATGATTCACACAGTTGAATGCCTTTGCATAGCCAATAGAGCATAAGTAAACTTTTTTTGCCCCTGGTATTCTCTATTTTCATGCAAAACCCATCTGACTTCAGCAATGAAACCCCTCATTCCATGTCCTCGTCTGAATTCAGCTTGAATTAATGGCAGCTACCTGTTGATGTACTGCTGCAAATGCTTTTGAATTACCTTCAGCAAAATTTTACTTGCATGTGATATTAATGATATTGCTTGATGATTTCTGCATTCCTTTAGTACATCCCTCTTTGGAATGGGCACAAATTTGGATCTCCTCTAATCGGTTGGCCAGGTAACTTGTCTCCATATTTCTTGTCACAGATGAGTGAGCACCCTCAGTGCTGCATTCGTTTGTTGAAACATTCCAATTTGTATTCTGTCAGTTTCTATAGTCTTGGTTTTCCCCAGTGTCTTCAGTGCAGCTTGGACTTCTTCTTTTAGTACCATCCGTTCTTGATTAAATGGCACCTCTTGAAATGGTTGAACACTGACCAATTCTTTTTGGTACAGTGAGTGTGTGTGTTCTTTGACATCTTCATTTATGTTTCTTGTGTCATTCAATATTTTGCCCATGAAATCCTTCAATATTGCAACCCAAACCTTGAATTTTTCCATCAGTTCTCTCAGCTAGAGAAATGCTAAGCATTTTCTTCTTCTGATTACAAGTCTTTGCACACTGCATTATAATATTTTACTTTGTTTCTCAAGCTGTCCTTTGAACTTTTCTGTTCAGTTATTTTACTTTATCTTCTAGTGGCTTTAGCTTTCCTGCATTCAAAAGCAAGTTGCAGAATCTCTTCTGACATCAATTTTGGTCTGTTCTTTCTTTTCTGTCTTTTTAAATAATCTTTGGCTTTCTTCATGTATGATGTTCTTGATGTCATCCCATACCTCCTCTGGTCTTTGGTCATTAGTGTCCAGTGCATCAAATCTGTTCTTCAAATGGTTTCTAAATTCAGGTGGGATATATTCAAGGTCATATTTTGCCTCTTTTAGACCTGTTTTCGTTTTCTTCAGTTTCAGCCTGATCTTGTATATGAGCAATTAATGATCTATTCCAAAGTTGGTCCCTAGTCTTGTTTTCAGTCATGATGTTCAGCTTCTTTATTGTCTATCTGCACAGATGCAGTGTAATCCATCTGTGAGGCGCTTTATGGTGTTGAAAATAGGTATTTGCAATGAATAAGTCCTTGATCTTGAAAAATTCTGTCATGTGATCTCCAGAGGAATTTCTATCATTAAGGCCATATTTTCCAGCTGCTAAACTGACTTTTGCATTCCAATCACCAGTAATTACCAATGCATCTGATTGCATGTTTGATCAATTTCAGACAGAAGAAGTTAGTAGGATTCTTCAGTTTCTTCATTAGTGACTGGTAATTGGCACATAAATTTGAATAATATTTTTATCAACTTGTCTTCCTTATAGATGGTGGTTATGTGTCGTGGCGTCGATTCTGACTCGTGGTGACCCTGTACAGGGTTTCCGAGGCTGCAAATTTTTACAGGAGCAGAAAGCCTCACATTTCTCCCACGGAACAGCTGGTAGTTTCAAACTGCTGACCCTGAGGTAAGCAGCCCAATTCGTAACCACTACGCTACCAGAGCTCCTTATAGGTATGTAGATATTATCCTATCACACACAGCACTGTACTTCAAGAGAGATTTTGAAATGCTCCTTTTGACAGTGAATGTGATGACATTCCTTTTCAATCATTGTCCCTGGTAGAGCAAATCATATGATTGTCCGATTCAGAATGTCCAATGCCAGTCCGCTTCAGCACGTTAAAGTCTAGAATATTGATTTTTATGTGTTCAATTTCATTTTTGATGACTTCCAGTATTCCTAGATTCGTGCTCTATATATTCCACATTCTAATGATGAATAGATGTTTCTAGCTGTTTCTTCTCATTCTGAGTTGTGCCCCATCGGCCACTGAGGGTGCTGAAAGCTTTGCTCCATCCACCTCTCTAAGGTCAAGTCTTCTTTGAGCAGGCAGCTCTTCTTCAGTTGTATTTGGAGTGCTTTCCAGTCTGAGGGCCTCATCTTCCCGTCGTACTATATCAGATAATGCTTTCTTACTTTTCATAAGGTTTCCAGGGGCTGTCCATTCAGAAGTAGTCCACCTTTCCTTCGTCCTAGTCAGGCTCAGTGTGAAAGCTCCTCTGAAACCTGTCCACCATTGATGACCCTGATGGTGTTTAAAATACCAGTGGCATAGCTTCCTTCCAGCATCCCAGCAATATGCAAGGCACCACAGTACGACAAACTGACAGCTGAGTGGTGGGAACGTTTTTGTTGTTGTTGTTGGTAGGTGTCATCCAGTCGGTATTGACTCAATAACGACCCTATGCACAACAGAACGAAACACTGTCTGGTCCTGGGCCCGCCTCACAATTGTTGCCACATTATAGCCTATTGATGCTGCCACTTTGCCAATCCATCTCGTTGGGGGTCTTCCTCTTTTTCTCTGACTCTCCACCTTACCAAACATGATATCCTTCTCCAGCGATTGGCCCCTCCTGACAATATGTCCGAAGTATGAGAGATGAAGTTTGGCCATCCTGGCCTTCAAGGAGCACTCTGGCTGCACTTCTTCCAACACAGAGCTGTTGGTTCTTTTGGCAGCCCATGGCACTTTCAATATTCTCCTCCAACACCAGAACTCAAATGCATCAATTCTTCTATGGTCTTCCTTATTCACTGTCCAGCTTTAGCATGAGGTAATTGAAAATACCATGACTTGGATCAGGTGCACCTTAGTCCACAATGTGACTTCATTGCTTCTTGACACTGTAAAAAGGTCTTGTGCAGCACATTTGCCTAATGCAATACGTCGTTTGATTTTTTGACTGCTGCTTCCATGAGTGTTGATAGTTGATCCAAGAAGAATGAACTCCTTGGCAACTTCAATCTTTTCTCCATTGATAAGAGTGTTGTTTAGTGGTCCAGTGGTGAGGATTTTTGTTTTCTTTACATTGAGATGCAATCCATACTGAAGGCTGTGTTCTTTGATATTCATCAGTTAAGTATTTTAAGTCCTCTTCACTTTCAGCAAACAAGGTTGTATGAGCTGCATATCGCAGGTTGTTAATGAGTCTTCCTCCAATCCTGATGCCACGTTTTTCTTCATAGAACCCAGTGTAGCGTATTATTTGCTCAGCATACAGGTTGAATAAGTATGGTGAAAGAATACAACCCTGTCACACACCTTTCTTAATTTGAAACCATTCAGTGTTCCCATGTTCTGTCCAAACAACTGCCTCTTGGTCTACATACAGATTCCTCATGAGCACAATTAAGTGTTCAGGAATACTTGTACTTCGTAATGTCGCCCCTAGCTTGTCACGATCCACACAATCGAGAGCCTTTGTGTAGCATTATTCAGTCTAGCAAACACAAAAGGAAGCCAGTGTTGTTGAGTTGTTTCTGACTCATAGTAACCGTAAGGACACAAAACACCTGCTCCAGAGGGTTTCAGTGGATGTCAGTCTTCATGGGGGCAGACCCCCTTATCTTTCTCTGGAGGAACAAACAGTTTGTAGACTCAAACTGCCAACCTTTGGTGAGCAGCCCACTGTGTTACTAGGGCTTTGGAAATTTCAGTTTAACATAGTGACTATAATGAGTCAAGTTAAATAAAATTGAGTCATTAGTAAAGTCAATAATAATCCGGTCGCTATGCTGATGTGAACATGACCAGGAAGAGTGGGAATGGTGTGGGGGAGCTGTGGTTTAGGTGGCTGGGATATGGTGGCGGGACTGAGCGCAGGAAGATTGGCTAGGAGAAGATGCTGGAAGTACTTAGGGTGAGAATCAGCAAGGGCCCAGGTGGGAGCAGGGGCTAGAACAGAGTGTGTCTTCTGGCTTTCCCGTGTTGTGACCAAGCTTGTTGTCCTTAGTCGCTGTTCCAGTCTGACTCCTGGTGACCCCTGTGAGTGGTAGGACTGCTCTACAGGTGACCTTTCAGAAACAGATGGCCAGGCCTGTCTGCACGGGTCCAAATGGCCAGCCTTCCCATCAGTCACTGAGAGCTTAGCTATTTGCACCAACCTGTGGCCCTTACAAAACCGGGAGCCAGAGTTGGCCCACTGGCTGGGGCCATAGAATAAGTCAGAGCAAAGTACCCAGCCCAGTTCAAGCTGAAAGTTTAACACCCTAGTGTTCTCTCCTAGCTGGGGAGTTTCACTAGCAATGGGAGGATTGACCAGAGAGCAGGAAGGACCCACAGGGACCTGCAGAGCCTTCTGGGCTTGGAGCCCACCCATTCATTTCTGCCATGAGGACCTCCATGTTTTGGGAATCTCACGTTACTTATAATTTAACAATTACCCAGAGTCGGATCCAATTGAATTCTCATTAATGATAGAAGATTTTAGGTAATTGTCCAGAATTTCCTCTTTGTGTCTCTTTTTCTTTCTTTCTGTTTTCTGTTTACCAAATTCTCTAACCAAGTTTTCCCTAAATTCCTGTTGCAAGAAATGAATCTCTTCTCCTGGGAGGACTTTGACTATTCCGGTAATTCTTCATCTTGATAAATTAAGGGTAATTTCTTAAAGCTAAATCAATTAGTCTTATTAGCAATATTCTTATTACTAGGCAGTCCATACTGAAATTGGCCTGGCTCTCTTTCTATGCTAAAAGCTTTTATACTATGAAAGACCATCTCCCTTACACACACACACACACACACACACACACACACACACACACACACATGCATTGTAAGAGAGACCTTCAGAAAGCTTGTGGAAAAATAGAATGGAAAGATTATGGAACTTGTCCATGGAATTTTTGAAGTCCATTCTGTTACAACCCAGCCAGGAATCTTTACTGGGAACATAGAACTGTCACTTGTGTGCCCCCAGATGGACTGGCCTTTCAAGCCTTTCTTTCCCATTTATTTAGTTTATCTTGTTGGGTGCATATTACTACACCAAAGGACAGAAAGGGTGGAAGGAGGCACCCCTGGCCAGCTGCCCAGCACCTGAAGCTTAAAGAAGGTTCACCGTGTGTTAGTGTGGACTCAGATATACGCTGTGCTTTTTTTCTTTCTTTTTCCTTGTAGAAGAGATTTCTTGGTTGAAGTCACCAGATAATAGATAACCTGCTGTTTGGCCAGCATAGTGGAGTGACCACCCGCCTTCCATGGAGTCAGCAGGGAGGGGGCCCAATCTGTGTGCCATCCTCTTTCCAAGAGGCATAACGAGGTTCACAGAATAGGAGGTCCTGGGGAGAAAGGGAGAGAAATGTAGAACAAATTCCTGAATAAAGACCAGATTTACTGGACCAATAGAGACAAGATGCCCTTTGAACTTGGAACGGAAGTCATTTCCACTGGTACTTTTCATCCACGTCATAGATGAGTTTATAAATATACAACATTTCTGTGAGTGCTGTGTTCCCTTAAATAATCAACTATATGAGACCAAGCAGCCAGCATTTACCCTAAAACAAAATGAGAAGGTAAGGAAACTAGATTAATGGAGACAGAGCAATCAGACTAGAAATCAAGAGAATGTTGACACATTGTAAAAAATGTAGCCAACTTCATGAAACAATTTGTATAAAAACTGTTCATTGGAAACTTACATTTTCACCCGAAGCATAATAAAATCTTTTACAATGGGGAGGCCCAAGTGGTAAAGGCAGTGCTTAGCTTTTTGCAAGGAGCACGATGGTTCCCTTCATTTTTGCTGTAGGCCCAGTGAGCCCATTCAGAAACCTGCAGAGCTTTGCCGGAAGGTGGGGGAGTTGGGGGGCTGTGGACTTCCCAGCACCACAGGAAGCACTGGAAACTGGGAGTTACACCTGTGACCACACGTTGGCCAGGGATGGATTCAGGCAGTTCTTTTTCAGGTGGCTCATTCTTGTTCTACTTTCTCAGTGACCTTCCAGATATGACATTTTAGGGCTCATTCCTTGTACCTGGGAGCCCCAATCGACTTCCTGAAAGTGGGTCAGCTGGTTTATGGTTTAAAGGCTCCAGCTGCCACCTACTGCAAACCCCTGGGGCCAGACCCAGCCAATCCACTCCTGTAATGAGTGCCTGGGCAGTACTGCTCTGGGGGTGGGGGTGGGGAGTGTCATAAATGTCATGTATGTCTCCAGAGCAACTCAGCATGCTTGTCATACATTCTCTCATTTGCCCGTATGGCATCTTGTAAAGAAATGAGTGAGGAGCTACTATACTACTCTTGTCTTACAACTAGAGAATGGAGGCCAAGAGGTGTCAGGGCTGGCTCTGTGAATGGCCTCCTCCACCTCACCCTGTGCTTTCTAATTCCCCACCTTAGTCTCTTGTCACTGGATCCTGTGTGAGGAACATGGATGACAAAATGAAGCCTTGGTTAATGTGCGTCCCTTGTTTCCCCGGTTCTGGGGAGCAAGGAGTGACCGACCGTGTTTAGTGCTTTAAAATCAGAGTGTCACTTACTGGGTCACCTGTAAGAAGGGTGAGTTATGGGATTCTGAACAAACATGGAAATGCTGGATTCTAGAAACGTAATTTGGAGGTGGTGGCTGTGTGCTGTTGAATTGATTCAAACTCATAGTGACCCTGTGTAGGGTTTTGAAGCTGTCAATTTTACCATAGCCGAAAGCCTCATCTTTCTCCTGTGGAATTACTGGTGAATTTGAACTGCTGATGTTGTAGTTTTAGCAGCACAGTGCACCACCGGGGTTAGTCTGAGGGCTGCCGAAGAGTCGATGCCAATTCACAGAGATCATGTCAGACAGAAGGTTTCCAAGGCTGCCATCTTTAAGGAAGAGAAACTTCTGTTTTAGGGGGGAAAAGATCCCAAATCCAAAGATATTTTCTATAGACCCCCTATATTGAGTCTCAGGAGTCCTGTTGTGGTACTGTGGGGTAATGCACTGGACTTCAAGGTTGGTTTGAACTGCAAGGCCAATGGTTCAAATTCACTATCTGCTCCTCAGAAACCCTATACAGGGTCACTATGAATCAGCACTTAACAACAGCATTGAGTCTCCAACAGTACAGAGATAAGAGAGAGATAAATCATCCAGATGAGAGAGACCATCAACATGTAGCCATGAAGGTAGAAAACAGAAGAAATTCATGATAAAACCATGATTGGCGGCAGATCAGCCAACTGCAGTAGAAGATGGGAAGATGGAATCAGAAAAAGGGACAATGACCCAGATATGCACACAGTTGTAGAACAGAAAGCTTACAGTGGGGTTTTTAACCCCAGGCCCTGGTACTCCAATCTCCATTAAGGACATGGTCTGGGAAGCCCCTGAAAAGGAGACAGCCCTTCTCTGGGCTGGCTGCCTGAGTGATAGTAATCCACTTTCAAACACACTCTGCCTGAGGGCGAAGTTTTTTACATTGCAGGGTTACTTTGTTGTTGCTGTCAATTGGTTCTGACCCATAAAGACCTTATGAACAACAGAACAAAACACGGCCTGGTCCCACACCAGCATCTCAATCTTTGTGAATCTTGAGTCCTTTGCTGTTGCCACTATGTCAGTCCATCTTGTTGGGGGTCCTCCTTTTTTTTTCCCTGAGCCTCACTTGATGTTCTTCTCTAGGGCTGGTTCCTCCTAATAATATGTCCCAAACAGGAGAGACAAAGTCTCACCATCCTGGCTTCCAAGAAGCCTTCTGACTGTGCTCCTTCCAACATAGATCTGTGGGTTCTTTTGGCAGTCCATGGTACTTTTACTAGTCTTCTCTTACGCCATAACTCAAATACATCGATTCTTCTACAGTCTTCCAAATTCGTTGCCCAACTTTCACATGAATACGAAGCTAATGAAAATTTCAAGGTGTGGATCAGGCACACCTTAGTCCTCAAACTGACAGTTTTGGTTAGAGGCTGAATTTCTGTAAATGATGCAGGACTCCCACTGGAAACTGTTGTTGCTGTAGTTAAGTGCCATCCAGTTAGTTCTGACTCAAACACACTCTGCGTAGGATTTCCAAGGAGGGTTTGAACTGCCAACCTGTGATGAGTAGTCCAGTGCTTATCCTACAGTACCACACCAGGATTCCAGCCTTCTATAAACCAAGTATGGATTCATAAAGACTTTGTCAACAACAGGACAAAACACTGCCCAATCCTGCACCATTCTCAATCTTTGGTAAGTTTGAGCCTCGGTGAGATGGATTGGCAATATGGCAGCATCAATGGGCTCAAGCGTGGCAACAATTGTGAGGTTGGTCCAGGACCGGGCAGTGTTTCATTCTGTTATGCATAGGGTCGCTATGAGTCGGTACCTACTCGATGGCAACTAACAACAACAGCAAACCAAGTGCTCTGAATTTAAGCCCTAATACAGTCCCGATAAGCAACTGGTGACTTTGAACTGTCAGCCTTTGTGTTAGGAGTCCGGCTCTTAACCACTGCACCCCAGGACTTCTTAGAATGAAGGTAGATTCAGAGTTTTGCTTTATTATAGCTTTTCTAAGGAGCCCTGGTGGCACAATGTTTAAACACTTGGTTGCTAACTAAAAGGTCAGCACTTCAAATCCACCAGTTGCTATTTGGAGGAAGATGTGGCAGTTGGCGTCCGTAAATATCGACAGCCTTGGAAACTCTTTGGGGGCAGTTGTACTTTGTTGATAGGGTTACTAGCAGTTGGAATGCACTCAGCAGCAATGGGTTTGATTTGCTGTGCTTATTTCAGAAGGAACTCTCGTGGTGCAGTGGGTAAGGCGCTCAGCTGCTAACAACAGCAATGAAAAGGTTGGTGGTTCAAGTGTACCAGCTGTTCTACCTAACCGTTTACTCCCATAAAGATTGTTGTTGAGTTGGTTCTGATTCATAGTGACTCTGTATATGGTTTCAGAGGTTGTCAGTCTTTATGGAAGCAGAAAATCTCCTTTGGAGTAGCTGACAGATTTGAACTGGTGACTTTGTGGTTAGCAGCCCAACTCATAGCCCACTGTGCCACACCAGGGGTCCCCCAAAGGTGGCAGCCTGGGAAGCCCTTTTGTGTGCTATGTGGTCACTATGTGTTGGAACGGTTTCACTAGCAAAGAGTTTGGTTTTGGTTTATGTAGTCTTCCTAAGAAGTCCATTCTGTGGAAGTGTGACATTTAATGAACATTTCAAAAATTGTCTGAAAAACAAACACAAAAAGGGTGCGAGAGTAGAAGAAAAGTCAGTTGTTTGCCATGATCCGTCTTGTAGGACTGATCTGACCCTTTTAGAAGACTGCATTCTTTCATTCTCAGAACTCTGAACACGGCACGGAAGGACTGTGGGGCTTGTAGAAGACGCAGTGAGGAACCTCTTGCAGGTAGCCGGTCCCTGGAAATAACACCAAGAAGATCAGGGGTCCTGGCACTCAACAAGTACCTGGCCATGGGTGCCTGCTGTCTTGGGAGGTGGCATCTCTCTGCCATCTGGAATTCCACAGCTTCCCATGTTGCCATGAAGCCCCATGGGGCTGATTCAGTCAGCTCAGAGAAAGAAATTAAGCAGAATAATCCGCATCGAAGATGGACCCCAAAGCAGTTGGATGTCTAGCCACTGTGACATGATGTCAGCACTGTTGTGGTATCGTCTACATCTTGTTGGCGAACCTTTGGGAGGGAGCCCAGGACTGTTAGCTTCCATCCCACATTGTGCTCATGGCCCTTTTCCCAAACCCAACACAACAGTGACTTGTGCTTGTCATGGACTGAACTGTGTACTTCTAAAATAGGTGTCAGCTTGGCTGGACCTTGCTTCTCAGTGGTGTGGCAGGTATGTGATGGTCCCCCATAATGTGATCTCATGTAATAAAACAATAAGAGGGTTAAGGGTGGGATGTTGTTGTTAGATGCTGTCAAGTCAGATCCCACCCACGGTGACCGATGCACAACACAACGAAACACTGTCCAGTCCTGTGTCTATCTCACAATTGGTGTCCCCTTGAGCCCATTACTGCTGCCCCTGTGCCAATCCATCTTATTGGGAGTCTCCTCCCTTTCACTGACCCTCCACTTTACCAAACGAATGTCCTTCTCTGGTCCCTTCTGATAATATGTCCAAAGTATGAGAGATGAAGTCGGCCTTCTTGGCTTCTAAGGAGCATACTGGTTGTAGTTCTTTCAACAGAAATTTGTTTTTTCTTCTGGAAGTCCATGGTACTTTAAATATTCTTCTAAAGCACCACAACTAAAATGTAATGAATTCTTCGATGGTCTTTCTTATTCATTGTCCAACGTTTGCATGCATATGATGCTATTGAAAATACCATGGCTTGGCTAAGGTGCACCTTAGTCCTCAAACATCTTTGCTCTTGAACACTAGTAAGAGGTCTTGTGCAGCAGATTTGCCTAATGCAATATGTAGTTTGATTTCTAGACTGCTGCTTCCATGAGTGTTGATAATGGATCCAAGTAGAATGAAGTCCTTGCCAACTTCAAGCTTTTCTCCATTTATCATGATGTTGTTTCTTGGTCCAGTGGTGAGGATTTTTGTTTTCTTTACACTGAGGTGCAACCCATAATGAAGGCTATAGTCTTTGATCTTCATTAATAAATATTTTAAGTCCTCTTCACTTTCAGCAAGCCACGTTGTATCACCTGCGTATCACAGGTTGTTAATGAGTCTTCCTTCAATCCTGATGTCTTCATGTAATCCTGTTTCTCAGATGATTTGCTCAGTATACAGATTGAATAAACAATGTGAAAGAATACAACCCGGGTGCACATCTTTCCTGATTCTAAAGCATTCAGTGTTCCCTTGTTCTGTTTGAATGACTACCTCTTGGTCTATGTACAGGTTCCTCATGAACACAACTAAGTATTCTGGAATACCCATTCTCTACAATGTTGCCCATAACTTGTCATGATCCACATGGTGGAAATCCTTTGCATAATCAATAAAGTACAGGGAAACATCTTTTCTAGTATTCTCTGCTTTCAGCCAAGATCCAGCTGATGTCAGCAATGATATATCCTTTGCTCCATCCACATCCTTATCTGAATCTGGCTTGAACCTGTGGCAGTTCCCTGTAAATGTACTGTTGCAGTCATTTAAAAAAATTTATCTTGAGCAAAATTTTACTTGCGTGTGATACCAATGGTATTGCTGGATGATTTCCATATTCTGTTGGGTCACTTCTCTATGGAAGGGCCACTGATATGGGTCTCTTCCTGTCGGTTGACCAGGTGACCGTCTTCCAAATTTCTTCACGTAGATGAGTAAGTGCCTCTGCCTCTAGTGCTGCATCAGTTTGTTGAAAGATATCAATTTTTATTCCATCAATTCCTGGTGCCTTGTTCATTTCCAATGCCTTCAGTGTGTGTACCTTGGACTTCTTCCTTCAGTATCATTGGTTTTGATCATATTGGTTTTGATCCTGAAATGGTTGAGCTTTGACCATTTCTTTTTGTATATACCTTCCATCTTCTTTTGATATTTGCAAAATATCATTCAATATGTTGTCCAAGTTGTCCAAAGAATCCTTCAGTATTTTATGTTGAGGTTTGAAGTATTTTCCTCAGTTCTTACAGCTTGAGAAATGTTGAGCATGTTTTTCCCTTTTGGTTTTCTAACTCTAGGCCTTTGCACATTTCATTACAGTACTTGAGTTTGTCTTCTTGAGCTGCCCTTTGAAAATGTCTGCTCAGCTCTTTTATGTCCTGATTTCTGCCCTTTGCTTTAACTCATCTCTGCGGGTTAATGTGCTGGAACTGCAAAGTCAGTTTGATCTGCAAGGTCGGTGGTTCAAGCTCACCAGCTGCTCTTGGGAAAGCCCATACAGGGTCATTATGGGTGGGAACTGACTCGACAGAACTTTACAGCAGTAACAACATGCTGGAGAGCAAGTTTCAGAGTCTCTTCTGACATCCATTTTGGTCTTTTCCTTTTTTCTTGTCCTAATGACCTTTTGTTGTCTTCCTGTATGATGTTCTTGATGTCATCCCACAAATCTTCTGGTTTTTGGTCACTAGTGTCTAATACACTACATCTGTTCTTGAGATGGTCTCTAAGTTCAGGTGGGATATATTCAAGGCCATATTTTGGCTCTTATGGAGTTGATTTAATTTTTCTCAGCTTCAGCCGGAAACTGCATATGAGCAATTGATGGTCTTGTTGTGACTGCCCCTGGCCTTGTTGTGACTGATGATTTGAAGGTTTTCCACCATCTTTTCCACAAATGTAGTCAATGTGATCTCTATATATTCCTTCCTTAATACCACCCTGACCGTGATCCAACAGACAGGAGACTTCTACGGATGTGGCCAGCACTACCTTTGACCTAAAAGAGCTAGAAGGAGAGAGACATGAGCAGAAACTGATGGATCTGATACCACTAAGAAAGAGATCCAGGAGTGGACTGTGCCCTGTGGACATGGACGCCCTGCACCGGGATGTTCCCAGATCCAGGGAATGATTGATGCCACAAGGAGAGCGCCAAGGCATTGTGGGTCTGCAGATGCTGAAAGGAGACAAGGACCTCCCCTCAGAGACGGGACTCTGAATTCAAACTTAGAGTTTCCTGAACTGTGAGGGAAGGAAGTTCTGCTTGTTCAAGACATCTACATGTGGTATTTTTGTCAAAGCAGCACTGGATTGCTGAGACTGTGTCCTTCCTAGCCTTAGGCCGGCTCCTTGACAGATAATTGAAAACCTGGTGACATGAGATGTACCGACATGATGTTGGAAATTTGCTGGGAGATCTTTTTTCCTTGAACTAGAGCCCATGTGTTTCAGAGTAGAACCGCTTCCTAGGGCTTTCAAGGTTGTGACCTTTCAGAAGTACAGCTCCCGTCGTCCTGCCTTTTGAAGTGCCTCTGGGTGGGTTCAAATTACCGGTCTTTGGGTTAGTAGTCTGGGCCACGCAGCGGCTCCTCATGAAGTATAAAGTTAGTGGATAACACTCTAGACTATTAAATAAAACTGTATCCAAAAGCTTGGGATCAGGTGGAGGGGGACGCAGGCGATCTAGGGGCCTGGTTCTGGTCAGAAATCGCACATGGGCAGAGAGAACATGAGGCTGCCATCTTGGTGAGGGTGGATATTCAGTCTGTCTTGTGTACAGCTGTATTTTCGGTCTTACCCAGGTACCCACCACAGTGCCAGTATATTGTAGCTACTGTTACTGAGTGAGGAGACAAGAGATGAATAGAACCCAAATCAAGCTCTAGTATTAGGGGCCCCTGTGAGTCAGAATCAACTTGAAAACAGTGGTTGTTACATCATATTTCTACCATCTCTTTGCCATTGTGTCATCCTGTGGTGGCTTGCGTGTTGCAGTTTATGCTGGAAGCTACCATTTTAAATACCATCAGGGTCACCCATGGTAGACAGATGTCCCTGGAGCTTCTAGACAAAGACAGGCCTGATGGTCTATTTCTGAGAATCAGCCAATGAAAGCCATGTGATGTCAACAGAGTATTGTTCAACATGTTAATGAAGCCGTCCTGGTACGGCACAGTAGGGTAAGCACTGAACTGCAAGGTTGGTGATTCAAACTCAACCAGCCGCTCTTCAGAAACCCTGTACAGTGTTACTATGAGTCAGACCTGACTTGGTGACACTCAACAGTAACAACAACACAGTGCTGAAAGATGAAACAACCCACAACTTTCCCTAGGTTGGAGGGCAGTGGCATAACAGAGCAACATTGTGTAGAGAATGCAGGACTGGTAGGTTTGGGTTTTGTTCTCCAGAAGGTGGTCATGACTCAGTGATGGCTTGACAGAACGAACACCAGCACGCCATGTTTATTGAGGGGGTGAGCAAGCATGTGGACAGGTTTGTTAAACCTGACAATTGCCTGCATTTAGAAACTGCAAGCCCGAGAGCACACCAGGGAGTGGAGAGAGGGTCAGCAGATGCCCCTGTTTGAGCAGTACTTCAACTCCATCTATCTGTCTCCAGGCTGTGTCTAGGGAGACTGGTCTTCAAGACCAGACAGATGCAGTGCCCACTCTGGTGGGCAGCTCCAAGCAGGCCTGGAGGGAGGGTGTACCTGGAGTGCTAACCGCTGTCATTCGAGAGAACATTTTGTTGACTTGGGCCATGGCTGAGATAGAAACACTGAGCTATAAGTCTTAGGGAGTCGGTGCATGGCCCAATTAGAAGTGTGCCGCTGATGGCTTAGGAGATAACCAGCCAGCCCTGCATATTGCCTTGCTCGTTGTCTGCTGCAAAATTTGCTGAATGTCAAAATGTACTCAAACTTACCCTGCTCCTTCGACTTCCATTTTTCCTCCAAGAAATAATTGACAAGTGCATGCGCGGTCACCTCTGGGGAAGAGAGGAAAGTGAGACATTATCTTAAGAGCTCGTACCGAGACGGAAAGTCTAAATTCTGAGGAAAGCCACTGCATTTTATATGTTAAACAATGAGGAAACTGCCGTGAGCACCTCAGGTTGAGGGGTGATCATAGTATCCGAAACTCACCTAAGACCTTTCTCCCAAACACTCCAGAACCTCACAGAGGAGGAGACAGAGGCACCACAGTCTATGTGCTGAGTGAAATAGCATCCTCTAGGTCTCTATTCTTTCGACTTTACTGTCTTCTCTGTTCACTAAGAGTTGTGTTACTGGTTGATGCTGTGTTGATTCTGATGTATGGTGACCCCGTCTGTGCAGAGGAGAGCTCTGGCCTCTAGGGTTTCCGAAGGTCTGTCTTCTGAGGTGCCAGTGCCACTGGGTGACCAGTGTTTAGTAGTCTAGCACGGTACCATCCGGGTACCCCTTCATGAAGACCATTGTTGTTGGATGTCTATGAGTCCATTTGGGTTCATGGAGACCCCATGTGACAGAGCAGAGCAGCTCAGCAGGGTTTCCTAGGCTGCCATCTTGGCAGAGGCAGTTTTCTCTCTCAGAGCTGCTGAATTGGTCTCAACGGTTGTTATGAGAAAAGAGCTTGCCGTAAGAAGTAACTTTAGTGGTTTCTCTTCAAATGGTGGTGGTGGTTGCTATGTGTCATGGAGTTGGTTCCGACTCATAGCGACCCTGTACAGGGTTTCCGAGGCTATAAATCTTTACACGAGTAGAAAGCCTCATCTTTCTCCCACGGAAATGCTGATAGTTTTGAACTGCTGACCTTGAGATTAGCAGCCCGGTTCGTAAACACTACGCTACCACAGCTCCTTCTTCAAATGGTATTGAGTATAATTCTGAATATGATGAAATCTTCAAAGAGCTTTCGTTATTTACTCTAGCCAGCTGATACCTTCAGAACTAATATATTCATATATTTACATACTTAGCAGATAGTTTTGGTTGTTCTTGGTGTTAAGTGCCATTGAGTCGCTTCCAACTCATAGTGACCTTGCATAGGGTTTCTGAGGAGCGGCTGGTGAGCTTGAACCACCGACCTTGCAGTTCATACTGACCTTGCAATCCAGTACATTAACCACAGGACTCCGCAAATACATCATATATTTAACACATATACATCTATATGTTTACATACTTTGCAGATAGTACTGGTTGTTGTTGTTAAGTGCCGTTGAGTCGGTTCCGACCCATAGCAGCCCTGTGTAGGGTTTCCTAGGAGCAGCTAGTGAGTTTTCTATTAAGATTATACTTTGAGGAATTGGGATTTATTTGAAAAGTGAATGTAAAAGTGTTAAAATTTTATGCAACATAAATTGAAAAAAAAATTTATTTCGAATTTTCTTTCATATAGCACTGATAATTTATAAACTATGGTGGAAAATGTCTTAAAATGTAAGCTGTATATGAGGAGATCTTCATAAGAAACAACATGACCTGTATGAAGAGATTCAGGATTTTTCAGAGAGACTTAAAGGAAACGAGTGGAGACAGACTTACCATGATTCTGGGAGGAAAGATTGAATGTTTTGATGTTGTCAATTCTTCCCAAATTAGATGAATAAAATTTCAATCAAAATCCCGATAGGATGCCTTTGGAACCTGACAAAGTGGTTCCAGTGTTCATTTAGAAGAATCACGTGGTGAGAATATCCAAAAAAAAATTTGAAATGGCAAAGAGGTGAATTTGATTTACTAGATATTACATCGATCACACCTAAGCAAAACTGGGTTTAAAGAAATTGAGTGCTTTAAAATCAACCTTAGTGTATATGATCCTTTAGCAAGTAACTTCCGTTGGCATTTCAACTTCTAGGGGGAAGGGGAGATTATTCAGTAAATGGTGCTTGGGTAGTCAATAAGATATTTGGAAAAAAACTTAGAAAGTTTTTTTTTAATTTCAGGTTCTAGATTTCTATTAATTCTTGATTAACCAATGAGAAAAATTCATTGACTTTGATAGCGTTCTTCAAGTTGTACAATTATTCTTACTTCTTTTTACAAATTGTTCTTCTACCGTTAGCAAAAACTCACTGCACGCCACTCTTCCTACTGAATTAATCTTTAGGGCTGCTGCTGCCCGTGTGATCCCATAGGGGTAACTCTATGTTGTTGTTGCTGTTGTTAAGTGCTGTTGAGTCCGTTTCAACTCCTAGCAATCTTGTACAGGGTTTCTGAGGAGTGACTGGTGGGTTTGAACTGCCAACCTTGTAGTTAGCTTGCCTTTAGCTGTCCAGCGCTTATCCTACAGTGCCACACCAGGTTTGGAGGAGTATAATGTTCAAAGTTGACATTCTTTACTAATTCAGCTAAATTATTTTTGTTTAACAGAAGACTTCAGAGGCTATTTTGGTTTAAGATTTAAAGATGATCTCAGGATAACAGATTCCAGTTTTCATTCAGCCTGAATGACCCCAGAAGGTCTAGATTCCCTGATCATTTGAAATTCTGTTCCAAATTTCCCCCCATTTTGATCAGGATTCTTCTAGACGGTCTTTGGCCAAAATGTTTAGTTAGGGTAGCCATATAGCCAAGCACTATCTGGTTCTGAGCTCATGGCAAAAGGAAACAATTGTTCAGAGAGCCAATTAGCCATGAAATTCCATGTTCTCTCCTATTCTGGACTCTTCTTCCTTCATGGGTCCAGGTGAATGAAGACCAATTTGTGTACCTTAGATGACCACTTGCAAACTTTAAAAACCCCAAGCACGACACTACAAACTAGGAGGCAGAACAGAAGCACTAAACATATTAAGCCAATGAACTAGGATGTTGCTTGAAACAAGGATCCTAAACCTCCAATTCCAGGCACCAAATCTCATGAGGTGTTTGGCTGTATTTCAGTTACTCTTCGTCTTCATCTTGTGTTGTAAATAAATACCACACATCAGTTGCCAATTCAGTTTTTTATAGGTGTACATAGTTCAGTGACATTAATTATATGAATTGGCTGTGGTTTTACTGTCTAAGAAACACAAGGCTTCATAGACAACAACCCTGCCCTTCCCTCTCTCTTACAACTCCAGTACCCACTAATGTACTTTGCTCTCAGTGGATTTTCCAGTTCTGCCCTTTTTATGTAAGCGGGGGCGTTCACTATTTGCCCTTGTGTGACTGGCTTACTTCACTCGGCATTTTGTTGTTGTTCGGTGCTGTCCAGTCAGCCAGACTCATAGTGACCTTATGCACAACAGAACAAAACACTGCCCGGTCCTGCACCAGCCTCACAATTGTCATTATGCTTGAGCCCATTGATGCTGCCACTCAACCAGTCCATCTCATTGAGGGGTCTTCCTATTCTTTGGTGACCAAGCATGATGTCCTTCTCCAGGATCTGGTCCCTCCTGATAACGTGTCTGAAGTATGAGAAAACAAGTCTCACCGTCCTGGCTTCCAAGGAACATTCTGACTGTGCTTCATCCAATGCAGATTTGTTTGTTCTTCTGGAAGTCCATGACACTTTTAATCTTCCTCACCAACACCATCCCTCGCTCAAATACATCGAATCTTCTACAGTCTTCCTTATTCATTGTCCAACTTTCACATGCATATGAGGTTATTGAAAACACTGTGGCTTGGGTCAGGTGCACCTTAGTGCTCAAACTGACACCTTTGCTTTTGAACACTTGGAAGAGGTCTCGTGCAGCAGATTTGCCTAATGCAATACGTTGTTTGATTTCTAGCCTGCTCCTTCCATGAGAGTTGATATTGGATCCAAGCAAAATGAAATCTTTGAAAACTTCCATCTCTTCTTCACTAATCATGATGCTATTTATATTGGTCCTGTGGTGAGGGATTTTGTTTTCTTTACATTGAGGTGCAACCCACACTGACAAACCCTTTGATCTTCATCAGTCAAGTATTTTAAGTCCTCTTCGCTTTCAGCAAGCCAGGTTGTATCATCTGCATATCGCAGGTTGGTAATGAGTCTTCCTTTAATTCTGATGCCACGTTGGTCATATAACCCAGCTTCTCAAATTATTTGCTCCAGCATACAGATTGAATAAGTATGGTGAAAGAAGCAACCCTAGTGCACACCTTTCCTGATTTTAAGCCATCCAATGTCTCCTTGTTCTGTTTGAACAACTGCTTCTTGGTCTATGTACAAGTTTCTCATGAACAAAATTAATTTTTCTTTAACAGTCATTTTTTGCAGTGTTACCCATAGCTTGGCATGATCCACACAGTTGTAAGTCTTTGCATAGTCAATGAAGCGCAGGTAAACTTCTTTCTGGTCGTCTCTGCTTTCAGCCAAGATCCAGCTGACCTCAGCAATGATAGTCCTCATTCCATATCCTCAATTAAATCCGGCCTGAACCTTTGGCAGTTTCCTGTCAATGTACTGTTGTAGCCATTTTTGAATTTTCTTGAGTAAAATTTTACTTGCATGTGGCATTGACATTGTCTGATGACTTCAGCATTCTGTTGGGTCATCTCTCTTTGGAATGGGCACAGATATAGATCTCTTCCAGTCAATTGGCTAGGGAATTGTCTTATAAATTTCTTTTCATAAACGAATAAGGAACCTCCAGTATGTCAACAATTTGTTGAAAGATTTCAGCAAATATTCAGCATAATGTCTTCAAACTCCATCCATAGTGTTGTTATTGTGGTTGTCGGGTGCCGGTGAGTTGGTTCTGACTCATGATGACCCTGTGTACAATAGAACAGAACACTGGCCAGTCTGGCTCCAGTGTCACAATTGTCATACTCGAGCCTGTTGTTGCTACCACTGTGTTAATCTCCACCTTGTCAGGGGTCTTCCTGGGTTTAGCTGACCTTCCACTTTTCCAATCATGATGTACTTGTTGCCATGTCTCCAGGGACTGATCCCTCCTGATAACGGGGCCAAAGGATAAGAGATGAATGCTTGCCGTCCTTGCTTCTCAACAGCATGCTGGTAATGGCCAATCAATCCCAGTCCATTTCAGCTCATGGATGCCTATGAAGAGCATGCTGGTAATGGCCAATCCCAGTCCATTTCAGCTCACAGATGCCTATGAAGAGCATGCTGGTAATGGCCAATCCCAG
>NW_006408541.1:974056-991051 GCF_000296735.1 Chrysochloris asiatica | reverse complement strand
GATGCCTATGAAGAGCATGCTGGTAATGGCCAATCCCAGTCCATTTCAGCTCACAGATGCCTAGGATACTGACCCATTTCACTTCCTTTCTGAAAACTTCCAATTTTCCTAGATTCATACTTCAGACATTCTCTATTCTGATTCTTAATGAAAGTTTTCAGCTGCTTCTCTTCATGTTGAATTGTGTAGCTAGTACAGCACCAAATCATAAGAGTACAGCTCAAAACATTTTTTTTTGAAGATTAATAGGTAGATAGTTTTATTGTTGCTTTGCATGTCACTGAGTCAATTTAACTCAAAACAACCCCATTTGACAGACATACATACATTGTTGTTGTTATGTGGTGTCGAGTAGGTTCTGACTCATAATGACCTGATACACAACAGAACAAAGCACTGCACTGTCCTGAACCAGCCTCACAATTGTTATTTTGAGTCTATTGGTGCTGTCACTGTGCCAGTCCATGTCACTGGGCATTCTCCTCTTTTTCAGTGAGCCTCCACTTTACCAAACATGATGTCCTTCTCCAGGAACTGGTCCCTCCTGAGAACATGTGCGAAGTATGAGAAACAAAGTCTCGCCATCCTCACGTCTAATGAGTATTCTCCCTGTATTTGTTTCAACATAGATTTATTTGTTCTTCTAGCAGACCATAATACTTTCAATATACGCCTCCAATACCATAATTCAAACACATCAATTCTTCATCTACAGTCTTCCTTACTCACTATCCAACTTTCACATTCATTATGAGGCAATTGAAAATACTATGGTAGCGAAATACATTTTTACATGTTCATATATTCATGTAGCCATCACCCATATCAAGATATAAAACATTCCCAACATCCCAGAAAGTCCTCTCATGTGTCTTCCCAGTCGCTGTAAATCTAACTTTTAACAATATAGGCTAATTCTGATTATTGTTGAACTTTACAGACATTGAATTAGATAGTGCATTCTAATTCAGGCCAGACATTTTTCATTGAACAGTCTATCTGTGAAATTCACCATGTGGTTTTGTGTATCAGCAGTTGACTCTTTCCCATTACTTGGTGATATTTCTTCATCTGCATGTGGGTGTGAGGAGCCCTGCAGGTGCTATCGTTAAATGCTCAGCTTCTAGCCAAAAGGTTGACTGTTCAAACCCACCCAGTGGCTCTTTGGGAGAAAAACCTAGTATTCTTATCCCGTAAGTATTGTTGTTGTCAAGTGCCATGACGTCATTTCCAACTCATAGTGACTCTGTTTACAACAAAAGGAAACACTGCCCAATGTTGGTCCATCCTCACAATTGTGGCCAGATTTGAGCACACTGTTGTAGGCACTGTGCCAGTCCATCCCATCGCTGATATATCATGACCTTGCCCACTTTGGATTTTATTTGCTAATTTTTTTGTTTTGTTGTTGTTGTTGTTGTAAGGTGCCATCGAGTCAGTACCGACTCATAGGAACCCTGTGATCAACGCAATGGACTGAAGTCAAAACTTCCAGTTAGGCTGTCAGATTCTTTATTACGTTTCTCAATAGCATAGAAATGTCTTTAAAGATTCCCAGTTAGCCTAAAACCTTAGGCTTCCTTTTGCATTTGTGACGTGCTCTGTGTCGATGACACTGCACTGTCCCTGGACAGTCGCTGGTTTGCTTCCATTTGAACTGCATTAAACAGCAGACTGATCACTGTAGCTGTCTCTCACTTACAAGTCATGGCTCGCCAAGTACTATCGTTGTCGTTAAGTGCCATCGAGTTGGTTCTGACTTATAGTGACACTGTATCAAGTTTTCAAGGAGCAACTGGTGGGTTTGAACTGCTGACGTTGTGGCGTGAAATCCAGTGCTGATCCTATGTAAATAACCTTGAGTTTGAAGTTCATTGGAGACAATTTCTCTTGGCTTTTGTTTGAGAATATCTTTATGTCACATTGATTGGTGAAAGATATGTTTGCTGGGTATAGAATTACAGGTCAGCAGATTTTTCTGTTTATGCTTTAAAGATACCATAATCTTGTCTTCTAACTTCCGTAGTTTCTGTTGTGGAATATCTATAGAAATCTTTTTTTTTTTTCTATAGAAATCTTTTTTTTTTTTTCTCTCTCTCTCTTGCAGATGTAAATTTTTCCTTTCTCTTTTCTTCCCCCAGTGTTGTTTTTCTTGTTGTTGTTAAGTGCCGTTGAGTCAGTTCTGACCCATAGTGACCCTGTGGAGGGCTTCCAAGGAGCAGCTGGTGAGTTTGAACCACTAACCTTATGGTTCAAAGAGACTTTGCAATCTAGTGCATCAACCCACAGCACCACACCAGAGCTCCATTCGTACCCCAGTAGTTTCACTATAATACAACCAAATGTTATTTTCTCTGTGTTTCTCCTGTTTGAGCTTTACCATGATTTTTCAAACGTTGAGTTTCTCTCTTTCATTAGATTTGAAAAAAAAATCTCTTCAAATATTGCTTCTCCTCATTAACTCCTTTCTCCATATACATGTATGCGAGATCTTTGGCCTGCTATACCTCTTACCTCCTGGCTCCTCCCAACCAATATTTTTCTTCTTTGCTCTTCTGTTTTGAAATATTCTATTGACCTGTTTTTCCATTCAATAGTCCTTAATTCTTTTGTATCCTCTGTGCTGCTAAATTCATACAATTTGTTGCTAATTGCAGGTATTGTATTTTGCAGTTCTGTAGTGTCTAGTTGATTATTTTGGTGTATTCTACTTTGAGTATCTGAATTTCAGATTTGAAATGTTTCATTTCATCATTCTGTCCGTATTTCTCTATATTCTTTAATAAATGAAACATAACTATTTTGGAATACTTTTTTCATTAACTTCAATATAAGGCTACTCTGTATGTCTACTTCTGTTGACTCTTTAATTTTCTTAATTATCAATCCTTTTTCTTGTTTCTTCATAAGTCTAGTCATTCTTTATTGTGAGTCAGAAATTATGTGTGTTATATTTCAGTTTCTGAATTATGTTATCTTCTTTTAAAATATGTCTGATAAATTTCTGGTAAATATTTTATAATCATGAAAGTAAAAGTCTTACTCTATTACACAAGTAGGACCTTTCTCTTGTTCTTTATTCGCAGCCAGACGGACTCTTTGGCAACATTGTTGTTATTGTTGTCAAGTGCTGTTGAGTTGATTCCAACTCATAGCGACCCCGACCCCGTATAGAGTTTCCAAGGAGCAGTTGGTGAGTTTGAACCACTGACCTTGTGGTCCAGTGCTTATCCTACTGCGTCACACCAAGACTCACTTTTTTAGAAGAAGTTGGAACACATGCAAGATTAGAGTATTTTGTTTTTAGACCATTCTAAATTTGCCATTCGATTCCTCTCCCACAAGGCAATGAAAGCATTATAGTTCAGACTTCAAATGGTTTCAGTCCAATAGCTATTTATTTACTATAAATATGTTGTATGCTCCTGAATTCTTGTAGAAGAATGGGGCAATGCTGTTTCTTCTGCAGTTGTGACACAAATTGTGACTTACTCCTGAAAAGTCACGGAATGTTGTTAGAGTATGCAATCATCTTTCCCATTCGCCTAGTGTGTTATAAAGGGGCAGAGCGGTGATTATGGAATTGGAATCAAAACTTCCAGTTATGCGCTCAGATTTTTTATCACTGTTCTTGACGATCACTTAAATTTCTTTAAAATTTTCAAGTCAACCTAAAGCCTTCTAGGCTTCATACTCTTACCAGTTTGTAACCCTATGCATTTGTGCCGTGCTCTGTGTCAATGACACTTCACTGGTTTGCTTTAGTGACATAAATGATTAGAACTCACTAAACAGCACAGAGTGATCACTGCCCCTGTGCAATTCATGGCTAGCACAAAGTGTGCTAGAGCCAGCATTAAGGTTCAAACCGACTTTGCAGTCCAGCGCGTTAACCCACAGTGCCACACCAGGACTCCCACAGGGGAAAAGAAAAGGTAAAATAAAATAGTCTCCTTTTTTATATCCTGTTGCTCCTCTAGTATTTAACTTCATATTGATACTTTGTCAGCTGTATAAAGTACATATGAAATCTACCAGGGCAAACCAACTGTGCCTCATAACTACCATTTCCATCTTCATCTCAAAACTTTCTGACAACATCTTGAGACTATAAATAACATTAGGAACAAGATTTACTTGTTTTTTGTTTTTTAAACTACAAAACTGCTTTGGTCATTGAACAAAATAATAGGGATAATTGGTCTCTGATACTATTTATCATTAAAATATAAACTAAAGCCAAATTCCTAAAAAGACCAATTTGAAACTAAACTTTAAGGGGCTTAGTTTATCTAAATAGATTTTTTTTTTTTAAATTCAGTAGGCAAATCCTACTTTTGCATGTCTTACCCCAAGCTTGTAGATCACTGAAAGAAAACAAAACCCCTCACTCTCATGAGGTTGCATTTATTACTAATGTTGCAGTATTGATTTTGAATTTAGAACTACAGTTGTGGCCTGTTTCATTATTGGGTCTGTATTAAATGACAGCTGTGTTCCCAGCTGTTCCATACACATAGGTATGATTTAACTATGGTATTTTGTGATTCTAGAATTATTTTGCTTTTATAGAATCATTCATAAAGAAATTAGCCACCCCATTGTATAGAATCCACAAAGATTGTCTTGTGGAGGAAGAGTGGGGACTCTTGGGGTAATTGACTAATGTGCTATTTTCCATCAAGAGAAGAAAACCAGTTAAATCAGGTATAGCTGGTACTTGTTTCAGTCCGTCGAACCTGGCAAACTAGGTTTATCTGCATAAACGTCCTGGACTGTTTATTCAAGTCTGGGCATGTTAAGCCAAAACCAGCTTCACTGCTGTCGAGCCAATTCCGCCTCACAGAGCTCCTATAGGACAAGATAGAACTGTCCCATGTGGTCTCCAGGGCTGTATGTCCTTACAGAAGCACACTGTCACATCTTTCTCCCAAAGAGCAGTTTGTGGGTTCAAATCGCCGACATTTCAGTTAGCAGCGAAGTTCCATTTTGCTTGGGAGCAAACTCTGAGAGCCTCAACAATGCATGCCCTAGATTAATCTTAGTAAGGTCCCATCAGAGACACCTGCCATTTGCTGTCTGGAGAGAGCAGGTCACTTTGGACCAGTCTCTCCATTTCCTCTTCTTGTGTGGAGCGTGGTCCCTTCACTCGTGCTGTTGGGACGTGTGCTGACAACTTAGAGCCTTTCCCATTCTATTTTGATTTGTACTTTCTGTTTCTCCGTTGATGGAGTATAAATTACTTTTACTTCCTGAAGCAACAGAACCTTCTGCTGTAGATTTTGTTTCCCCCATAGCATCATTTTGACTCACAGAGGGGGTTCACCGGTCTCAAAGCCGGGCCCCAGGGCTGACGTCACGATGCCTGACCTGCGAGCATCTCCTGCCAGCCAAGCCCTTTTCCATTCTCACCCTCCTACACATCGCCCCTAAATCTCAGTGACTCATCCCGGCCATTGGGCAGCAGTTATTAACCGCCCACACCTCCGTGGGGCCCGGTGAGGTCCAGCAGAAAGCTTCGCGCCTGTTTCCCGTCTCTGGAGAGGCGAGGATTTGCAGAAGCAATTTAAGAAGCCGTGTAGGGAAAGGAAGATAAAACAGCCAAGAACACTCCAGATAAATTACCAACCAAAAGAAAACACAGTGAAATTATATGAGGCAGCAGCGTTTGTGGCCTGGGAGTTAGAAAATCTGACAGGGATATGAATATATACGTGTACATTTTGTAGCAAAGCATTGTGGTGGGTGAGGCCAGAAACAAGAGCAGGCAGTACCCTCCTGTTTCCAAATCGCCCCTCTTACTGTCTCCTTTTCTGAGTTCCGATTTTTGGTTGGGTATTTGAGGAGTGGTACGTCCAGCTAGATTTTTTTTTTTTTTTTTTGGTCTCTGCTCCTTTGTTATTCCTGGGAGCAGGAAAAACTGAGGTTCTGTCTATTAGTGTACTGGTGTTCAGTCTGTAGTTATGAAGATTATATATAATCATTCTAAAGTGCTTTACCTCCATTTGGACCTTTTAGTATAAAGAGAGAGAGAACGAGTTGGTTTGCACTGTCTGCATTAGAAAAACCTGCCAATTTCGGAGCTCTGTTTAAAAACAGGCTCCTAGTTTCACCCCCCCCCCCTTTTACCCAGTCAACCCAGCAGTGTAGCTTACATTGGTAACACAGAGCTATCTTTCTGCAAAATAATATTGTGTGTTCATTTATATTCACCCTCCAAATAGACACCTAAGTGATTTTTCCCCATTTAAAACCACCCGTCTTTTACTGTCGTCTATATGGATTTGGGTGCAGGTAAAACAAGTGCCCATAGGTAGCAATCCATTGAACTGTGCTCTTAGGTGTGTGCACCTGTTCCTCATGCTTCAACAGCACCAACAAAAACGAACTGTCCTGTTTTTTTCTCTGCAAAGTACCCATTTTCTTTCTTCATTGCTACTGTTTCATTGCTCACACAATATTTCCGAACCATTACAGGATACTGTTTAGTGCATCTACAGCCCCCAGCCCCCACTGTAATACAAACGTTTGCTTCTCAATATCCCCTTTCACTTTGAACAATAGCTGTAATTGTGGAGGATATGCCATTTGGTATTCTGCTTTTGTTCCCCATATAATATTGCATCAAGCATTTTTCAGTGTTTCGTGATCCTCATAATTTTCCATTTTAATGGCTTTAGAGTCTTTTACTGAGTGATTAGACTACCTTCTGCTTAGTCATTCCTCCTGTGCTGGGCATTTCGATGGCTTCAGATTGTTCATTATAACAAATGACACTGCTGTAAACATCCGGGCAGGCACCGTTCATCCATCCAATACAATTGATTTGAGCCCTTGTTCTATGCAGGAAACATAAGAAAAGTCACAAATGAGGAATCTGCCTGGCATAGTCCTAAGCTCCACCAGTTGGTTTCAGTTGAGTCCAGCTCATGGTGCCCCCATGCGTTTCAGAGTAGAATTGTGTTCCATGGGATTTTCAATGGGTTTTCAAGGAGTGGCTGGTAGATTTGAACCACCGACCTTGCTGTTAGCAGTGTTGTACTTATCCTATAATTCCACACCAGGACTGTGCTTTATTGACTATAGGAAGGTTTTCAGCTGTGTGGATCATGACAAGCTATGGATAACATTGCAAAAACCAGACTATTCCAGAAAAATTAATTGTGCTCGTAAAGGAGCTGTACATAGACCAAAAGGCAGTCATTCGAACAGAACAAGGAGCTGATGAATAGTTTAAAATCAGGAAAGGTGTGTGCCAAGGTTATAGTCTTTCACCATACTTACTCACTGTGTATGCTGAGAAGCTAGATTATATGAAGAAGTTTCATCTGGACTGGAGGAAGACTGACAACCTGTGATATGCAGATGATATAACCTTGCTTACTGGAAGCAAAGAGTACTTAAAATACTTACTGATGAAGATCAAAGACCACAGTCTTCAGCATGGATTGTAACTTCAATGTAAAGAAGACAAAACTCCTCATAAGTGCACTAATACATAACGTCATAATAAATGGGGAAAGGGTGGAATTTATCAAAGACTTCATTTTACTTGGATCCACAATCAACACTCATGAAAGCCGCAGTCAAGAAATCAAACAACATATTGCATTAGGCAAATTTGCTGCAAAAGACCTCTTTAAAGTGTTCAAGGGCATCATTTTGAGGACTAAGGTGCACCTGACCCAAGGCAAGGTATTTTCAGTGGCTTCGTATGCATGTGAATGTTAGACCGTGAATAAGGAAGACTGTAGATGTATTGATGCATTTGAATTGTGCTGTTGGAGAAAGTACCGTGGACTGAAACGGATCTGTGTTGGGAGAAGTGCAGCCAGAATGCTCCTTAGAAGGCAGGATGGCAAGGCTGTCTTTCTTGCTTTGGAAACATTATCAGTATTTCTCCAGTACCTGGAGAAGGACATCATGCTTTGTAAAGTGGGGGGCTAGCAAAAAAAAAGGGGAAACCCCCAAGAGATGGATTGGCACAGTGGTAGCAGCAGTGAGCTCATACATAGCAACAATTATGAGACTGGAGCAGGACCTAGCAGTGTCTCAGCCTGTAATGCACAGGGTTGCTATGAATCAGAGCAGACTCTGACCCCATGGCACCTAACAACAGCTGCTTTCTCCAAGGGAGAAAGATGAGACACCAGGAAAGACTTAGTGCTTCAGGAACTCTATAAGAAACAAAAGTAACTCACTAACAGTGGCTTTGTTCGTGTGTTTGTTTTGTGCAATAGATCGCTGTAGGATAGACACTGAACTGCTAACCCTAAGGTCGGCAGTTCAAGCCCACCAGTGGCTCCTTGGAAGTAAAACAAGACTGTCTGTTCTGACAAAGGCTTCTAGTCTTGCAATCTCTATATAAAATGACTGTGAGTTGGAATTGACTCGAAGGTGATGGATTGATTTTGGGGTTTGTATATATACCTCAATAAGAAAAGAAAAATTAATATCTTTGGAGATATTTTTATTTGCATGTTAAACTGTTCCAAAGGGCTTTAAAAAAATGTGTAAATGCAAAGATGCTTAATCTAATCTCTTTTCAGTTACTGAGAAATACAATTTTAGGACTCCTGATGGCCTTGCTAAATTATGCCTGACATTAATGATAAACTGAACTGGAAAACAATTGCTTAGGACCCCAAAGGTGACACAAGATTATTCTGGTCAAGATATTTTTGTTGAAAACTTCCTGTTTCAAAATTTGGCAGCTGATCTCTGGCCTCATCAAGATGCCAAGCATTGATAAGAGGTAAGAAGTCAGTGAGATACCAGGGAATGATCGATGAACATCGATCGGTTAAAATTCCCACCAGCTCCAGGCTGTTGGCGTGTCAGCAACCAGTTAAATCATTGTAGTGAATGAAAATGAGCGAGACTGGAGAGAGGACAGTGCCTGGAATAGTCTGCCTCAATCTCATCTGTCAACCCAGACTGGGATGGAGAAGGAAAAAATTAAAAAGGGTTCCAATCCAGACAGGGAGTGTCTTCAGCTCTCATCCCTGCAACGAGACTCTTCCCTTTATAGCTTTCATTAGAGACTCAAAGAGTAGGATATCAAACTTGCAAAAAAAGAGAAAAGCTCACATAAAAGATTTCTGATGGCCTTTTCAGTGGCTCGATTTCCTGCTCATTTCATACATTATTCTCTGAAAGCAGCATCAAACGGAAGCTATCATGCAGCTCCCGACAAACCTTCTCAGCTGTTTGACGTGAAGACATGATGACCTCTTCTTTTAACTGGAGAGGGGCGTTTATTTCCCTGGGTGTCGACCTTGGCTACAATGTTTCAATTTTCTGAGCATTCAGAGGCTCCCACTGTCTGATTCTCCCTTCAAAGTCAAGGTCGTCAGGAGTATGGGGAGTCCAGAGATGCCCAGCAAATTGTTCTGCTTTCTCACAGCAGACCACAGGTTTGATCCTTGTGTGCCTATTTGCTGCAGGCATATTCTGGTCCAATATACTTTGCCCACCCCCCACCCCCAATTCCAGCGGAAGAATATAAGCCCTATCCTCTAAATTCCAGACCATTAGCTGTGCATTTTGGTATTGTCCCCTCAGCAAAGAATCATTTTTACATGTTTAATTGGTTGGGAAAAAACAATCCAGAGAATTCTATTTTGTGACACATTGGTTTGTTGGTTATGTGCCGTGGAATCGGTTCTAACTCACAGAGGCCTTGTATAGGGTTTCCGAGACTGTAAATCTGTACGGGAGCAGAAAGCCTCATCTTTCTCCTGTGGAACAGCTGGTAGTTTCGAACTGCTGTCTTTGAGGTTAGCAGCCCAACTGGTAACTACTACGCTACCATCAAAAGTATTATATAAAATTCAAACTTCACTGTCTAGAAATAAAATTTCACAGGAGCATAACCAGACCTATGGGTTTGCCTGTTGTGGGGAGGTACCGGTTCAGTGATAGAATCCCCACCTTCCATGCAAGAAAGCCAGGTTCAATTCATGGCCAGAACTCCTCAAGGGTACCCACTACTAATCTTCTGTCAGTGGAGGCTTTAGTGTTACTGGACAGGTTTGTGTGGAGCATCTAGTCTAAGAGTAGGAGGAAAGGTCTGGCAATGTATCTCTGAGAACTAGCTCATGAAACTCTATTATAATGGTTTAACCACTACTATTATAAGGAGCTCTGGTAGCGTAGTGGTTACGAATTGAGCTGTGAACCGCAAGGTCAGCAGTTCAAAACTACCAGCTGTTCCATGGGAGAAAGATGAGGCTTTTTGCTCCCGTAAAGATTTACAGCCTCAGAAACCCTGTACAGGGTCACTATGAGTCGGAACCAACTCCACGGCACATAACCACCACCACTGTTGAGCAGGTGGCACAGGACCACATTTTGTTCCATTGTGCACCTTACAGCAGGCGAGAATAACACCACGGATGCTTTAGCGCTATAATGGCAGAGCCATTTTTCAATGGAGCCCCACCCAAGGCTGAAAACATGGTGGTCCTTTCCAGGAGTTATTCACTTAGGTCTAAAGTGAAAAAGCACAAATAATCCCACTGAAAGGTATGAATGCTTTTTTCCAGATCCCTAGAATCCTGGTGTGGCACTGTAGGATCAGCACTGGACTTTGAACCAAAAGGTCGGCAGTTCAAACCCAGTAGCTGCTCCTCAGAAACCCATACAGGGTCACTATGAGTCAGAACCAATGGGACAGCTATTAACAACAAGCCCTGAGTGTCTGCTTGCAACTAAATGCCTGGCCATTTCTCCAACTTCTTCCCAGTGACACCTGGGAAGGAGACAATTGAGAAGAGCTGGATTCTACCTTGGTCACAGAAGCCCTGGTGGCCCACTGGGTTAAGCACTGACTGCTAGCTGAAAGATCAATGGTTCAAACCCACCAGCTGCTCCTAGGGAAGAAGGTCTGCATCCATAAAGTTGCACCGCCCTGGAAACTCTGTGGAGCAGTGCCCCTCGTCCTCCTGTGGGGCTACTGTGGGTTGAAATCGACTTGATGGCAGAGGTATCTTGCTAATGGGGTGCTGTCAGAATGACTGCCTGTCTTCTGTATCCTCCAGCCCCCCCCCCCCCGGCATGTGACACGATGCACCCTAATTTTCCTGATAGAAAACGAGTCAAGGTCTGTCAGTCAAACTCCCACCTGAACCGACTTCTCAGTCTGCTATTCAAAAATGTAAATGTTTTCACGAGGCTTCCTTTAAAAAAAAACATTAAATAGAAATGGCTGTGTGTGATGTGCTGGCTACTAACATTTTCAAGGTCATCTGCTGGTGGACTATCCAGAGAATACCAGAAGGTAGACAAATGTCCAGCCTTTTATTTCACACCCCAAGTAAAAAGAAGAAATGAAATGCTTTCTACTCATAAAAAAGATTAAAAAATAAAATAAGAAGCCAGGTCATCTTTCAAAAGAAGATTTAGTTAAAAAGTTTAATGAAATTAAATTACCATTGAGAATAAATATAATGAACTCTTGATCTCCATTTTGCTGTTGGTTATTCACAGTTTCAAAAGTACTGAAATGGTTTGTGAAGTCTCTGGCTACTGTAAATGGTTAATGCCTCTGACTGCTAACAGAGAGGCAGAAGAAAGCGCTGGTCATCTACCTTCCAGAAATCAGTCGTTGGAGACTCCACGGAGCACAGTACGATTCTGACACACGTCGGGTGGCAATGACTCGGAGTGGGTTTAACACCAACAGGTTAAACCATTTGTAGAAATGATTCCATCCAGGGACCACCTGTTTATGTAACTCAGTATGAAAACCTGCATGTTCATTAAAGATAAGTAAATGGGTGATGAATCACTGGTACAACAGGGCTTCGGGGTTCTTTTGGAAATGATTTGGTTTCTAAACATCTGATTGTTGAACATGGTTCTAGGACACATCTATTGCAGGAATCAAACACAACAGGGATTTGCTGAGAAGTTTCTAAATGCCCAGTTCTCATTCATGAGTGAAGGGGACAAAAAATATACTGAGATTTAACTCTGACCTCAGTGAGTTCATGGAATTCATTGTAAACTTACTTGCAAAGGTGAACAAGTTCTATAATTAGGGACTGGGCATATGGAAAAGCTCAGAAATACTGATGATGTTCAGAGCAGAGAAAGGTCCTCGCAACTGGGAGAGGAGATGGGCATTCATAGAACTGTGTCTCTAAGGAGGAATGCGGTTTGCATAGAATGAGGAGAAAGATTTTGAGTAGGCTCCCAATGGGAGGGAGTGTCAACTCAGAACCCAGGGGTTGGGGACACTAGCAACAGGATGTACAGTGTTAGGGGTTGAACTGGTGCTGTGGGGCCTCTTCCAAGTTGCAGTAACTCCCTGGGATAGAGCAGAACTGTACATAGGGTCTTCTTGACTCTTTCAGCCTTCCAGAGCAGATATCCAGGTCTTTCTCCCGAGGAACTAACTGCTGGGTGGATTCGACCCTTCAATCTTTCAGATAGCAGTTGCTTGCTTATCTGCGGCATCATCAGGGTTCCTTATGGATTGAATTGTGCCCCCTCTCCTTCCCTCTCCTTCCGAAGATGTGTTCATAGAAATCCTAACTCTGGCATCTCTCCATGTGATCCTGTTTGGAAGCAGATGTTTTCTTTGTTATGTTGATTAGATCTGACCAGTATAGTTTGGTTCCTGAAGCTAATGGATAGTGAGTTCTAGAAGGAGGAAAGACACCGAGACCCACAGGGAGAAAGATGTCAAAGAAAATCAAGGAATTGACAAGGAAAGACCCCGAGTTTGGATCTCTAGCCTCCTGAACTCTAAGAACGTGAACTCCTGTTCTCTAAAGCCCCCCACTGTAGGGTTTGTGTTATAGTAACATTAGAGATGCAGATGGTCAACGTCCTGAGGGTAGGAACTGTCTCACGTCTGTGGTCTCTCACTCATGCTGTGTGGAGGGCTGGGGCTGGGACCTGCTGACTGAATTTCTCACTGAAAGAAAGTTAGTGTTGTCCAGCTGTTGTGGAGTTGGTTCCTAACTCCTGGTGATCCCAGGCACAATAGAACAAAATTCTGCCCGGTCCTGCACCCCACCCCCCATGATTAGACTGGACTGTTATGATTCATAGGATTCTCAGAAATAGATTACCAGGCTTTTCTTCCTAGTCTCTCTGAGTCTGGCAGCTTTGATGAAACCAGCTCAGCCTCACAGTGGCAGGACGGCATCCATGGACAGACAGGAGGTAGCTGGGACTGGAACCTGGGTCTCCTGCAGAGAAGGGGAGAATTCTATCATGAAACCACACTGCCCCGAGTCAAAGGTGTCCTGGTTCTAGCACCCCAGATCCCTGGGCCCATGTACGCTCCAGTAGTTTCTGTGCTGCTCCACGAATGTTTGCTGATTGACTAAAAAAATAATCTATGCCCCCTCCCCCCACCTAATTTCACTTACTAGTTTCTTCCAAACAGGATGTGTTTAGACTTTTGGAACCTCTTTATCACTTGGTCATACAGGGTCTGATGTTTTTTGTACTGCTCTATATTTCTACCTTTAAGAAAAATGGGAATAGATTAAAATGGTAATCATCTGTGAGTATATGAAATTGTTATCTGAAGTTCATAAGTTCTGTTATTGGGGAAGGTGTGTGGGAGTGGGTGGGCAGGGCAGGGCAAGATGAGCTTCGGAAATAAAATTCGGAGGTCAAGGCTAAACATAGGCTTGCAAAAGGACAGGCGGGTAATTCATACCTTACATTATGACAGGAAGAGGCAAGGGAGGGATCTTGGGACTCGGTAATGACAATGATGAAATATATAGACACTAAATACAAGCAAGTCTCTAGGCAATGCAGATTACATGAAAGTAATTTATGCATCGCTCCAGCTCTCAGAAGCAAATGAAGGACAATTACCATTGGTTCAGAATATTCTTCTGAGAAAGTGGAGTTGCTTTCCTCAGGCCCTCTACCTAAAAACCTAACTCAGACCTGCAGGCTTTGAGTCAACTCTAAATCAGGTGATCTCATGGGGCACAGTAGACCTGCCCTGCAGAGTTTCCAAGGCTGTAATCTTTATGAGGAGGCCTGCTGTGAGGATGCAGGATAAGCACTCTGTTGCTAACTACAAGGTTAGCAGTTCGAACCCACCAGCCGCTCCTAAGAAACCCTATACAGGGTCTCTGAGTTGAAACAGACTCGATGACACTTCACAACAACAACAATCTTTCTGGAAGCGGACGGCCAAAGCTCGGTCCTGCAGAGTGGTTGGTAGGTTCAAATTGTTGAGTCCTTTTGGTTACTAGCAGAGCATTTATACATCCAAAATGCCTATCTGTAGAAGACATCATTCCTTGAACCTCAGAATTCTTAACAATAAAAATCAAAACCATGCCCCTTTTAGTGACTTGTATATATCCATGTATCTTGTTAGGAAGTTGGAAATGCATCACATGAAGTTTGCTTCACTAGCTCATTGTACAGCATGCTTTTTATTTAAGGCAAGCCCCTAAATCTATGTTTTTTTATGGTTAAAATGAAATATAAATGTATAATCTGTACATTATTCTCATCAATGCAGTTGCCAGCTCTCTTCCCAACTTTTACACTCCAATGGAAAACACACACACACACACACACACACACACACACACACACACACACACCAACACCTTTCAAAATCACCACGCTGAACTTTGATGTTACTCTCAGAAAGTTAATGCTTAATTTTACATCTCTTATGCAAAACAGGCGGCACACGATTTCATTTCAACTTATTAAGTCAATTACCTGAAAAATAGACACCAAATTACAATGTATACTGTTTTTTTAATTCACTCTATAGAGAATGAAAATGTCACAGGTAGGTGGGATACAACAGAATTTAAAAAGTTTTCTGCTTATGAATGATACATAATTTCAAATGACTCACTGCACTTGTTGAAATAAAGTATCCAATCTGAGTGGCTCATAACAACACTGACAATAGAGGTTCAAAGAAGTTTTCCATAACAACAAAACTGGACCCAACATATGTATTGCAGAGAGTTATCTTGACCACAACAGGTGACTAATGGCCAGGATCTAAGTCATTTAAATAAGCAGTGTGATCACAGGAAAATGCTATCGACTACTGAACCTCATCCTGCAGTTCCCAAAGGGCCACTGGAGAACATCGTTATCTTCAACAGGATGCTGTGGAATACATTTAAAAATGTTTTGATATGCAGTCTCCATTGTAAAGCCCTAATGAAAATCTGGGCTCTTTATTCACCTATAATTTAGAAAATAGTCTCATTTCTTCTCCAACTGCTGGAAAGACATTCTGGATAATTTCAGAATACTGAATTTCTTAAGATCACAGTGTGGAAAATGTTGATGTCTGGGAGTAGAGAGACTGGGTGTCTTTATGTGCTCTGTCCCATTCAAACTCCCAGACCCCAGAGAGAACAGATGATGCATTTTTTCCTCACTTTGACATCTTTTCGGGAAGAAGGTATTTGAACTGAAACAATAGAACCCTAAATAATTAAGACTGATTCACACTTAGAAGCTTGCAACAATTTCTGATTCACGTGTTTTAAACACCTCTTATGAAAAGCCCCATTTTTGCTTCCTCTTCTGGTATGGAAAGGGGACATTTTACTTTATAGCAGCAATGCTTCAGAGGAGGGAAAACTTCAGAAATTGGGTTGTCATACTTTGCTATCTATCATCATTTATCGAAGAGGGGAGACACTAATGCATTTATGTGAGGGAGGCTAGTGGGCCCACTTTTCTGCTGGCCCTGACATTAGTATGATTCAACATCACTACCCTTCTCAGTGCCCTCTCTGTCGTGAAAACAGTACGTGTTTCTTATTCAAAGGGAGGCTTCTTTGGAGAAATTACAAAGTTCGAAGAAGTAGAAGACGTCTTTGAAAACTTGATTTGTCTGGAGTGTATTCATTTTCAAATACCCCTGTGTGTTCATTCATCCAGTATCTATCTACTGTGTACCTACTAGGTAGGTCCTTGGGGTGGTTTGTGCTGGATTACTTAACAGCAACAACAGCTAAATGGTTGGCGTCCTGGTATGGCACTGTATGATAAGCACTTGACTGCCAGCCCTAAGTAAGTTTGGTGATTCAAACCAATGAGCAGCTCCTCGAAAACCCTAGAGAAGGTCACTATGAGTCAGAACTGACTCAGAAGCACTAAACAACACCACCACTAAATGGCTGGCAGTCCGAATCCATCCTGTATGGACCTGCTTCTGCAAGGCTGCAGCCAAGGGAATCCTCTGGGACAGTTCTACTTTATAGAACTTCATGGTGTCGCCATGAGTCAGAAGCAACCCCGTGGAAATGGCTTTAGTTTTGTTTTTGGTTTCTACTATGTGTTATCTAGAGTCCTGGTGTGGTGCTGTTAGACAGATAACCACAAGGTTGATGGTTCAAACCCACCAGTTGCTCCTTGGAAACTCTGTACAGGGTAGCTATGATTCAGAACTGACGTGACGGCACATGGTTTCCACTGGGCTCCTCCGACTGCTAGGTAGGAGCTCGCCTAAGTCTCTGCCTCAACTTTCACATCGGTTCCGTCTCATAGTGACCCTCTATAGGGTTTCCAAAGAGCAGCTGGTGAGTTTGAACTGCCGACCTTGTGGTCCAGTGCTTTATCTGACAGTGCCACATATAAACATTCCATGTGAGTTCTCAGCATATCATTGGAATACATACAAACATGTGGAGATTACTTCTGGCAAACCTAGGGAGAAATGTGGCCCCTATCAGAGCTCCTTTCATCCACAAAGTCTTTCTGATCCATCTAGTGGGAACGTCTTCCCCCATTTCTTAGACGCCCATAGGAGTCTCGGCGTGGTGCAAACAGACATTCGGCCACTAAGTGGCTAATCGCTTCGTAGCACCCAGAGGCACCTTTGAAGACGAGTTTGATTATCTAACATGGGGTCACCGGGATTTGGAATTGACTGGGTGGCCTTCTTTGTTTGTTGCTATTGTGTGCCTTGGAGTGTGTTGCTGTTGGATCAGTACTGGACTGCAAGGTCAGTTTGAACCGCAGGGT
>NW_006408541.1:970670-973686 GCF_000296735.1 Chrysochloris asiatica | reverse complement strand
CGAATGCTTAACCACTGAGACACCAGGACTCCTTTGTTTTTGTTGGAGGCCTCTTGTTCTTTTCCCCTTTATTTATTTTTTCAAACTTTTTATTACCAACTGGGAGAAAGTTTATAGAGCCAGATCATCAGTTTTAGATCCAACAATTCGTACACATTTTGTTTCATCTTGTAGATTGCATCCTTCAGTGTAACATCATTCATTCCACGTCTTCCCTGCATTTCCCATTTTTATTCCTCCTTTTCCTAATCCTTCTGAAGTTTATTCCTGGGGACATGCTGCCCATGTGATCTCAAATACTTGACTCTTCTAAGGTGTGTGTAACTCATTAGTGGCATTTCCTCCAATTATTTTGTTGTTAAATGCTGTCAAGTTGGGTCTGACTGATAGTGACCCCTGTATAGGTTTCTGAGGCTGTAAATCTTTGTGGGAGTAGAAAGCTTCATCTTTCTCCTGCGGAGCAGCTGATGGCCTCCCATCACTAAGTTTATGGTTTGTAGTTACATCTATTATTGGGCTGAAAACGGCCACAGGAGTGAGTTCAATTCTAGGCCTGAAGGGTGACTGAGGACTAGCCTCAGGGTTCCACCAGTTTCTATCTGCCCAGTACGCCTGAGATTTTTTATGGTTTTGAATTGAAGCCGTCATTCTTGATTTGTGTGTCACTTGTAGTACTTTATGGAATCTGCCTCGTAGTGTGAGGATCCTATGTCTACACTAGAAGTCCCTGGAAGAACAAAATACTGTCCTTAACTCCTCAGAAAAATACGTTAAACATAACTGTTTCTCAGCAAATGTTTACGGAATTTTAATCTCAAATTTGCTCTGTTTTAATAGATACAATCACAGGCAAACCCAAGATTTGTATCACAAGCTTAAGGTGACATCAATCCAAATTTTGATGACCAACAACGGAAGGATTCTGGTGAACTTAAGATGGCAGGGATTTCTTGGAAGGGTGGCAACAATTCACAGAATCGATGACTAGGCTGCTAAACCAATCTTGGGAAGCGAGCAAGAATTTTAGGCATGGAAAGTGAGGGTCCATGACACAGAACCAGGACCACATGCTGGGTCATCTCTTGCCAGCCTTCTCGCTGCACACAGCCACCTCAATGTAAAGAAAACAGAAACCCTCAGCACTGGACCAATGAATAACATCAAGATAAGTGGAGAAAAGATGGAAGTTCTCAAAGACTTCATGTTGCTTGATCCACCCTCAATGCTCAATGAAGCAGGACTCAAGAAGTCAAATGACATAATGCATTAGGCAAATCTACTGCACAGGACTTGTTTAAAGAGTTCAGGATCAAAGATGTCAGTTTGTGGACCAAAGTATGCCTGACCTAAGCCATTTTATTTTCAATAGTTTCATATGCATGTGAAAGTTGCACAGTGACTAAGGAAGACAGTAGAATTGATGCATTTGCGTTATGGTGTGGGAGGAGAATATTAAAAGAATATTAAAAGTACCATAGACTACCAGAAGAACAAACAAATCTGTGTTAGAAGAAGTACAAATGGAATGCTTTTTGGAAACCTGGATGGCGAGACTTCATCTCTCATAGTTTGGACATGCTGTCAGGAGGGACCAGTCCCTGGAGAAGGACATCATGCTAGGTAAAGTGGAGGGTCAACAAAAAATAGGAAGACCTCCCAAGGAGATGGGTGGCAGCAGCATTGGGCTCAAGCTTAACAACAATTGTGAGGATGAAGCAGGACAGAGCAATTGGTGCATGAGGTGGCTAAGAGTCAGAATCAACTCAACAGCACATAACGACAACAACACATCTTTACAAGAAGCAGACTAACCAAGTTCTCTCCCATGGAGCAGCTGATGGCTTCAAACCATGGCTCTTAGGGTTAGAAGCCGAGTGATTAACTAGTGTAGCACCAGGTGTCTTCTTGTTTTAGAATGGAAATCAGAAATTAGTTACTAAGTAGTAGGATTTAGATCTCAGAAATGGAAACTGACCAACTGTACAATAGATACTCTCTTATTTCAGTTTCATATGGTGGCTCTGTTTGGTCACATTCTTAGAAAAAGACTGCTAAAGATGCTAGGAATTAAGTATACTCCCAGTCAGGTTAATAAAAGAAAGTATGAGTTATAAACCATTTTGTTTTCATACTAAATCAAAGGTGCTCTTTCTAGAGTAGACATTTCACGTCTGTAATGGTCATAACGTTTGTCAGTGCTCTGCCACTATCATGCTAATTTCCCCTTTTTAGTATCTTCCATTTTCTTTTCATTTTTGTCAATTAGCTATTCTCTTTCTCCTAAATACTGTATACCAGGTGACTATACATCTTTGCAAACTCCTTGGGTTACAATAGCCCTTTCTTTTAAAAACAGCGCCTCGTGTTACTTATGTTGTATCAACTTGTTAAGCCATGTAACAAAAAATAAAGAAATCTATTATTATAAAATAACATGCTGCAGAAAATACCACCACCGGTTCGTGGCTATTCATTTTTTCTTTTTCTAGAAGTGGGCAGGACCAAATTCCTGCTGTGTAATCTCCTCATAATGTCTCAGAAATAACAAAATAAATACTTAAAAAGGTAAAATTGTTATACATCTGACCCATATAACACTAGTTCCCCAATTGCTGGTTATATATAGGACCCTCAAGATGCATGGGATAGCATTTTGTTAATAAACATTGACACAAAGTCTCAACCTCACAAGCAGTTTGCGTTAGGATCCTGAGAAGTCACCCAAACAGTGATGTTTGCTTCTTTAACGACGGTGAGTGTGTAAGGCCACATCTACCATCTTCTTAACCAAAAGCTAAAGGTGACCAACGTTCTGAAGGTCACACAGCTAAGGGACAAGTGAATGCCTTTTCTAAAGACTATTAATGATATATATATATATATTTAAGCTTTTATTGTGGATTGAGTGAAAGTTTACAGGGCATATCATCAATTTTACATTCAATAAATCATATACCTTGTTTCATTACAATGATTATAATCCCCTCCATGTATCATCAGTTAACAGTATTTCTCT
>NW_006408541.1:963622-966424 GCF_000296735.1 Chrysochloris asiatica | reverse complement strand
AGAAAGCAATAGATTTCTTGCTTCTGCCACAAATTCCCCAGCTGTAAGTCTTCCAACCTTGTAAGTATTCCTTTATATGTGGTTCAGAGTTCTGGGACCAGCTCCTGAGCCTGCTTGGTCGGGTATTCTGTGTTGTTGTTGGCGGAGCTCTCTGCTATACATCCACCCGATCCGCCATCTTGTTTGTTTTCCCCTTAATGATACATTTTTAAGATATAAGCAGAATGTTTATTTCTAAGGTTTAATCAAATGATAGATAACTTACCACTCAAATTCAATTTATTGAACCTGAACAACCCAATGACTATATTTGACTGTGTCTGAATTGAGCTGTCTCACTGAAAGGGTCCTTCATATAAATTTAAGACATTTTCCTATCATTCAAATATTTTTAAATTGCAGGATTGGTTGTGGGTGAAAATAGATGGGAAAATCTACACATGCCAATAAGTGTCAATGATTTATATAAATGTAGGCTTTAATGCACTCGTAGTGTAGTGGTTATGTGTTGGCTGCTAACCATGAAGTCAGCAGTTCAAACCCAGATGAAGTTGTCTGCTTCTGTACAGATTTACAGCCTTGGGTTGGAAACCCTAGCTAGGGTCACTATGAGTCAGAACTGACTCAGTGATATACAACTACCACCAGCCACCAAGGTTTTAATGCAGAAAGTGATTGTTTTATAAATGAGCAAATTAAATCACAAATTTAATTTCCACAGAGAAATGAAATTGATGTGGAAGTCAAAACCACAGTGAGGTACTACTTCATACTTGTTGGGATGGCCATAACAAACAAAAAAAAGGGAAAAGAGCAAAATTTTGAGGAGGGTATGGAGGAACTGGAATTCTTGTACGTTGCTGGTAGGATGTAAAATGGCGCTCCTACTGTTAAAAAGCAAGTTGACTGCTCCTCAAAAAGTCAAGCATAGAATTCCATATAACCCAACAAGTCCACTCTTAGATACCTAACAAAAATAATTGAAAACAGGTATTCAAACTGATGGACTCCTGGCGTGGCACTGTAGGGTCATCACTGGCCTGCAAACCCACCAGCTGTTCCTTGGAAACCCTACATAGGGTCGCTATGAATCCAAAATGAAAGTAACAACAACAACTCTAACTGGAATATGTACATGCACATTTGTAGCAGCACATTTACAAAAGCCAGAAGGTGGAAACCACTCCAATTCCCATGCACTGATGAAAGGATAAAAAAAAATGGTGGCACATCCATGTTATTATTATGTTGCTAGGTGCGACTCTATGCATAACACAACACAACACAGCCTGGTCCTACATCATCCTCACAATTGCTGCTATCCTTGAGCTCAGTGCTGTTGCTACTGTGCCAATCCATCTCGCTGAGGGTCTCCCTCCCTTCGCTGGTCCTCTACTTTACCAAGCAAAATGTCCTTCTCCAGTGTCTGGTCCCTCCTGGCATGTCTGAAGTATGAAAGATGAAGTCTGGTCATCTTGGCCTCTAAGGAGCATTCTGGCTACACTTTTTCCAATACAGACCTGTTTGTTCTTCTGGCAGTCCATGATACCTTTAATACTCTTCTCCAACACCATAATTCCACTGCATCAATTCTTCTACTGTCTTCTTTATTCATCTTCCAACTTTCACATGCATATGAGGCTATTGAAAATACCATGGCTTGGGTCAGGTGCACTTTAGTCCTCAAAGTGACATCTTTGCTCTTGTACACCTAAAAGAAGTCTTGTGCAGTAGATTTGCTTAATGCAATACGCACTTGGATTTCTTAACTGCTGCTTCCATGAGTGTTGATGGTAGATCCAAGCAAAATGAAGTGTTTGACAACTTGAATTTTCTCCATTTATCATGATATTGTTTATTGGTCTAGAGGTAAGGATTTTTGTTTTCTTTGCACTGAGGTGCAACTCATACCAAAGGCTGTGGTCTTTGATTTTCATCAGGAAATATTTTAAGTCCTCTTCATTTCCAACAAGCAAGGTTGTGTTGTCTGCATATCGCAGGTTGTTGGGGAGTCTACCCCAGTAAGGGATGATTCCCTGACGTCTGGTGTGCCATGGGTGAACCTTGAAAATAGTATACTGAAACCAGACACAAAGGACTACATATTTCATTACCCCATTCATGTGGAACATCCAGAACTGGTGAATCCAAAGAGACAGAAAGCCGATTGGTGGCTGCTATGGACGGAAGAGAGAAGGCAGTGGAGAGAGAACACATAATGGGCATGGGTAGGCCTTCCTATTTGGGGTGACAAAACGTTGTGAATCTAAACAGAGGTAGTGATTGCACACCATTGAGAATGCACTAAATGTTACGGAATTATCCACTTAAAAGTTTAATGGTTAAATGGATGCTATGTGAATTTTACTTTAACGAAAATATTGAATAATAAGAAAATAGTGAAAGAGCATTAAATAATAAGGAAAAACATTTTACCTTATATTTAGTTGGGACAAATGTAACAGAAGATAAGAAAATAGTGGACTATATCAGGATTGGATAAAGACTCGGTAACAACTTGCGATATGCAGACGATACAACCTTGCTTGCTGAAAGTGAAGAGAACTTAAAACATTTACTGATGATGATCAAAGAGCACAGCCTTTGGTATAGATTGCATCTCAGTGTAAAGAAAACAAAAATCCTCACCACTGGACCAATAAACAACATTCTTATCAATGGAGAAAAGAATGAAGTTGTCAAGGACTTCGTTCTTCTTGGATCAACTATCAACACTCATGGAAGCAGCAGTCAAGAAATCAAACGACGTATTGCATTAGTCACATCTGCTGCACAAGACCT
>NW_006408541.1:952831-960973 GCF_000296735.1 Chrysochloris asiatica | reverse complement strand
AAGATCCATCAGTTATACATTTAACAAATCATCCACTTTGCTTCATCTCAGTGATTGCAATCCCTTCCATGGAACAAGTCACCTGCTTCCTCCCTATGGTTCCTAGTTCCCTCCCTCCCACCTTCCCATCCCTTCTCACCATTGTCCTTAGGTACGGTAAACATGTAATATTTTGCATTAAGAAAAATAAGGTAGAGCTTGTGTAGTAATAGCAGCAATGAAAAGTCAGGATTCTCTCTCATGATTCATTGTATGCCTCCATCCATAGAGCTTGGTAATGACATGGAAAACCATATTTGGACAAATTATGTCCCGTGGAGAAGAATAGCACAGTGATGAGGAAGAAAGTCAAGGTCCCTACAGTGGACTCTCTGCTGTTCCTGCTCAAAGACTTAAGCCTCTTAGTTGAGACAATATGGAGACAGTTACAGTACAATAACTAAATTGCATGGCTTTTGAATACATTTGTAAGATATTTATTTGTAAGAAATATATCTATAAGAAACATACCAGTAAGAAATATACCTATAAGAAACATACCTGTAAGAAATATACCTATAAGAAACATATCTGTAAGAAATATACCTATAAGAAACATATCTGTAAGAAATATACCTATAAGAAACATACCTGTAAGAAACATACCTGTAAGAAACATACCTGTAAGAAATATACCTGTAAGAAGTACCATGTCGAGAAAATAAACACATATGCTTCATTTACATATTTCTTGAATTAAAATGAAATTTGTTTAAAATCATTGAAAAGAACTCATTCTTTCATTTAGAAATTATATCAGATGTAATCCATTTAACCAGGATGAAATGAAATATATTAGTTTATTATGTTTCTACTAGTTGAAATTGTTGTTAAAGAAAAAGCACTCAAATAAAAATACCAGTATTCTCATGCTTTAAGGAAATGATAAAATGCAAAGTTGCAAAACAGGGAAGTCATGTGACTTCCAAGTGTATTACTGAAAGACTGAATTATCTTTGGAAAGAATGAGCTATTTCAATGCAAGGCAAAAATTTCAGGTTTTCTACTGAATTGAATTACTTCAATACAGGAAGTTTCTGTATTGAATCTTAATGTCTGTATTAACAATGATTTCTCTAGACGTTACTAAATTCTGCTGGGAAGGTGCCCCCATGGGTCCCTCTGGTGGACATGAGTTTACATTCACTGAGCATCTATTAAATTCTGGGCACAGGGTCTTTTACGTGAACCTATTGATTCATTGGAATCCTGGGGTGGCACTGTGGCTAATGTGCTGGACTGCAAGGTCAGTTTGAACTGCACGGTTGGCATTTCAAGCTTACCAGTCACTCCTCAGAAACCCTATAAGGGTTGCTATGAGTTAGAATTGACTCGACAGCACTTGACAACAGCAACACTGATTCACTGCTTGGGACATTGATTTGATCCAGCGCATACTATTAGCTCCATTTTACAGACAGGAAAACTGAGACCCAAGAGGTTAAATAACTTGCCTGAGGCCAAATGTCATGAAACTTGGAGACTGTGTCTGCTTGCCAAAGGTGAGAAGGAGAAGGCAGAGGTCAGGATAAGAGAGAGGTCCTCATGGACTGCTATGTTCAGGGGGGATGAAGGGTGGGCCCAGGACCAGAGAAGATCTGCAGGAGGGGCTTCCAAATGCCAAACAAATACACAGAAGATGTTTCTAGAAGAGCCAGGTCACAAGGGTCAAATGAGAAGGGGTGGATGGGGAGGAAGGCTGGAATTGGGGTCTCCCGAGGAGCATCTGTTAGAAGGGGAGGGGAGAACAGAGAAGAGCACCTCAGGGCTGTGGGCACAGCAGACTCTGGAGGCAGAAAACTTGGCTTCTTTTTGCAGGAGACTTAGGGTGGGGAATGGAGAGGCTTGGAGGAAGTACAAGAGGGCAGAAGAGTTCAGGGAAAAGTCTAGTATAAGCCCTGGGCAGCTAACACACAAGGTTGGCAGTTGAAACCCACCAGTTGCTCCTCAGAAACCCTATACAGAATCACTGAGTCAGAACTGACTTAATGGCATTTAACAGCAACACAATCTGAATAATAGATTTACCCCATTGATCACTAATGATTGAAGATCAGATGAGTTATGGAATGACATCGAGGATATCATACATGGACAAAGTAAAAGGTCATCGAAAACACAGGAAAGAAAGAAAAAAAACAAGCAAAATGGATGTCAGAAGAGACTCTGAAACTTGCTCTTGAAGGTAAAGTAGCTAAAGCCCATGGAAGAAAAGATGAAAGATTTGAACAGATTTCACATGGTGTTTTGAGATGACAAAGTGCAATATTAATGAAATGTACAAAGCCCGGAAGTTAGAGAACCAAAAAGCAAGAACCCACAGCATCTCTAAAGTGGAAATAGCTGAAGAAAACTCAAGCCTTGAGTTCTAATATTGAAGGATTCTATCCTTCATACCAAGTTATGGTATTTTCAGTGGCCTCATATGCATGCGAAAGTTGGACAATGAATAAGGAAGACAGAAGAGTTGATGCACTTGCATTAGGAAGTTGGCAAAGAATTCTGAAAATACCACGGACTGCCAAAAGAACAAACAAATCTGCCTTGGAGAAAGTACAGCAAGAACATTTCTTAGAAGCGAGGATGTTGAGACTTCATAAAGTAAGGCTTCAGGATTTGGTGGAATACCAATCAAGATGTTTCAACAAACAGATGCAATGCACTCACTTGTCTAGGTTCAAGAATTTGGAAGACCTGGCAGAAGACCCAATGAGCAAGGTAAATATGGGCTTACTCATGCTTCCTTACTAATGTGTTGTTGTCAAGTGCTGTCAAGTAGGTTCTGACTCATAGTGACCCTGTGTAGGGCTTTCAAGGAGCGGCTGGTGAGTTTGAACTGCCAACCTTGTGGTTCACACAGACCTTGAAGTCCAGGGCTTTATCCCACAGCATCACGCTAGGATGCCTACAAATCTGTAGTCAACAGTTTTTCACTATAGCAGCGCATGTGAAACTGTTCACTACAAATTTTTAGTGAAGCACAAGTAAGCCCATGCTTACCTTGCTTGTTGGGTACTTCATTCCTGTCAGGAACTGTCAATGTGAAAAGAGGCTTTGATTCTACAGGAAGGGGTTGTGGGGCTGGAAGAGAGACAGATGCCAGCCAGATCTAAAAGCAGAATCTTTGATGTGATGAAAAAAATGTGAAAACAATTGTCAGTATGGTTCAAACAATTAATGTCACTGAATTGTACATGTAAAAAACTGTTAAAATGGCATATGCTAGTTACATAAGTACTCACCACAATAAAAAAGAAATCTTAAAAGAATGTCACACAAAACTGTAGGATAACATCCCACTCTGCAAGCGGAAACCAAGAGGAAACACCCTGTATGTTTTCCACGGCCAGAGAGAAGAAAAATCAATGCCTGTAGGTGTCACTAAGAAGTGTAAAGAGTGACTAATTTCTACCAGGACTGATTGTGAGGGTTGCAAATGTAAAGGTAGACATTTTGTAACAAAAGGAGGGGAGTGGTTGATCTTGCAGTCCAGGAGTGGAGGACTCTGGGACCATAAAGGGAGAAGAACGGAGTGCGGGACCTTATCCAGAGAAGCAGCGACATCAGAGATGGAGGCAGAGACGATGATGTGGAGAGATGGAGTGGCTGAGGACTCTAGACTCGGGGAGGGAGAGGGGCTGTGTGCTGACGACCGGGGCCTGGTGTGCAGGGTGTACCCTTTGGTTGTTTGAATGGTTAGATATTCCTGAGTGCTTCGGTATACATCCAAATAACAACAACAACAACAAAAACCAATGCTGTTGAATGATGATGCTTGGAGGGGATTGTAATCAATCCAATGAAACGAAATACAATAGGATGAATGTAAAGCTGATGCTCTCCCTCTACTTGGTAAATATCCTGGAGGAAGAAGAACTGAGACACAAACAGATATGTGCACACCTATGTTCCTTGCAAAAAGATGGAGATAGCCTAAGTGCCCATCGGTGGAAGAATGGATAAACAAACACTGGTACATACAATGGACTACTAGATAACATTGAAGAATAACAAGGAAGCTGCAAAACACCTTAAAACGTGGAAGAACCTGGAGGATGTTATGCTGAGTGAAACCAGTTACAAAACAACAGATTAGACCGCTTTTGTGAAGGAGTCCTAGTGTGGTGCTATAGGATAAGGGCTGGACCCCAAAGTCGATGGTTCAAACTCGCCAGAGGCTCCTCACAAACCGTATAGAGGGTTGCTATGAGTCAGAACTGACTCTGCAATATTTAACAAGTATTGTAAAAAGTCAAGAAAACGTTTTCACACTGAAAAAAAAAAAATTTACAGTCTCAGTACCCCCCGGAGCCATTCTGCTCTGTCCTCCAGGGTCACTAGAAGTTGGCATTGATGCCTTCTGCTTTCTAGATTCCCAGAAACTGTCAGCATACCCCACTCAAGTAAGCTGGTGCTGTCCAGTCTTGGACCATCTCCATAGTCACTGGGCTGCCTGAGTTCATTGCTGTACCCAGTGTCTGTTCTGAATGCCTTCCAACCTTGGGGACTCACCTTGCAGCACTGTGTCAGATCCATAGGTTCCCGTGGGCTCATTTTCCGAAGTAGGTTTTCAGGCTTTTCTTCCTAGTCGGTCTTAGTCTGGAAGCTCTGCAGAAATCTGTCTACCATGGGCTGCCCTACTGGCATTGAAATATAGGTGGCACAGCTTCCAGCATCACAGGATGGCAAAAGGACAGAAGAGTGGTGGACATCTCTGATGAGCTGTGTAGTAAGAGGACCATTGACCCTGAGCTTTTCTGGGAGCAGAATCAACGCATGTGAATTTTGTTTGAGAAGCGCTGACCGAAGAGACGGTGGCAGAGACGATGGCTCAGAGAGGCAGAGCAGCAGAGGACTCCAGGCCCATGGACTGAGAAAGGCTCTGTACCTGCGGGCAGGAGGCTGGTTTGCAAAATGCCCTCTCAGGACATTTAAACAAAGATGTATTTTCTGTTTGGTATGTTTATATATAGCGTCCTGGTGTGGGGCTGTGGGTTAATGGGCCAGACTTCAAAGCCGTTTGAACTGCAAGGCCAGGGGTTCAAGCTCACCACCAACAGCTTCTTGGAAACCCTATACAGGATCGCTATTGGTCGGAACTGACTCAACTGCGCTCAATAACAACAACAACAATGTTTATATATATATATATACACATAAAAGAATAGAAGTAAATACTGTCGAGTGATGGTACATGGAGGGGATTGTAATTATTGCAATGAGACAAAATATGATTTATTGACTGTAAAACTGATAATCTGCCCTGTAAACTTTCACTCAAGTCACAATAAAACTTAAAAGAAAACAAACAAGTGAATCTGAATGATGCACGAGACAACTATCTTGCTTCGTTTTTGTCTGATCCAGATCCATAAGGACACTGGGTTGCTCAGCAGCGTAGAAGTTCAAAGTGAAAACTTTCCAATTTATCAAGAGGGCAAATGTGGTTCTTAACAAAATCTCCTCCATAAATGGAAGATTTAGCTATAAATTCATTAACAATTGCCAAAAGAAAACCTCAAAGACAAAAGCTTTGAGTTTTTTCAAAATCTTTTTTGCTAGATAACTTTTAAAACATCAAAATATAGCTACAGAAATTGCTTTCAAAACAAAGACCCTTGATTACTGGTGCTGTGGAATGGATAGGAAACAAATATCGGATGGCATAAAACCACGAAATCTGATTTTACAGCATTTCCTTCAAATCTCTAATTAAATTGAATACAAATAATTGTAAGCATCTATCAGCCAGAAAGCTTATAAGCCTAATAAAACCCATGCAATTCTCCAGGAGGTTTTATATAAAACCAGACAGACATTAGCATGAAGACATAAAAAAAAAAAAATGATGTACTTGTCTAGAACTTTGAAATAATGACCAGATTATATTCCTAGGAGAGCAAGAAATCCTAAGAGTCAAAGAGAATTCTCGTTTTATTCAATTGATGTCTGTGAGGATGCCAGTCAGATCATAAAAATAATAAGAAACTGGTGGGTAGATTTTTGCTGCTAATTTATAGATCTGGCTTACATACCACGTAACAAGGTGTGTAACTCATGTGGTTTGCTCACAGGCAATTACAATCTGAAAATGTAATAAATGTTAGATACAAAACTGGACAATGAAAAAAGGCAGACAAAAGAAGGATGATGCATTTGAATTGCGGTGTTGTCGAAGAATCTGAGCTGCCAGAAGAAATGAACAAATCAGTCTTGGAAGAAATAAGATCTCCTTAGAAGAGAAGATGATGAAACTTTGTCTTGCTTGCTTTGGATGCATCGTCAGGAAAGATCAGTTGTTGGAAAACAACATCACGTTTGGTAAAGTAGAGGATCAGCACAATTGGAGAAAACCTTCAGTGAAATGGGCTGTTGCAAGGACCAGACAGTGGACTCAAACTTCTCAGTCATCAGGAAGATGGAGCAAGCCTAGAAATGCTCTGTTCCGTTGTGTAGAAGGTCTCTAGGAGCTGGAGTGGACTTAACTTTAGCTAAAAACAACAAATGCAGAGCAAGTCAGCAAGAAAACAATCGCAAACTGCAAATTATTGCTAAATATTAAAATATTTTAACACCAGAAGTGTTTTCCAAATGGAAGTCATTGATTGGGGTAGAAAAGCCCTTCATGTAAAGCCCAAACCGAAATCAAACGCACTGTGGTGGGTTCCCTTCCAACTCATCATGCCGTTACAGAACAGAGAATTGCTCATAGGGTTCTGGAAGCTGACCGCTGTATCTTTCTCTCCTGGAGTGGCTGGTGCTCTACGATGAGCCACCCACCTGTCTATTAGTAACTCAACACATAACCCACTGCATTTCCGCGGCTCCTATCATGTATAGCCAGAGTCAGCAAAATCATGACTCAAAGACCCAATCTGGTCCATGTTTTATAAATAAAGTTTTATTGGAACACAGTTGTGCTCAATTCATTTGTGTATTGTCTATGGTTACCTTCTTGTGGCAACAACAGAGTCTAATAGTTGTGATGGAGACTTGGCTCACAGAGTGGGAAGTGTTTACTAAATATCGGCCCTTTGTACAAACGTTGGCTGACCAGACTTACAATCATTCAGAAGCGTAATGATCTATCTGTACTCTAATACTCACTGATGATAGTGAACTGGCAAATGAATTGATTCAGCTTCTCTTGACTTTTCTATACTAAAATAAGTGACGTGTTTATTTAAGGATTGAGGACTAATCAATGTTCAAAAGCAAATGAACAAAATCATTCATCTGCACTAAATGCTCTGCAAGTTAGTCTCATAAAAATTAATGAGGCAGAGGATACAAGAAGACATACAGTGGATAGTATAAATAATAAGAAGCCAATTCAAAACTGAAAACCCCTCCCCCTCCCCAAAGCTACTGGGACAACACTGCCCTGTTGTTGTTTTTGTTAAGTGCTGTCGAGTCAGCTCCGACCCATAGTAACCCTGTATAGGGTGTCCAAGGAGAGGCTGGTGAGTTTGAACCACCAACCTTGCAATTCAAACCGACTTTGCAGTCCAGCGCATTAACCCACAGCGCCATCTCAGGACTCTGTTCTCCCTGTCAAAGACATCCTGATAATGTTCATGTCAATGAAGTTTGGAAAGTTCTAGACTGAATGGGAAATGGGCCTTTACTTCTTGCTCTTTTTGCCTATGAGAAAACTCAGGACAAGGAGCTAAGATGTTAGTTGAACAGGCAAATTCTAAAGCTCTCTGACTTTTGGGATGTAACTGTGAATAGTAAGTGTTCTCTGAAAGAGAAAGTATTGGTTGTAAGGGTTAAGCAGTAAATATGTTCAATGATGCAAACATACGTTAAAATATAAAGGCAACAAGGAGTTCTTTGGCGCATCTCAGTAGGTAAGTCAAATGCTCTGGAAGGTGTTGTGTTGGTGGTGTGCCATCGAGGTTATTCTAACTCGTAGCAAACCTGTCTAGGGTTTCTGAGGCTGTAAACCTTTATGGGAGCAGAAAGGCTCAGCTTTCTCCCACAGACCTGGTAGATTTGAATGGCTGGTTCCTCTTAGTTCCTGGTTAAGAGAACCTCCAGGGATGTCTTGTTTCTAAGACTTCCCCAGGAGTTGTTTCTTAGCTGTTTGTTGTAGTTGTT
>NW_006408541.1:950224-952036 GCF_000296735.1 Chrysochloris asiatica | reverse complement strand
GTAGTGAGGTTGGCTCAGGATTGGGCAGTGTTTTGTTCTGGCACCTCACAACAGCGATAAGCACTGGACTGCAAGGTTGGTGGTTCAAACTCACCAGGTGCTCCTCAGGAACCCTATGCAGGGTTGCTATGAGTCGGAACTGACTCAACAGCACTTAACAACAACAATCAGCTTCCAATTTTCCTTGATTTATACTTCGTACATTGTATGTTCCGATTTAGCTAGTTTAAATCCCTGGATATAGAATCCAACTCAGGATATTCATCCATTTTAAGATCCTCAGATCCTTCTTAAGGCTGAGCCAAAAATATTCTGATGGATCCTTGAAGGGCACTGAGAGGATTGTTGTTGCTTAGTTGTTAAGTGTTGTTGAGTCAATTCTGACCCATAGTGACCCTGTATAGAATTTCCAAGGAGTGGCTGGTGAGCTTGAACCGCTGACCTTGTGGTTCAGACCGACTTTGATTAGGCTCCCTGAATTTGGTGTGGCGCTCTAGGATAAGCACTTGACTGCAAGATTGGTTTGAACTACAGGGTCGGCAGTTCAAACTCACGAGCTACTCCTCAGAAACCTTATACAGGGTCACTGTGAGTTGGAACTGACTCAATGGTACAACAACAACAACACAAGTTTATTTTATAGAGATTCCTTATTAAGCCTTAGACAGAACAAAGATGAATCATGCGGCAGAGGGAAACTATTAGCATGAGGCCATATGGTGTCTAAAGAATTCAAATCCATGTAGCTAATTATGCTGCTGGTGGTTTAGGCTCCGACTCATAGCGACCCTGCACAGGGTTTCTGAGGCTGTAAATTTTTACGGGAGCAGAAAGCCTCGTCTTTCTCCCACGGAACAGCTGGTAGTATCGAACTGCTGATCTTGAGGTGAGCAGCCAGATACCACCAGGTCAGCAATTCGAAACTACCAGTGGCTCCGCGGGAGAAAGATGAGGCTTTCTGCTCCCGTAAAAATTTACAGCCTCAGAAACCCTGTGCAGGGTTGCTATGAGTCAGAACCAACTCAATGGCACTTAACAACAACAACAACAAACTACCAGAGTCTTTAGTTACAGACAACAACAACAACAACAAAAAAAAATCAAAGGAAACTGTCCAAAATCATAATTGGTGGCAGATCAGTTCATCTCTGTCATAGGCAGGAGTGGGAAAGGATCCTATTTAGGCATAAATGCACAATTGCAGATTAGAGAAGTTCCCAGGATTGGTCCTAGCGTGGTTTGACCCCTTGATAAGACTCATGACCAGGAGGCCTTGGTACCAAGCTTCTAGGAGATGCACAAATGTACATCATTAAGAACATATCCAGGCAAGTTACCTGAGGGCAAGACTGCCCCTCCCTGGACTGTCCCTTTGTTGTAATTTACTTTTAAATGCAAAGGCTTTTAATTGTGTGAATCGTGACAAGCTATGGACAACATTGTGAAGTTTGAGTATTCCGGAACACTTTAATTGTGCTCATGAGGAATCTGTACATGGACCAAGAGGCAGTTGTTCGAACAGAACATGAGAACACTGAACGGTTTAAAATTAAGAAAGGTGTGCGACAGTATTCTTTCACTATACTGATTCAACCTGTACGTTGTTGTTGTCAGGTGCCATCGAGTCGGAACCGACTCAGCGATCCCATGCACAGCAGAACGAAACAATGTCCAATCCTGGGCCAACCTCACTACCACTGCCACACTTGACGCCATCAATGATGCCACCTGACTGATCCATCTCATTGGGGGTCTTCCTCTTTTTCTCTGACCCTCCACCTTACCCAGCATGACATCCTTCTCCAGCGACTG
>NW_006408541.1:861620-948991 GCF_000296735.1 Chrysochloris asiatica | reverse complement strand
CCCAGTCGCATTCCGAGTGCCTTCCCACCTTCCGGTCCTGTATCTGACAGTGTTTCTCTGCTATTCATAGAGTTTTCAGTGACTAGTGATTCGGAAGTAGTTTGTCACTCTTTCTTCCTAGACTGTCTTTGTTTGGAAGCTCATCTGAAACCTGTCCACCAAGGGTGACCCTGCTGGTTATTTAAAATACCGGTGGCATAGCCCTCAGAATCACAGAAATTCAAACCACCACAGCATGACAGACAGATGAGTGGCAGTTGTGTGGTCGCTGTTAAACATGAATCTCCTTGTGCTACTGCCCTAAAGTCTGGCTCAAAGGTGGGATTTACGTTCTCAGTCAAGAGGCGGAAGCGCAGCAGGGGCTACAGGGTTGTAATGAGACGCTTTGGGCTGCACTTGTGGGTCTCTAAGTTGGTTGAGCCCACCTCAAAGCCACGATCCAATGGCTAGGCGGGGACGGCGCCCTCGCATCCTGGGTAAGTAGGACAGCCTGGCTGGCCACTGCAGTCTCTTCCCGCGAGGCAGCGTCTCCCCATTGACCTGGTCTCCAGACACCTCTCACCCTACTGCTCTGTGGTCTGGGTTTCATTTAACACGTCCACCAGGTCTGCGCAGTTCTCGCACATCGTTCAGCTGCCGCCCCCTCCATTAGCGCGATCGTATACTGAGCAAATAATCCTAGAAAGAAAAACATGGCATTCGGAATGGACGAAGACTGATTAACAACCTGCGATATGTAGATGATACAACTTTGATTGCTGAAAGTGAAGAGGACTTAAAACATTTACTGATGAAGATCAAAGAGCAAAGCCTTCGGTATGGATTGCGTCTCAATGTAAGAAAACAAAAATCCTCACCACTGGAACAATAAACAATATTCTTATCAACTGAGTAAAGATTGAAGTTGTCAAGGACTTCATTCTTCTTGGATCAACTATCTGCTGCACAAAACCTTTTTCAAGTATTGAAGAGCAAAGATGTCAGCTTGAGGACTAAGGTGCACCTGACCCAAGCCATGGTATTTTCAATAACCTCATATGCATGTGAAAGCTGGACAGTGAATAAGGAAGACCGTAGAAGAATTGATGCTTTTGAGTTATGGTGTTGGAGGAGAATATTGAAAGTGCCATGGGCTGCCAAAAGAACCAACAGATTTGTGTTGGAAGTGCAGCCAGAGCGCTCCTTGGAGACCAGGATGGCCAAACTTCATCTCTCATACTTTGGTCATATTGTCAGGAGGGAGCAGTTTGCTGGAGAAAGACAGCATGCTTGGTAAGGTGGAGGGTCAGAGAAAAAGAGGAAGACCCTCAGCGAGATGGATTGGCAAAGTGGCAGCATCATTGGGCTCAAGCGTGGCAACAATTGTGAGTTTGGGTCAGGAACGGGCAGTGTTTCATTCTGTTGTGCATAGGGTCACTATGAGCCACTGCTGACTCAATGGCACCTAACAACAGTAAGTTTTAAACACGCTGCCTGAGGGCACAGCTGGCTAAAGGTCAGAATGAGCCCAAATGGAGCCTGAATTTACATCAAGACTCAAAGTAGAGTTTGGGCTCCCACTGTGAATCACAGCCTTTCACATAACCAGGTGCTTTATCATTTAAGCTCAAATACAGAATAAATTTCTATTGCTAAGCAGAAGGGTAGGTAGAAAAATAGTCTCTTGAGAACTCTTACTGGTGGTGTCCCTGCAAAATCAGTTGAACCATTTGTTGAGGTGATGGCAAAAGTTGAAAGTCCTGGAGATCAAATATCTGGAAAGCAAAGTGCTTTGAAGGATGACCTTTCCTTGAGGGCGGAGAATGTCAGCTCCTGGGAGGGGCTGGAACCAGAGAACTCCACCTTCTGTTTTCATGACTCCACCTCCCATCTGTTAGTTTGTGGTACTATGGCCGCTTGCCTAATGCTGTGATCCTGGAAGCCGTGCTACTCGTATCTCAAGGGACTCCTGAGTGGATTTAAATTGCCAGTCTTTCCTCTAGTAGCCCAGTGTGTTAGCAGTTGGAAACCACTGGGTTTAGTTAGATAGGTGGATGGACTCAACACAGCTGACCATCACCGGATGGCAGGACAGGCATATCCTGGCCAAGAAGACTTTGAATTCATGGAGATATTGACTCTCAGGTTGGTCTGATTTCCAGCTTCTCATGAAAAAGATGTCACCTTGAGGGCTTAGGTGTGCCTGGTCCAAATCATGATATTTTCAATCACCTCATATGCATGTGAAACTGGACAATGGATAAAGAAGATTGGAGAAGAATCCATGCATTCGAATTCTGGTGTTGGTGAATAATATTGCAGATACCACAGACCACCAATGTGGCGCTGTGGGTTAATGCCCTGCACTGCAAAGTTGGTTTGAACCGCAAGGTTGGTGGTTCAAGTTCACCAGTTGCTCCTTGGAAGCCCTATTCAGGGTCACTATGAGTTGGAACCAATTTGACTACACTTAACAACAAGAACAACAGCCAGAGGAATGAACAAATCTGTGTTGGATGAAGTACAGCTGGAATGCTCCTTAGGATAGAAGATGATTTTGTCTCAGACTATCAAGAGAGACCAGTTCCTGGAAGAGGACGTCATACGTGATAAAGTCGAGGATCTCAGGAGGACCCTCAAGGACATGGACGTACACAGTGCCTGTCACTATGGCTCCAACAGCCGATGACATGAGGAGGGCTCAGGACCGGGCAGTGCTTCATTCTGTTGCATACAGGGTCGCTATGGGTCAGAACTGAGTTGGTGGCTCCTAACAACAGCATGACTAAGTAAGATTTCCACTGGCCTGATCGACAAGTCCCACGGTGAATCCTGTTCCTCTTCTTTCTTTTTTCTTGAAAGATAGCCAGGCTAAGAGTGAACCAGAGGGGACAATGCTGGGCAGAAGGTGGAGAGTGATGGTTTATTTAGCTGTGGACAGTGAAACAACTTCTCACAATGGCTGACTGCTTACAACTTTTCATCAGCTTACTCTTTTCTAGTTTTGTTCCCAAATTAAATTTGAGTCATTTTGGGGAGCCAACGTATTTTCTGGAATTATTCGATATAGCTGAAGAATGCATTCTCAAGGAGCCCCTTGCCAATTTCCATAAGTTGCTGTTTTCAAAGTAATATGAAAGCAATAATCCATCAGATTTGCCCCTTGTGCATAGGGGAGGGCTGTCTGGAATCTAATTTTATCTCTAACTCTATAAACAGCCAACTGGCACCATTTACTCTTTTACATAAATCAGTTCTGAGACCAAATTCTCCTTTAAATGTGTCCTTCAGTTTTTCCAGTCTTGCTTAAAAAACTCCACCAGCTTGAAACAGTTCCATGAATGCTGTTTGTGGGGAAGACCGAGGGGCTGAAGGTATGGGAGAAGATAAAGCCTGGAGAAGAACAAGGCCACCCCGTCTAGCACCCCTGTCCAACCAAAGCTTGGCCATGAAAGTCAGAACATCTGGACAGAAAATGAAGCGTTAATTCAATGGTATTCCTAGTCTCCTCTTGGCCACATGCCCCTTTCTCTTCCCATTTACCATGCTTTTTGGAAAATAAGAAATTGTAGGTGTGCATTAGTCACTGTTAGGAAAACTTGTACAGAGATTACTTGCTAGTGACTTGGAGAGTGGCCTGTATCCATGGGTACCTCATAAATGTTATTGAGAGACCAGGGTACAGATGAAGATGGATGTTCACTGGCCATTAACTTCCTGCGGCAGTAATGGAAACCATGTTGTATTTAGCAACGTGGCAAAATGGAAAATCCACTTCCTTCTCACAGCCATATTTTTACTCATGGAATATTCTAATGTGATTTCCCTTGTTTATCCTCTCATTTTTGCATTGTTAAAAATTTAATTTGCTGTTTAAATGTAATTGGAATACTGCTGAGAGCCCTCCAGAGGCAAGGTGAGAGATCGATTCTGCAGAATGCAATCATTTTAATTTTCATGTGGTGTTGGGTGGCAGCAAGGGACCGGGTAGTTATCGGCGCCTGCCACTAGCTTCAAAACACCATCACGCAGAAATGAGAACCCGATAAAAAGAAATGTTCCCCTCCCTCCACATTGAGTTACCAGAGTGGAAAATCAACTTGTTATCTTTTCTTGTCATACCTGATAGGATGAAAATCTGGTCTTTAAAAAAAAATTATTTCAGAGTAAATAGCCCGTTCTTTCTCTTCACTGATTGGCTGCGTTTCTGGGCAGGGAAGTCAACTGTCAAGCTAAATTCTTTCTTGTCTGATCTTGACTGCTCTGCTTGGGGACAGATTATATTCTTGTTGTTGTTTTGGCATCCTTGTCATTCTCAGGCCAGTGAATTCTCCTCCCTAACTTCAAACCTGAGCTCATTTACATTCCTGGTATCTGGCGCCCTTGGAACAGATTAGAAATGGCAAACAGCTTTGAAAGCTAGGAGCTTATACAGCCAGAAGTGTTTACCTGTTGAACTTTTTTGGTCTTGGCTCAGTTATAAGCTGATATTGGTTTTCAAGATGAGGGGAAAGAAATTCTCAAGGAGATTTCAGCAACATAAAGATCAATTTTTACTGTTTTTAAGTGCTATCAAGTTGGTTTTGACTCATAGTGACTCTGTATAGGGTTTCCAAGGAGTGGCTAGTGGGTTTGAACTGCTGACCTTGTGGTTCAAACTGACCTTGTGGTAAAGTGCCTCATCCCACACCACCACACCAGGACTCAATTGTTGTTGTTGTTAAGGGCCGTCAAGTTGATTCCGACCCATAGCGAACCTGTATAGGGTTTCTGAGGAGCAGTGGGTAAGCTTGAACTGCCAACTTTGCAGTTCAAATGGCTTTGCGGTCTGGCTAATTAACCCACAGTGCCACACCAGGACTCCAAGTTACACCACCATTATTGAGTGCTTAGCACGTACTGGTGTGGTGTTGTAGGATAAGCACTGGACTGCTAACTGCAAGGTCAGTGGTTCAAAGCCATCAGCCGCTCTTCAGAAACCTTATACAGGATGGCTATGAGTCAGAACCGACTCGATGGCACTTGACAACCATAACAACTAGCATGTTCTAGAAGCCCTGATGACACAGTGTTGGGGTGCTAACCAAAATTTCAGCAGTTCAAACCCACCAGCTGCTCTGTGGGAGAAAGATGAATCAATCTTCTCCCGTAAAGATGTGCAGCCTCTGAAACCCTGTGGGGGCAGTTCTGTTGTCTTCAACAGGGTTCTTGTGAGTGGGCCCAGCCCCCACAGCAGTGGGTTCAGTGTGAATTAGGCTTGGTGTCGTGCAATGTAGATCCTTTGAGGAGCTGCCTGTTGTGCCCAGGGAGGTAAACCTGAGTTTATCCCACAGAATTATTGGGTGTGGTTGTTGGTTGTTTAGAACTTTGTGGGTGAGTACTGAAGCCTAATCCTGTGGGTTCAAATCTTGGGTGTATTATTTAACATCACTGTGGTCTTGGGCCTGCTGCTTAACCTCTCTGAACCTCTGTTTTCACATCTGTAAAATGGGATTAGCCATTGTTCTAATCTCAATGTGAGGGTTAAATGAGTTACCAGAGGTCAAGTGCTTAGCCCAACATCCAGCACATATCATTGCTGAGAACATTGTAGCTGATGGTTTATGGTTTCCAGGGCATCACGGTGTTATGGGAGACTGAGTTGCCAGGTGGTGTAGATAGTTAATTGAAAGATTGGTAGGTCAAACCTACCCAGAGGCAGCTCAGAAGAAAGTCCTGGAGATCTGCTTCCAAAAGGTCACAGCCTTGGGAACCCTGTTCTACTCTGCATGATTGGGGCTGTCCTGAGTCGGACTTGACCAGACAGTAACAACCACATGGCAGACTGACACATGCACACCTTAACTGTTTGAGGCTTCATAGAGTTGATGTCTGAGCAGGGTCTTGAAGGATGAGCAGGAGTTCGCCATGAGGGCCAGGAGGAACATTCTAGGCAGAGGACATGGCACTGTGACTGTGATACTAACAGGAAGCAGTCTGGCACGTTGGGAACTACACGGCCAACAGAGTCCACACTGACCGGGGCCTTTTCTGTGCCAGGTGAGCTTCCAGGTTGTGAAGTCGTACAGTGCAGACAGACCTGCTGGCATGGGGTTCTCCTGGTGTGGCTCTTAGGTTCTAATGCAAACACAGACAATCCATACATGAGCAAACATAGACCCTGAAAGATCATTTTAGATGGCATATGGAGCTATATGGGGTCCTGGTGTGGCACTAGACTTCTAATGATAAGGTTGGTGGTTCAAACCTTGGAGACCCTCTACAAGGTGGCTATGAGTTGGAACTGATTTAATGACACTTAACCACCACCTCCAACTTGGTGCTATTTGCATATGCTCCCATCAGGATAAAACAGGAAGGAAGAGCTCATTGAGTAAGTGAGCTCCCCAATATTGCCTCCTCTGGAGTGCAGGGCGTGTGTGATGCTGGGAAACTGACAGGTGGCAAGGCAGGTAGCCACTGAGGCCTTCATGGGTAAAGATGGATGCAGGTTGGTGTTCCCAAACTTGCATGCATTGTGCTATATTTGCAGAAGTGATAAACTTCCTGTGAAGCTGTTTATTTAAAGCATCTACGTAACTAAACTCACTTTTAAACATTAACAACAATGCATTTATTTTTAAGAGGCAGCATTACAGATGGGCAGCAGAAGGGGTCTTTGCTATTGAAGTGGTCACTGTGGAAACAAATATGTCCCCATCCAAACAGAAACATTATTGTCACCTAGCCCCTTAGCCAGTACTCCCACTGGGGTACTCCCTGTGTGTCTTGGTCCACATTGACCAGAGTGGTGAAGACTTACACAGAGTAGTCTGAGTGGAGGAGCAACTCAACATTGCATGGCCACTGGAATCGTGGTGCCTGTGGGCTCAGCCAGATTGCCAGTATGTTCACAGCAAATAACGCACGTGAGCCAAGGCCTCCTCTCCCCAGACACTAGACGAACTCGAGGGAGCCCGAATGCCACCACCGCCCACTCTGATAGAGACATAACAGATAGATTTTGATGGAATGGGAAGAAATTTGGAACAGAACTTAAATGCTTGTAAAGTCCAGATTTACTGTACTGGTTAGGACTGGAAGACTCCCTGAGATAATCGTCCTCAGATCCCCTTTAAACCTTGAACCAAAACTCTCTCCAGAGGTCACCATTTTGGAAAGTAACAGACTGGCACACAAAATAAAGGCTATTACCCTTGAATATGAGTAGTGGTTACGAATCGGGCTGCTAACCTCAAGGTTGGCAATTCGAAACCACCAGCTGTTCTGTGGGAGAAAGATGAGGCTTTCTGCTCCCGTAAAGATTTACAGCCGCAGAAACCCTGTGCAGGGTCACTATGAGTCGGAACTGACTCCATGGCACATGACCACCATGAGACTTAAAAGGCAGTGATTATTCTAAAGCAAAGAAGACACGAGAAACCAGAGTGCTGGAAATGGAACAATCAGAACACAGACAGTGACGATGATACAGTGAAAAATGTAACCTATGACAAGAAATGATGTGTGTTGTTAAGTGCTGTTGAGTTGGTTCCTACTCATAGTGACCCCGTATAGGGTTTTTGAGGCTTTAAATCTTTGAGGGAGCAGAAAGTCTCATCTTTCTCCGGTGGAACAGCCGACAGCTCCAACCACGGACCTTGTGGTTTGCAGTCCTGTGCTTATCGTCTGTGGTGGGATGTCTTGGAGTTGGTTCTGACTCCTAGTGACCCTGAACAGGGTTTCCAAGGCTGTAAATCTTTACAGGAGCAGAAAGCCTCAGTTTTCTCCCGCAGAACAGCTGGTAGTTTCAAACTGCTGACCTTGACATTAGCAGTCCAGCTTGTAACCACTACGCTCCCAGAGGATGTCAAATGGGAACCTAATTTGCTATGTAAACTTTCACCAAAAATACAATAAAACTTTATTTAAAAAAAAGGCCTTAATGATATGGGTGCAGGAAAAGCATGGAGAAAGTGGGACCCCAGCTGAGGAGGAAGTGTTGTGGGACAGAGAGATCTAAGATGTTCTGAGGGCCAATGGGTGGACCACGCGGCCAGTTGGAGGGAGATGAGGAACAGGGAGAAGTGAGTGGACGCTGTCATAGTTCTGGTACTTGGGCTAGAGGCAAGGAAACCCAGGTGGCACAGTGTAAATTGGATTAATATTTTTTGCCTGGTTTGGATCTGCCAGCAGCTCCGAGGGAGAAAGATGTGGCTATCTGCTTCTGTAAAGATGACATCCTTGAAGACCCTCTCGGGCAATTTTACTCTGTCTTACAGCGTCACTGTACGTTGGAATTGGCTCGTGGGCAGTGGGTTGTTGTTGTTGGTTTTTTTGTTGGGTGGGTTAAAGGACAAGCTTTGGATGTTAGAGGGCATTAGGCCTGCAGTCAGGAGTTTCTGGGTGAAGATCTGGCCTACAAACCTAAAGATTACCTCAGAAGTAAGGCCCGGTAATCCACTTCGAGAAGGTCACATCTTTGAAAACCCCAGGGAGCATAGTTTTATTCTGCACATGTGGGGTCTCCAGAAATAGAATCAGCTGACAACTAACACCACCACCACCACCGGGCCTGGAGACCAGCCAAGGGGTGGCCAAACATCTCTCCAAAAACTTGCATTCCGGGGTAGTAGCTCCAGTCTTTCTCTTCCTAAAGAAATTGTTTCTATTCCAAAGGATTGTAAAACACTAGGAAGCCAAGTGTCCACTCAGCCTCAGGAAGAGAGGAACAATCTGTAGTCTATAGCTACAAATTCCCAGATGAATAACTCTGGGTTGTCTCTTGCAGCACAGACCCTGAAAGGAAGGGTGAGCTCCTTCCCATGAAGAGTCCAGCCTAGGAAACCTTATGGACAGTTCTCCTCAGTCATATGGGGTTATTCTGATTTGGTATCAGCTGGACAGCACCCAACTACAGCAACATAAGTCTCAGTGGTGTTGAGGTTGAGAAAACGGCTCTAGGGCCTTGGAGTTGCAACCCCGTGCCGTTTCTGATCCCATACTGGCTTCGTAGGAACTCCCCTTCTGTGTTGATTAGAAGGAAAGACCAACTTGTCCCCCAGGTCCCATATGACATTTGGAAGTTTTCTTTAGCGTATGAATTATCCCTGCCTTGATGGTCAGGGCTGTTGGTGTGGCCCTGTAGGATCGGCACTGGGCTATGAACCACAAGGTTGATAGTTGTAACCCATCAACTGCTCCTCTGCAGGATCCCTATGAGTTGGAACTGACTCCATGGCCCTTAGTAACAACAACCGCCTTGATGACCCTTCTGTGGAATAATCTGGTAGTTGGTCTTAAGGGAGAACATTCAATGTGTATGAGAGGCCAGGATGGCCAAACTCCGTCTCTCATACTTCAGACATATTGTCAGGAGGGACCAGTCGCTGGAGAAGGATATCATGTTTGGTAAGATGGAGGGTCAGAGAAAAAGAGGAAGACCCCCAATGAGATGGATTGGCCAAGTGGCAGTATCGATGGACTCAAGTGTGGCAACAGTAGTGAGGTTGGCCCAGGATCAGGCAGTGTTTCATTCTGCTGTGTGTAAGGTCGCTATGAGTCAGTACCGACTCGATGGCACCTAACAACAACATCACAAGCCTAATATACTGAAATTAAGAGATGGCCATGGTGCTGCGAAAGGGCTTCCAGGAAAGAAAGTTGATTGGTCCCTCGCAGCTCCTAGCTGCCCCTGGCAGTGGACCTTCTGATGTGGAGGGTGCTGGCGGTGCACAGTGCCCTCCCCCTGTTCTTCTCCAGTGTCCCTGGCTCCTCCCCCTGTCCTGCTCCCGTGTCCCTGGCTCCTCCCCCTGCCCTGCTCCCATGTCCCTGGCTCCTCCCCCAGCCCTGCACCCATGTCCCTGGCTCCTTTGTGGCCTCCTGTGGGCCACGGCTCCTTTACTGGTGTCATGCCATAGCAGCAGAAACCCAACTGGGTGAAGGTGGGAGTCACTTGGCCCACATGGTCTATTTGATTCAGTGACTGAATTTCTGGACAGAAGAAAACTCTACATTAGTGGATGGGTCCAGGTCCCTGGATGGCCAGTTTAGCAGAGCAGTGGCATTTTATGATATGTTGAGGGTGTTTGGCTTCTCTATGGATCTTAATGCAAACCTTCTGCTATAGATTTCTGTACTTGTCTTCTTATTTTCTGCTTTTGGGCTATTTTCTGGAGGTTTACAGTGAGGTGGTCAGGGGTCTAAGCCCTGAGAGTGAAACCAGATCTCAGGTCGGGTGAATTTGCTGTCTGACCAAAGATGACCATGCACTCTTGTCTACCAGTTCATCCCTCAGTTTCCCTTATTGGAGTCCCCCTGCTTTCTCTCTCCAGCTTGAGAAGAGGCTTCAAGTAGTACATCTCACTTCTTAGTACATCTACGTCTTCTGAAAGGGAAGATGCTTTTCATTGACATACTAGGTCCTAATCTGGCCAAATCCCTTTAGCACCATAATCCAACTCAGCTCATATTAAAGCCAAAACTACCATGTGGAAGTGTGGAACTGGGTTCTAGATTGCCCCTGCCCCCAGGGCTTAGGAAGGGGGTGAAATGGAGACAAGCTTAGGTTATCAACTTGCTACTTGTGTGAACCAGGATGAGGAATCCAACCTGCCGAGTCTCAGTTTGTAAAGTGGAGATATTGCTGCTATCCATTTCAAATGACAATAGTGCTGAGGTTGAGAAACTGGCTTTAGGCCCCTTGCTCCTAGCTGAACTTCCTCCAGGAAACCTTGTCATCTCCTGAAAGTCGACTTATGTGACTCTCTCAGGAGCCCTTGGAGTCTCCCGTCCTTCCAGAAAGATAGCGTATAACAACCACTCACGAACATGTCTGAATCCTTAATGTAGCCGAGGGCAGGGAACTCAGCTCTGGTTTTCTTGACTTTAGGCCTTGCTACTTCCCTCTGACTTTAAGTAACAGAAAAGCTGAACTCTCAAAATTGCCTCAAATGCAAGGGCACTTAGTTTCTTGTCCAACAGGAAGTTCAGGGGTGAGTCAAATTTGGGTTCTTGAGGTTGGGGCTGTTGGCGTTGCTTGCAGCATCCTTCAATGTTCATTTCAGCCTCAGTGAGCAGCAAGATGGCAGCCCCAGACACGTTTTCCCTGAGGAAGTATTTCTCAAACTTCCTTTGTTTTGGTCAGGATTGGGTCACATGTTTTTGTGTCCGTCAGTCATTGGTGAGGCCTGACTTGGACTCATCACTTAGGGGGTTGCTGGGTGTTGGGGCACTGAGCCGGAATTGATCCCATTGTGGTGGGTTTGGTTTGGTTTGGGTTAGGTGTTGGGATCCAGCCACCAGGACCACACTACTGTGTGAGTGAATACACTCTTCTTTGTCTGTTGTCTCCACATGAAGCCTGGGACCACACTCTGCCCATGGTGGCCTCTTGATTGTGTGGTGACTTAGAAAACTCCAAAGTCCCAGCTCAAAGCTCTAGAACATTTCACCAGAGCCTAGGAACCAGTGGAAACCTGTTTTCTCTGACTTGTGCCAGTATCTCCTAGTGGTTGTGCCTTCTGCCAATACTCCCGGGGTCATCTGAGGGGACAACTGACTGTTTTTTCTGGACGGGAACCAACTTTCTTGGAAAGTTCCATGCTCCCTAGCTAGTCGCTTACCCAGGCTGCCCTGAGGTCAGGGATGTGGGTGAACAGCGTCTGCTAAGGGCCTGAATGAACGTTGTTTGGCCTGGAAGCAAGTCAGAGAATGGGTCACTGCCCTTATTAGCTCAGAATTTGGCTTCTGATTGGTCAACAAAAGGAGGAGGTGGGAGGAATGGAGGTGACCGGTGACATTTGAAAGGCAAGAAAGAGCAAGGCAAGACCAATCTTTATTTAGATCAATCCATGTAGGACCCACCCAGCGTGACTCTTGCTTCAATGTATAAAGAGCAGAATGAGGAAATCACCTTCAAGGGACTTATCAGCTGACCTCCCATTACTCTTCGACCCTGAACCCTGTTAGATAGTGGAGAGAGACCAGGTGTTGTGCCTAAGTGAGGTATGGATTTCGTGCAGGTGTGCCCACATCCCCTGCTTTAGAACCGCCTCTTCCATTATCTGGGGCCTCCTGGTTTATATGAGGAAAGATTCAAAGAACTAATAGTTATTATTTTTGTTGCTGGTTTTGTTAGGTGCCATTGAGTCAGCACCGACTTATAGCGACCCTGTGCACGACAGAACGAAACACTGCCTGATCCTGGGCCAACCTCACAATTGTTGCCGCGCTTGAGCCCATTGTTGCTGCTGCTCAGCCAATCCATCTTGCTGGGGGTCTTCTTCTTCTTCTCTGACCCTCCACCTTACCAAACATGATATCCTTCTCCAGTGACTGGTCCCTCCTGACAGTATATCCGAAGTATGAGAGACGAAGTTTGGCCATCTTGGCCTTTAAGGAGCACTCTGGCTGCACTTCTTCCAACACAGATCTATTGGTTCTATGGGCAGCCCATGGCACTTTCAAGATTTTTCTCCAACATCATAATGACATGTAAATTTAAAACAATCGTAGAATCCATGCAACATTTGTCATTTTGACCATTTTTCACATTGAATACAGCCATACCCCCGTGTGGCACGGCCTCACCATGAGCCGTTTCCAAACCTGCTCTTTCTCTCTTGGTGCTTTTCATTCCCCGCTCCACCTCTTCACTTTCCCTTTTTCTGCATTTGCAGGAAAGTTCCCAACAGTTTGTCCTAATGAGAAAATAAGTATAAGTTATTTCTCTTCCAGAATATGAAAGAAGAAAGAACAAAAGAAAGACTAAAAAGCGAAAAGAAGACAGGAATTTCCTTTTTCCCCCCTTTTCTTTTTTTCCCTTTTAACTGCTTTCCCCATCACCCAAGTTATCACAGAGCTATAGTCTCACTTCTTTCCCACCCCTGATAACCATCACAGAATGTTTATCATTGAATGAAAACCTTTTTTTGACTTTTTATAGTAGTAGTTGTTGTTGTTAAGTGCCGTTGAGTCAGTTCTGACTCATAGTGACCCTGTATAGGGTTTCCAAGGAGCAGTGATGGGTTTGAACCACCGACTTTGAGGTTCAAACTGGCTTTGAGGCTGAGGGCTTATCCTACAGTGCCCCACCAGGACTCCTTTTACAGTGGTGATGATGTGCCGTGGAGTTGGTTCCGACTCATAGCCACCCTGCACAGGGTTTCTGAGGCTGTAAATCTTTACCGGAGCAGAAAGCATTATTTTTCTCCCATGGAATGGCTGGTAGTTTCAAACTGCTGACCTTGAGGTTAGCACCTGACTTGTAACCTCTATGCTTCCTGAGTTCCTTCCTTTCACAGCAGTGGTCTCATATAATAGCTGTCCCTTGCCAACCAATTTCTCTCAGCCTAATGTCCTCCAGGTTCCTCCTTGGTATGTGGTGTTTTACAGATTCATTGTTATTCTTCAGTGATGACCATTGTCCACAGTGTGTCTGTTCCAAAGTTTGTCCAACCATTCCTCTGCTGATAGTTATCTAAGCTGTCTCCATAGTTTTGCAATTGTGAATAATACTGCCACGGACATGGTGTGCATATATCTACTCGCCTCATGGCTCTTATTTCTTGATGATCTATACCAAGTAGATACATTGCTGGCGTCTTGGTATGGCTCTGTAGGATAATCCTCGGACAGGAAGCTAACTGCTAACCACAAGATTGGCGGTTCAAACCTACCAGCCTCTCCTCAGAAACCCTATACAGGGTTGCTATGAGTCAGAACTGACATGATCCGGAACATGACATGACTCGACGACACTAACAACAACAACAACAACAACAACAGAAATTGCTAGGTCATTTGGTAGTTCTATTTGCAACCTTCTGAGAAAGTGTCATACCATTATCCACAATGGTTGTACAATTTTATAGTCCCACGAGCAGTGTAGGAGGGTCCCATATTCTCCACAACCTCTCCAGCATTTGTTGTTATTTTAAACTTTGCTAATAATATCTGATCCAAACCATGGTATTTTTAATAGCCTCGTATTCATGTGAAGGTTGAACAATGAATAAGGAAGACTAGGAAAATGGATGCATTTGAGTTATGGTGTTGAAGGAGAATATTAAAAGTGCTATGTTGTTGTTGTTAAGTACCGTTGAGCTGGTTCCGACCCATAGCAACCCTGTAACAGGGTTTCCAAGGGTGTAAATCCTTACAGGAGTAGAAAGCCTCATCTTTCTCCCGCGGAGCGGCTGGTAGTTTCGAACCACTGACCTTAAGGTTCGCAGCCCGATTCGTAACCACTACGCTACCAGAGCTCCTTAAAAGTACTATAGACTGACAGAAAAACAAACAAATCTATGTTGGAAGAAGTACAGCCAGAACACTCTTTGGAAGTCAGGATGATGAGATTTCATCTCTCATACTTCAGATATGTTATCAGGAGAGCCCAGTCCCTGGAGAGGGACATCATGCTTGTTAAGGGGGAGAGTCAGCAAAACAGAGGAAGACGGAATGGATTGGCATAGTGGCGGCAGCAGGTGAGATTGGCGCAGAACCAGACCGTGTTTCACTCTGTGGTGCACAGGGTCGCTATGAGTTGGTACTGACTCGATGGCACCTATCAACAACAACATTCATCTCCTTTGTCTTCTGCTGTTTGTGTGTTTTCAACTATATGTGGTAGTGCATTTATGCCATGAATCATAGCCTATAAGTTTGTTGCTATTTTTCATTGATGATCTTTATAGTTCTAAGTTTTACATGTAGGCCTTAAATCCATGATGAATTCTTTTTTTGTTTGTTTGTATATGGTGTGAAATATGGGTCTTGTTTCATTCTTCTGCAAATGGATTTCCAGATTTGCCAGCACCATTTGTTGAAGAGACTATTTCTTCCCCATTAAATGTGGATTGGTCCTTTGTCAAAGATCCACTGAGCCTAGGTAGATGGATTTACTTCTGGATTCTCAATCCTGTCCCATTGATCTGTGTGTCCTTCATTACCAGTTGCAGGTTGTTTTGATTAGCGTGGCTATGCTGTAGATTTTGAGATCGGGAAGTGAGAGACTTCCTCTTTTGTTCTACTTTTGTAGTAATGCTTTGCTTATCTGAAGTCTCTTTCCTTTCCATTTGAAGTTGGTAATTAGTTTTTTCATCTCTTTGAAGAATGTTCTTGGAATCTGGATTGGAATGTATCTATAGATTGCATTGGGTAGTGTTGACATTTTCACAATGCTTAGTCTTCCTATTCACAAGCAGGGTACATTCTTCCATTTTTGTAGGTCTGTTTTGGCTTTGTATAGTAGTGTTTTGCAGTTTTCTTTGTATAGGTCTTTTGTTTCTCTGGTTAGATTTATTTCATCCTTTGGGTGGTTTTTGCAAATGGTATTGTTTTCGTGATTTCCTTTTTGGATCTATCTTTGTTAGTATAAAGGAATCCAACTGATTTTTGTATGTTGATCTTGTACCCTGCCACTTTGCTGAATCTTTCAACGAGTTCCAATAATTTTTTGCTGAGTCTTTGGGATATTTTAAGTATAGGATCATATCTTCTACAAACAGAGAGCATTTACTTCTTCTTTGTCAATTCAGATGCCTTTAACTTTCCTTTTTTTGTCTTACAGCTCCGACTAAGACTTCCAGCACAATATTGAATAGGAGTTAGGGATAAAAGGTGTCCTTTTCTGGTTCCTGTTCACAAGAGGAATGATTTCAGTTATTCTCCATTGAGTCTCCATTGAGAATGATGTTGACTAGTGGATTTGTACATGTACGCTCAATTACGTTGAGAAACTGCCCTTCTATTCCTGTTTTGTTGAGTGTATTTTTCAGGAATGAGTGTTGGATTTTGTTGAATGTCTTTGCTGCATTGATTGATATGATCATGTGTTTTTCCCCCTTTGTTTTATTTATGTGGTGGATTACATTGATTGTATTTCTAATATTGAACCATCTCTGTGTACCTGGTATGAATCCCACTTGATCATGATGTATACTTTTTTTGATACACTGCTGGATTTTATCATGTTGGATTTTGTTAAGAATTTTTACATCTGTGTTCATGAGGGATATTGGTCTATAATTTTCTTTTTTTAGTGATGTCTCTGTCTGGTTTTAGTAACAGGGTTATGTTTGTAAATTAATTTGGGAGCTGGTCATCCTTTTCTATATTCTGAAATGATTTGAGTAGGATTGGTGTCAGCTCTTCTCTGAATATTTGGTTAAAATTCACCAGTAAAACCGTCTGGGCCTGGGCTTTTTTTTAATGACGTGATGAATTTCTTCTTTTGTTCTGTTGTTGTTAAGTGCCGTCCAGTTGGTTGTGACTCAGAGCAACCCTGTATAGGGTTTCTGAGGAGTGGCTGATGAGCTTGAACAGCTGACCTTGTGGTTCAAACTGATTTTGCAGTCCAGAACACAAACTCAAAATTTCTACTTCAGTCTGTGTTATTTTAGGTAGGTGATGTGCTTCTAGAAATTTTTTCCATTTCTTCTAGGTTTTCAAATTTGTTGGAGTACAGTTCTTCATAGTATTCTGCTATAATCCTTTTTATTTCCATCGGTTCTGCTGTGATGTCACTGATATAATTTCTTATTTGTGTAATTTGTATCTTCTTTTTTGATTAGATTTATCAATGGTTTGTTGGTTTTATTTTCCTTTTAAAGAATCAGCTTCTTGCCTTGTGGATTCTTTTTATTGTTTTTCTGTTTTCTAGTTCATTTATTTCTGTTCTAACCTTTATTATTTCTTTTCTGGTGGCTGTAGGCTTACCTTGGAGCTGTCTTTTAAATTGTTGGAGATATTAGGTTAAAGTGTTGATTTGGTTCTTTCTTCTTTTTGGATGTATGCATTTATTGCTATAAATCATCCTTTAAGCACTGCTTTGTTTACTCTGAGGTGCAACCCATACCAAAGGCTGTGCTCTTTGATCTTCATCAGTAAGTATTTTAAGTCCTCTTCACTTACAGCAAACAAGGTTGTATCATCTGCATATTGTAGGTTGTTAATGAGTCTTCCTTCAATCCTGATGCCATGTTCTTCTTCGTGTAATTCAGCTTCTTGGATTATTTGCTCAGCATACAGATTGAATAAGTATAGTGAAAGAATACAACCCTGGCACACACTTTTCCCAATTTTAAATCATTCAGTGTCTCCTTGTCCTGTTTGGATGACTGCCTCTTGGTCTATGTACAGGTTCCTCATGAACACAATGAAGTGTTCTGCAATACTCATGCTCTGAAATATTGTTCATAGCTTGTCAGGTTCCACACAGTTAAAAGCCTTTGCATAGTGAATAAAGCACAGGGAAACATCTTTCTGGTATTCTATACTGTCAGCCAAGAGCCATCTGATATCCAGCAATGATATCCTTGTTCCGTGTCCTCATCTGAATCTGGCTTGAACCTCAGGCAGTTCCCTGTCAATGTAGTGTTGTAGCTGTTTTTGAATTATCTTTAGCAAATTTTACTTGCATGTGATAGTAGTGACATTGTCCGATGATTTCCACATTCAGTTGGGTCACCTCTCTTTGGAACAGGCACAAATATTGCATTAGGTAAATTTGTTGCACAAGACCTCTTTAAAGCGTTGGAGAGTAAAGATGTCAGTCTGAGGACTAAAGCCATGGTGTTTTCAATAACCTCACATGCATGTGAAAGGTGTACACTGAATAAGGAAGGACATAGAAGAACTGATGCATCTGAGTCATGGTGTTGGAGGAGAATATTGAAAGTGCCATCGACTTCGTCTCTCATACTTTGGACATGTTACCAGGAGGCAGACCGCAAATGACATGGATTGGCACCGTGACAGCATCAATGGGGTCAAGCACAGCAACAGTTGTGAGGGTGGCACAGGACAGGGCAGTGGTTTATAGGGTCACTGTGGGTTGTGAATGACTTGGCAGCACCTACCAACAACAACAGTACACTGCTTTTACTTATGTCCCAAAGGTTTTGGTATGTTGTGTTTTCATTCTTGTTGAATTCTAGGAATTTTTAAATTTAATTTTTGTTTCTTCCATTACCCAGTAGTGTTTAAGCAGGGCGTTATTCAATTACCATGTATTTGATTTTTTTTTTCCCTTAATCTTCCTATGGTTGATTTCGAATTTTATAGTATTATGATAGAGAAGATTCTTTGTCATATTTTGATGTTTTTAACTTTATTGAGGTTTGCTTTGTGGCCTAACATGTGGTCTATTCTGGAAAACGTTCCATGTTCTGGAGAAGGATGTGTACTGTGTTGTTGTGTTGAGTGATTTGTGTATGTCTATGAGGTCAAGTTGGTTGATTGTTATTTAACTCCTTAGGAGAAAGATGTGGCTTTCTGCTCCTGTAAAGATTTACAGTCTCAAAAACCCTAGACGGGGTTGCTGTGAGTCAGAATTGACTCTCTGGCACACAACCACCAACAAATCAGTAAACTAATAGGAGCCCTGGGATCATAATGGTTCAATACTTGTTTGCTAATCAGAAGGTCAGCTCTGTGGGAGAAAAGATCATGAGCTCTGCTTTTAAATTGTTGGAGATGTTAGAAGAAGTTCTAACATGGAGAAGTTCTACTCTGTCATATGAGCTGAACCTGACTTAACGACACATAGCAACAACAACAATAAAAGAAGAGATCTAGGCAACAGTTTTACTGCCTTTAGGTGAAAGCCTGCATGGGAAACTCTGTGCTGGAGGAAGCAGGTTAACAGCATTTATACCCGCCAGTCGAACTTGGTGTCACTAAACGCAGGGCATCCTAGCATTTTGTGTGTCCCGAGGATAACCCAACACCAGTTATAGTCTTTCTGGAAAAACAAAACTTGAACTTGAATCTAATCAGGTCCCTCATTGGAATTTAACTCTCAGGATTCAGGGATATGATGGATAAAGAAACAAGCTAAATGACACCGAAAGGAATCAGCAGCCAAAATCCTGCAGTGGGACTTTGACAGAACACATTTCCCAATTGATTTCACAAATAAGTAGCAAAGGAAAAACAAACGCAAAGAGTGGAAGGGACGATCTTTAAAGGAAAAGAAATGTAAGAGGTGTTAGCAACTAAGTTCCAATACCGTTTCTGGTATTATACTTTCTGACTTTGTATTTTGGTCACTTGCTTGTGCGGCTCTGTGTTGTTTCTTCATGTAAGCTGAAACTGTCTGCTGTCTCTGAGGCATGGTAAGGTCATTGTATCTACTTTCCATTGATGACTGAAACAGATGTGTGTTCTTAGGCATTCACCACTGGTTTCCTAGTGGGTGTGACAGAGACTGGAAGTGTATACTTGGTTCTCTGTTTGCTGTTTGTGTAGTTCAGGGTGAAGTTTGTCTGATTCTGGCTTCCGATGATCATTGATCAGGTGGTGCAGGAAGGAATAGTGGGTGGAGGTATGAAAGGTACAGCTAAGTGGAGGTTGTATGGGCACAACTGCTGTTTCCCCCAAACAGACAACAGCAATAAATCATCTCACAAGGCAGAGTTCATGAGCCTATAGATCTTTGGGTGAACTCCTGGCGCGGGGACCAGGCAGTGAGGCCACACAGGACGGGGGCCATTGGCAGCTGTTATCAAGGGCTTGGTCTCATTCTTGGCACATGATTTGAATCCAATAAATGGTGGGCATCATCTCCCTCCCCAGCAGCCCCCCCCCATCTGTCAGTTAGTCGTCTTGTGTGTTGCTGTGGTGCAGGATCACTCATAGTGGACAGATATCAATGGAGTTTCCAGACTAAGACAGAGTAGGCTTGGTAATCTACTTCCAAAAATTAACCAGTGAAAACCGTATGGGTCACAACAGAATTCTGTCTGAAACAGCCTAGGTGTAAGATGAGCGGGAGGCATCAGAAGACACAGTGACCACAGCAATGGGTTCAGGTACACTGGTGATCTTGAAGACAGCACAGGACTGGACAACATTTCATCCTGTGGTACAAGGCGTCTTCATGAGTGGAGACTGGCTCAGGGGTAGCTGACAACAACGTCACCTCCTCCACAGCGATCCAAAATTAGGTCCCTGTCTTTTGCCCCTTTCAGCAACTACCTTCTGTAGATCTCACTGGTAGGCAACAAGTTGTTGTGAAGGATGGTGCTGTTGACGAGGCAGAGATTCACCATGGGGTCACCAGGCTGCCACTAACAACCACCACAGGCACACATGCACACACACTCTCACACACACCATTGGTTTCTGCTGCTCTAGAACAAATCATCCCATACTTTGCCAGGTTGTTCCTCATTGGTAAACATGGTAAATCCTCAGGAAAGACCAACAAGATCATAGGAAGATGCAAAGCAATGCTTCAAGTCTAATTATACAGACATCATGAAGGTTCACTCTGTGAGTTAGTCCTGAGGAAAAACCATTCTTGGGTCCTAGAAATTGATATTGCAACATCTCTGGATTTGGAGCAGAAGTCCCTCCAGGATGTGGTGAGGTCTCAGAGTTTACCCAAATACCTTATCCCATTTCATGGTTCTGCCAGGGACCCAGGCAGTCATCAGAACTTTGCAGTGTTCCCTGCAGTCTCTTTGGCAGTGGTGGGTCTTGTACATGCAGCCAGGTTTGAGTGAACTCTATTTCCTGGGTCTGCTCTATTTTCCTAAGTTCTCAGCTTCCTGGAGCAGCCCAAGAGGTAAATAAAGGAGCCATTGACAGGTACAAAGGAAGACTCAGGAACAGGAAGACATGCCGAAACCCAGCCCGTGGGCGAGAGGGGGCGAGTAGGTATGTGTTTCTTCAATGCTGTGGGCATCGTCTTGGCAAACAGCCACATCCCTGAAAGTTTGGGTAGACCAGTTGTGCAACCTTGAAGAACTAGGGATTTCTTGTAGCTATGGAAACATAAATCTAGGCATTTAGGAGCCAGGGAGAAAACTGCTCGGGTTGCCTTGACAACAGATAAAATCCAAGTCTTTGTTGTTAAGGGTAGAGATAATGCACATTCAATCTTTGAAATTAATTTACTTGGGGGAAGGAGAAGTTAAAGTGGGTTTGTGCACCTTCTGGAAGCAGATGATGTATGAGAGCCTTGATTTGGGAGCCAGGGAGGTGGAGGGCATCTTTGCTGAGTTGGGGTGGGTGAGATGGGGTGGGGGAATGCTGTTTCACAGAGGTCTGAGCTGTCCCTGAGAGTCTGTATAAAGGGCTGGTGTTCTCTGGTCCCCAGAACGCCCCCATTACTTTACTTTGAAAGTCTTTAAAGCAACGAATTTCCGGTCTGTACAGCGACGTGTCTGTTAGAGAGCTGAACCATGGCTACTTGTAGGGCTGCAGCTCTTCGTGTTATGGGAACAGAGAGTAGATGCCCTTTCCCTCTCCAAGCTCCTGTCCCTCCATGTTTGCAAGGAAAGATGTGAAATGTTGAGAGGTGCCTCTTGGAATGAAGTGAACTTCCCCAAACTCACCCACAGCTTCTGCACTCAAGTGCCCATCACCCTTGGGCCTGCAGATAATTACCCAAACAGAGTCATCGCTCTGGGCCACATATAGGTTTAATTACCATGTCATTATTTTTCCTCCTTACTATCCTCCAAGGAGCTTGTAGCTACATGTGGCATAAAGTTTTTGGAGCTGATGCTCTGAGGAACCATGTTTTGCCTTGAGAGTATGTTTGAGTGCCAACTTCATGGGGCTGGGAGGAGGACATCCATGCTGCGTCTTAATGCTGAATTGTGGACTCCTTCTCTGGGGAAGGAAAATCCTGGGAGACGAAAGGGAGCTTGGAGGAAAGGCTTTAGAACATAATGACACTGCTGAGTGTGGGATCTGGACCACTTTTTGGTCTAGAGAGCATTGAGTAAAAGAAGATACACACCCAAACATCTTTATGGGATGGCTGATGGGAGGAATAGCCCCAATCCCATCTCTGTCTCCAAAAATGGTGCCTTTAAAGCAGTTGTTTAAATGCACAATGTTGATATGCACAGAAAGACATGTTGGGTGGTATACAGAAGGAGTCCCTGGTGACAGAAGCAATCCAGTGCTTGATTACCAGCCAAAAGGTTGATGGTTTGAACCCACTTAGATCACTGTAGGATGAACACTGGACTGCAAACCACAAGGTCAGCAGTTCAACTCCACCAGCTGCTCCTCGGAAACCCTATACAGGGTCTCTGTGAGTCGGAACTGACTAGGTGATACTTAACAACAATAGCAGTGGTGTCTTGAGAGAAAGAACTAGAGCTCTGCTTCTGAAAGATCATAGCCTTGAAAATCCTGTGAAGTACGGTTCGACATTGACGCACATGGGTGGCCGTGAGTTGGAACTGACTCTATGCAATTGACAATGGTAACCTGGAGACGGTAAGCACACAGCAGCCCCTTTTATAGGTGCTGAGAGGGTGCCTCTAGGCCAACTCTGGGTCTGACTCTCTCCTCATAAGCTGGTTACTCATTCTGGTGCGTTACTTCAGGGAAACTCCAATGAGGAACTCAGGATTTCTGAAACTTAACAATTCAAGGACTACTTGTTATGATTAAATAGCCCCAACTCCTGGGCACCCCATGTGTGGCTGAGTACAACTTTGAACTACAGTGTTTTCCGTGGCTGCAACTTTGTGGGAATAAGTCACCAGGATTTTCTTCCAAGGAGCTTCTGGTGGACTTGAACCGTCAACCTTTCAGTTAGCATCCAAGTCTGTTACATTTTTGCACCATGCAGGGAGTTCAAATGAACCAGTTCCACACAGGAAACTCAGGCTGAGGGGCTGAGGCGGAAGCAGGTCTCTTTCCCACAGGGCTTGATTCTTGAAGAGTAACTATCTTGACAGTGTACCCCATGGGGAAAATATCTGCATCACAAAAACAAAAGAAAACAAACTCCCAAATAACAAACCAAATCATGCCACAGAGAAAAAAAACACCTTTTAAACTAAGCTAAAAAACACCACCACCCCACAACTATTTATCGAAATGGCCAATACCATATTCCCTGACCTGCGAAATGACAGAACTTCCTACTTTCTTTCATTGGTCTAATTTCCTCATATTAGTGTTTGACAAAAACTGCGAGCTGCCATTGAAAATCAGCACCTCTGTGAATTAGAAAATGATTTGAAAGTATTAAAGATGCAGGAGATGAATACATTTTGACATATTACTTTTCTGTCGGTTTTGTAGCCATCAGACTTATTGTTGAGCTGAAGAATATTTCATAAAAAGCCACTTTATTAATAAAGATCAGACTAGGATTTCTCATAGTCAATCCCAGATAGGCAGGGAGGCTAGGCAGGGGCTCACTGTCTCTGCATGGGTTTTACAAGTTACTTTAAAATAATCCATGAGGAGGGTCCAGAGGGTCAGTTATTAGCTCTGTCTCCAAGTTCTCCCTACCGGGGACTGCCATCCACCATGACGTTCTTTTTTGCTTCTGTTAAAAACAACCCCCTTTTTTTTTAAAAAAGAAAAAAAAAAAAAAAGATTTTCAAACTAGGGATTAAGGAATTGATTTGTGGTGGCATGGTGGTGCCGACATTTCAAGAGGTGGGAGTTGAGCGGGAATTTGAAAGTGGATGAATCACCGGGGGGTGAGAGAGGGAGCGGCAGCTGGAGACAGACATCTTTACAAGGAATCGCCTGGTTAATTCTGAAACTCAACACGAGTGCTTCTGCTTTATGAAGGCCAAATGGTGGAGAAGAACTTATTTCAGCTGATGCCCCGAGTGCCATAGTGGGTCAGGAGCCTGAGAACAGTGCCAGCAGATTCTGGGCCTAAGCCCATTAACCCTCTCCTCACTGGCCATAGGTTAGCCCTTTCCGGATCCTTCTCTGATGGGCCACTTACAGATAGAACAGTTCTCAAAGCCATGCATGGAAATCATGTTGTGAGGTTCTGACAGGTCTGCCGGGAAATGCCCAAGAAATGTCTTTTTCACAATCCTTCAATCACTGTAGTTGTTGTTAAGTGCTGTCTGCTCCATTCCAATTCATAGAGGCATTGCAATTCAATTCATTCCTTTACTCATTTTCCAAGCATTTAGTAGGTTCTGGGGAGCATGGTGGTTATGTAGAGTAGGCACTGGATTGTGTGGACCACAAAGCAGGCGGTTCAAGCACACCAGTTGTTCAGCAAGAGAAAGATGAGGCTTCTTGCTCACACAAAGATTTAAAGCCTCGGAATCCTTTATACTGACTTGCTATGAGTTAGAACTGATGTGACGGCACTTACCAATAACAGCAACAGTAGGTTCTAGGCATGATCATAGATGCTGAGGCTACTATGAGTTCTCAGCCCAATATTTGGAATGATCTGGGTTATTTATGGTCAGACGTATAGAGAACAATGTGGCTGCTGACATTATTTGAAGCCCCTTCTTACTTAACTGAGTTGGTGAATTCTTTTTGAAATCTGGCATCTGTAACTTACCACCAGGTGAACCCTGAGTAAGAGGTGCTAACACTGATTATGTGAGGCTGCCTCTGGTGTGACGTGGTCACTCACTAGAATATGTTGTTGTTGCTAGGTGTCATCAAGTCAATTTGGACTCAGAGAGATCCTATAGGACAGAGCCCAGCTGCCCCCTAGTGTGTCCGACGCTCCGTGTAGGCCCACTTATCTGTCAGTTTGTTGTTCTGTGGTTGCAGGATTCTATGATGATGGGAGCTAACTACCAGTATCTCCAATACCAGCAGGGTCTTTAAAAATGGACGCGTGTCCATGAGAGCTAAAGTACATCCCACAAGAATTTGGGGACCATCTCAAGAACAGATTGGATGCACTGAACCCTAATGACTGAAGACCAGATGAGTTCTGGCATCCCAGGAAGAAAGCAAAGATCATTAGAAAAGACCCAAATGGAGGTCAGAAGAGACTACTGTGAAACTTGCTCTTAAACATAGAATGTAGCCAAAGTGAAGGAAAGAAATGATGAAGTCAAAGAACAAAAAAGACCATTTCCAATGGGGACTAGAGAGGAGAAGGTAAAGTATTATAATGAAATGTCAAAAAACCTAGAGCAAGAAAATACCAAGGGAAGGATATGCTTAGCATTTCTCAAACTGAAAGAGCTGAAGAGAAAAATTCAAGCTGTGAAATGCAGTATTGAAGGATTCTACAGGCAGAATATTGAACGATGCAGGAAGCATCACAAGAAGATGGAAGAAATGTACAGAGTCACTCCCTCAAAAACAATTGGTCAATGTTCAATCATTTCTGGAGGTAGCACCTGACTAAGAACCAGTGGTACTGATGGAAGACGTTTAAGAAAAACAAGACTCTGAGAACTGATAGAGAATTGGGATGTTGTAAACACACAGATGCAATGGTGGAAGTAATCACTTGTCTATACCAAGAAATTTGGAAGACAGCAATGTGAGCAACTGACCAGAAGAGATATACATTTGTGGGTCCAAAGAAAGGCAATGTAAAGTACATCGACAGGAACTGCCAGTAACTCGAGTCAGATTCAGAAGAGGGTGTTGTTGTTGTTAAATGCTGTCAAGTCGGTTCTGACACAGGCCCTGTTTAGGATTTCTGAGGAGCAGTTGGTGGGTTTGAATCACTAATCTTGTGATTCACAGTCTTACCTTACAGTGCCACGTCAGGAGTCTAGAAGAAGGCATAGAACAAGGGATATCATTGCTGATGCCCGATGGATCTTGGCTGAAGCAGAGAATACCAGAAAGATGCTTATTTGCATTCTATTGACTATGCAAAGGCATTCAACTGTGTGGATCTTAATCAATGATGGATAACATTGGGAAGAGTGGGAATTCCAGAACACTCAATTGTGCTCATGAAGAAGCGGAACACCGTTCACGAGGTAGTCGTTTGTACGGAGTATGGGGATACTGCATCAGGAAATGCATATGTGAGGACTGAGTCCTTTCATCATACTTACTCAGTCCATAGGCTGCACAGATAACCAATGAAGCTGGATTCAATGAGAAATATGACATCAGAACTGGAAGAAGACTCCCTAACAGCTTGCATATAGCAATATGCAGATGACACAACCTTGCTTGCTGAAAGTGAAGAGGATTGAAGCACTTACTGATGAAGATCAAAGACTACAGCCTTCAACATGGTCTACACCACAACATAAAGAAAACAAAAATTCTCATGATCAGACTAATGAGCAATTTCATGATCAATGGAGAAAAGACTGAAATTGTCAAGCATTTTAGTTTACTTATATCCATAATCAACACCCATGGAAGCAGTAGTCAAGACATCAAACAATTATTTCTTTGGGCAAATCTGCTTCAAAAGACCTCTTTAAAGCGTTAAAAAGCTAAGATGTCAGTTGGAGGATTAAGGTGCACCTGATTCAAGTCATGACATTTTCATTCGCCTCATATGTATGTGAAATCTGGATAAATGAAAAAGGAAAATCAGAGAAGAATGAATGCCTTTGTGTTATAGTGTAAGCGAAGAACATTAAGTATACCTACCACACACGGCTAAAAGAACAAACCTGTCTCGGAAGAAGTACAGCCAGAATGCTCCTTAGAAGGGATCCCATGTTCTTTGGACATGCAGTCAGGAGGGAGAAGAACATCATGCTTGGTTGAGGGTCAATGAAAAAGAAGAAGTCTCTCAGCGAGATGGATTGATAACAGTGGCTACAGCAGTGGGCTCAAACATAGCAAGCGTTGTGAGAATAGTGCGGTGTTTTGTCTGTTGTATGTAGGGTTACTGTAAGTTGAAACTGACTTGATGCTACCTAACAAGAAGAACTACAACCGTCTGTACAGGACCAGATGACTAGGTCTCTCTCCTGCGGAACCCAGGGTGGATTTCTGCTTCTTAGCGGGTGGATGGAGGTGGGGCAGGACTAGCATCTTCATCTGTTGATCTTGACTGCCCTTCTTCTGGTGACAATAATACCTCAGCATCCCCTGATGACCAAGCTGACTCAACAACACGTAAAGTTGGAAGGAATACCACAGCTGAAGTCTGAGTGGTCATTTGAGAAAGGGAGCACTTGGTGGTGGTGGTGGTGGGGGTGGGTTGAGAAAATTTGAGAATTCTGTGTGTTCCAGTCCATCAATACTAAAACTTGGCTCACACTTAGGGGATGCCTGAATCTTAGCATAAGAAATGGGGAGAGATGTCAAGGTAGATTATTTGCAGAAATGGCCACAAATTTCTAACCCTCTCTCTGTCCAAGGTGCCCTGGTGATACAATGGTTAAGCACTTGGCTGCTGACTGAAAGGCTGGTAGTTCAAACCCACTTTGTCACTGTGGTCCTCTTAAGATTGGTTGGTGATGGCTGCGTGTCATCAATTTGGTTCTGACTCATAGCAACCCTGCATAGGCTTTTCAAGCTAGACTGTCAATATTTATGAGAGCAGAAAGCCTCATCTTTTTCCTGAGTAGCAAATTGAGCTGGTAGATTCAAACTGCTGACCTTGTGGTTAGTAGCCCAACTCATTACCCACTATGTTACCTGGGTTACTTAGAGATGGTAGTTGTGTTCAGTGCGGTAGAGTCCGTTCCCATTCATGGAGACCCTGTATAGGGTTTCCAAGGAGTGGCTGATGCATTTGAACCACCGACCTTGTGGTTCAGACCAACCTTGTGGTCTAGTGCTTTTTCTACAACACCACACCAGGGATCCTTAAAGATTACAGCATAGGAGAAGCCCCAGGGGGCAATTGTACTCTCTCAGGTGAGGTCTCTCTGAGCTGGAAACAACTCATTGGCACAGAACAAATCCCTTTTTTCACATTCTTCGCCATGGAGTCCATTTACTTGCCCCTTGAATCTGGCCTGGCTCTAGCCGATGAAGTTGATGAAGCCGATGAAGTCCTGTGGGATTTTGTGTTCTCTCTCTCTCTCTCTCTGTGTCTCTCTCTGTCTCTGTCTCTCTCTGTCTCTGTCTCTCTGTCTCTCTCTGTCTCTCTCTGTCTCTCTCTGTCTCTCTCTGTCTCTGTCTCTCTCTGTCTCTCTCTCTCGTCTGCTGCCTCTATGTGGAAAGCCCGAGGCAGCTTGATGGACGATGAGAGACCTGTGGAGGAAAGCCAATTGTCCTAGATGGGCCAAGCCCTATCCCACCTATAACAACATGACCCCAACCATGTGAAGCATCAACCCAAGATGAGCAGGATTCCGTGCCTTGCCTGTAGCAGACTGCCAATACCTCAGTGACTTCAGCCGAGCAAAGAGGAATAAATGTCGATAGTTTCAAGCCACCAAGTTTTGGGTTATTTGTTACTCAGCAGAAGCTAACCATTGCAGATATCCATCAGTTAGGCTTGTGAGGTAAGAAGCTGCCTACGTGAAATTTACTGCCTCAAATCCCACCAAGCTTTGGGAGGTCACTGACTCTGAAAGCGCAAGGTATTTTTGTTGCTATGGATACTCCCATGGAAACATTAGAGTGCAAAGAGAGAAACCTAGCGTTGCCTTGGCAACAGGTTTGGAAATCTGCATCTGGTGAGAGGGAAGACTATAAAATAGGAAGAGCCAGGAGGAGGGGGGGACATTAGCCTGAGAAAGCAAATTCCCAAACAACAACTTATCTCCATGTAATCGTCTTCTATTAGGTGCTTGCTTCTAATCCCCAGAATTGGGAGGCAAAGTAAGCACAGGGGGGTCTTCACATTTTACGGGGGGCTGGGGATGGGGCCTCACACACAGCCACAGTGCTTCCTTTCAGAGTTTGCAATTTACACTTAACAAAGTCTCATTCTAAGAGCTGGAGGGAGCTTGTTACTGTTTATTTCAGAGCGACCCTGTATAGGTTTTCTGAGAAGCAGCTGGTGGATTTGAACTACCTATCTGCTAGTTTACAGTCCAGTGCTGAGCCTACAGCACCACACCAGGGAGGGGACATAGCAGCATCCAATTTCCTGTGTATAGTATCTTCTGGCTCAGAAAGGGAAGGGAGGTCTCGTGGGCAGGGTTGACCTTGGGACTCTAGTGTAGTCTAGTGAGTAAGTGCTCACACCTGGGGCTCAGTGAGACCCGGCTTCCAGTGTTAGTTTCATTGTCTATAACTGAGAGACAATGTGCAAACCAGCTGACCTCTCTGACTCGGTAGGATGGGGACTGCAATCGTATTGATCTCAAAGGGTGTTGAGACTTCAGTGGGCACAGTGTCCAGCCTGGGAGAAGTTTGTAGTGTGTTGCATGCTGTTATTTTTATCATTTTTATGCCATGTGCCTCTCTTCTTTAGAGTCCTCAAAGTGATACTGGAGAGGCCCAACTGGATCCAGAATCTTTTAAGATGCCCAGTGCCATTTTCTCTAAACGGGAGCTTCAAAAAAATTTTTAAACAAATTCCATTTCTTCAAAAACTTTTTGAAGCCCCTTTGTATCTAATGGCAGGTTGTTGCAACTTAAATTTTCAAAGTAGTCACATCTTTTGCTTCCTCTACTCAGCAGCCTTGCAGGTGAGGTGATACCTTGTCAAGGAGGAAATGGAACCTCAGGTAGGTTCCACAGTCTATCCAAAGACCCCAGGAAATCTCCTTCTGGTCTGAGACTGAAGCTCAGTTCCCAAGTCTGTGTCTCTTTTCCTCACCATGTGGCAACACCACTCAACAATGCATTCACACAGATGGTCCAGATGTTGGCTTTAGTGGAGAGCTAGAGGAAAGATATTTGGGGCATCTGTTGATGAGATGCAATTGCCAATCATGCCTGGAAATGTTATGCAAACAAATGATGGCCAATACCTGCTTACTTATCATGAGGCATGCTTCCGACATGAATGTCTGGTTTCCCTAATGCCTCTGACGAAGGCATGAAGTTGGGAACTGGGAGAGTCTTTCTAAGTCCTCACTTTGGTAGGGTCTCTGCATCCTACCTAGTGTGATGATGTTCAGGGAGGTACACAAAGCTCACCAGCCTCACAGAAAAGTGTTATCTGGATGCAGAGTCGATGTGAAGACCAGACCAGCAGTCTCTGACGTCAGCTAACGTCAGCAAGGACACAGCCATGATGAAAGTGATTCCAAAAACCTAACATTGCTGTCCAGTTGGCCCCAACTCATGGGACCCCAGAGAGTTTTTCCTTTTCTTCTTCTTCTTCTTTTTTTCATAATTTAGTTCATTTTATTGTTGTTGGAAGGTTCACAGCAAAACACAACCATTCAACACTTTTCACACGTACAATTCAGCAACACTGATGACATGCTTCAAGTTGTACAACTGCTAGGACTTTCCTTGTCCAATTGTTCATCCCTCATTAACACAAACTCGTGGTCCCTGAAGGGTCTTTTCTAAGCTTTTGAATTGTTTATAGATAGGTCTTAACCTAGCAGAATGCTCAAGGCATTAACTACTAGTTAAATTAAACTATTGTTTGGTTTTAAGAAGAATTCAGAGGACATTTTTGGTTGAAGTTTTAAAGGTGATCCCAAGGCTGTAGTTTTGAGGGTTCCATAGGTGTGTGAGTGAGTAAATTGGGTTTCCATTCAACAGTTCACACACATTCTGTTTTGTGATATTGATTTCCATCCTCAAATTCTTACCACTTCCATTCATCTTTCTCTTCTACCCATTCCTTTATTCCTGGGTAAATGCTGTCTCTCTGATCTTACTTGGTTGGTTGTTTGAAGGCCTGCAGACCTCCCTGGCATTAAAATTCACCTAGTATATCTGTTGCTTAGCTTACATCCATAGAAGCTTCAATTCCTGATTTTTCAGAAGTAGAGGTTCATGCCTGCCTTCTGAGATGCCTCTAGGTGGATTTAAACCATCAGCCTTTCGGTTAGCAGGTGAACCACTGCCCGGGATAAATGCCACTCAGGGGAATGGGCAGCTCCCTGGCCCCTGGTAGCATGTAGGTCTTGCTTTCTGATGATTTCTCTGTTTGGAAGCTTTGACCCAACAGAAGCATACCTGGGGTCTGAACAGGCTCCTTGGGGCCATGTGAGAGGGTTGACTTGTAACTGGGAGCAGGCAACGCATGTCACTCTGGGGTCCCTGCGGAGAGTGAGCGTGTGCCCATTCCTCGTGAAGGCCAGTGGTACTGGCTCTAGAGTGAGACGGAGGGAGGAGAGAGTGGCATGTGTGAGCCAAAATAATCGGTGTTGGTGGCACTGCCAGGGGATCATTCAACAGCTCTGGAAAAACAAGCTTGCCTCCTATGGCTGTTTGCTTTTGTAAGGTTCCGAGGAAGAGGAGGAAACCACTGGCCTACCTGAGTCTGTGTGTCTCTGTTCTGTACCTGTAGCCCCCAGGGCCATTCCTTAAGCTCCACTGGCAAAGGAAAATGGTTGCTATGTTATGGCCTGGCCTGGCTTCTTGGTAATATAGCCTGGCTGAAAACACAGCTGGGTACAGATTCTGATTTTGAATAAAACCATCGCCTCTTTTGTCCCTTGGCAACATCCCCCAATGCCACGGAGGGTTTGTTTTTGTGTTCCTGGCGCGCCATCTGTCTTACTGTTCACAGTCCAAGTTCTATAATCATTCAGCCTCCGCCATCGTGATTAGCTGCTGATCTGGCTTTTATTGACTTCAAAACCTCGGCTGGGGGATTTCAGGGCCACCTGATGAAGCCCTGTAGAGGGGTCAGCTGCTTTCTGGGGGGGCAGTGTGTCCACGAGCATGTCTAAGTCGTCCATTGAAGTCACCATCAAGCATTGACGGGATCACATAGAGGACTCTCAGTTTACAGTGGGAAGATGGGTCCAGTCAAGTCTCCTGGTGGTATAGCATCACGTGCTTGGCTGCTAACCAAAAGGTCAGTGGTTTGAACCTACCAGCTGAAGACCTGGCATTCTGTCCTGTAAATGACAACCTTGGAAACCCCATGGGGCAGTTCTCCTCTGTCCTACGGGGTCGTATGAACCAGAATCAACTCGATGGCACCCAACAAGGAAGACCCGGACCCTTGCACAGTCTTCTTGTGGAATGCCACAACTCTTATTGTTGTAAATGCTTCTGGCCACCTCTCCCCATCCTGGCTGGTGGGAACTTCCCTGAAAGTTCACCCTCCTCCAAGGTGGAAAGGTCTGCAGGAACCCCATCCCCAAGTACAGTGACCATTCTGGCCAGAGTCCATCAGTCCAGGCAATCCTGTGCTCTGACCAGGACCAGGCGTGGAAAAAGCATGGATCTCAGATCTGGTGGTTACAGGAGGCTTTAGAAAAAGGTCTCTGTTACAAAGGAGTTCAAGGAAGGGACATCTGTTGTCCTTGGGGGCCATTACCAAGATTGGATGTGATGCCTGGGGTAGGCCATCATCATTACGCCATCACGTAATGATGATGGCCTGAGGACCCACCTTGCCCTCCAGATAGGCTCAGAGAGATGGACTGGTGTCCCAGAGCTGGCCCTGCCCGCTGGAGGACCTTTTGGGATGTGACATATTAAGAAGTTGTTATTTCAGCCACTTTGAAGTCTGCATTCTGTTACTCACAGGATTCCGCCTCCTTCAAGCGTGGTCGATGGACCCCCAGCTTCAACATCTTCTGGGACCTGGCTAGACGTGCAGAACTTTGGCCTCACTCAGACCCACTGAATCAGAATCTGCTCTCTAATGTGATTGCCAGGTGATGGCCTGTGAACCTTAACGTTTAAGAAATTCAGTCCTAATTTTGTTCAAGAAGTCCTATTAAGGAGGACTTTACAAAAGTACATATGTTTAATTTTTTATCTTTTCATAAGATACAAGGAGATTTCAAAAAGTTCCTGGGAAAATGGAATGAAGAAATGATGACATTTCCCCATGAACTGTATGGCGATCCTTCGTATGAAGGCGCTCTGGTGGAATCATGCTAAGCAGCAGAGATTCGTGTAGTCACTCTGAGGAAGAAAGACGTGGGAATCTGCTCTGGGAAAGACTGTTGCTATTAGGTGCCATGGAGTCGGTTCCAACTCACAGCGACCCCACCCACAGCGGAATGAAATGCCACCCTTTCCTGCGCCATCCTCACAATCGTTGCAAGGTTTGGGTCCATGGTCGCAGCCACTGTCTCAATCCTTCCTGTGGAAGGCCTTCCTTTTTCTCTGGTAAAGATGACAGTCTAGGAAACCCTATGCAGAAGTTCTACTTTGTCACACTGGGCTGCTGTGAGACAGCATCAAGTCAATAGCACCTAACAATAACAACAAAGCATATTTAACAAAAAGTTTGACATTTAAACTCTGTTACAATTCAGTGGCATTCATTACATTCTTCATGTTCTGCTACCATCATAACTATGTTCATGTGAGCACCCTAAACAGAAACTCAGTACTCTGTTAGCAATAATGCCCATTCTACCCTGACTTCCAGTTCCTGGTAATCACTGAGAAACTCTGGTCTCTGTGCATCTATCTAGTCTAGATATTTCATCTAAGTGGGGCCCTACAATCTTTGCCTTTTGTGTTTGCCTTATTTCATGCAGAGTTATGTCTTCAAGGTTCCACCACGTTGAGACATGCATCAAGACTTCGGTTCTCTTTATGACTGAGTCTTTGGCCATTGCATTGATAGATGACTTGTTTATCCATTCATCGGTTGGTGGGTACTTGGGTCGTTTCTACCTTGGGGGCTCTTGTGAATAGTGCCACAGTGAATGTCCTTCTGTAGGATTTAGCTTTTGATGCCAATGGGTTTAATGTCTCCCTGATGTGGTACTTCTCAGAAACCCATTACAGGGTCATTCTGAGTCGGAACCGACTCCACGGCACTTAACAACGTATCTGTGTAGTAGGTGTTCACTGGCAATCAGCTTCTGATGTGACCATCTCAGCTAAATGATAATGTCAAGATAATACACCAAAAACCTCAGAAAGATGGAGGGCCGTTGCCAGTTTCACATAGGAGAAACACTCTTATATACATGAAAGTTGTTTACTAGTTTCTGCTTTTCTCCAACCATTTTCTATCGACTCAGAGTTGGGTATGGCATTGATTTTAATCCAAAGCTGTAAATGCAGTGAAATCTCATTAATTCCGACCTTGCCAAGTTTGCAGTGATCATTTAAATGGAGGTCGGGCTGAGGGCTGGCTGGAGTGAGAGCAAGCTGTTTGTAAGGAGTTCAGCTCACCAGGTAGAGGCAACGAGATGTTTCCAATTATAAATGAACCTTTGTGTTTTCAAGTACAGCAGAACCACACTTGAAAATCAACAAATATTTATTGAGTGTCCCTTCTGCACAAGTTCCCCGGCTAGCAGAACACACTCTGTGAGGACTTACTTTTAATCATTACCTAGGCTGGAAAGGAACGGATTTCTTTAGGAAACGCAATTTCTTAAATGGTCTGTGTTCCTATCTGCGGCCAACTTCCCCGGGTGCGCGCTGGGCTCCGTCCCTCTCATTGACGTAAATACTTTGCTCTTGTATCTGTTCCTTTTCTCTCCTACGTCGTTCATTTCCCTTCTCATGCTGTTCAATAACTCGCTGTTATTTCTGTCATCTTAAACGAAAAAGCTCTCTTATCTTAACCACATATCCTCCGTTATCTATCAGTCTATTTCCCAGCTTTTCTTTGCTTAAAATTGCCTCCAGGAGTTGACTGTTCCCCCAAAGTCTACTTTCCCTCAATTCTCATTCAAGTCCATGATTGATTTCTGTTTCCAGCTTTCTCCCCCATCACTACACACATAGTACTTTTTTTCTGGCTTAGTAGGCCTAAGATACAGGCTGTGGTGGTCCCATGGTAGAGTTCTTGCCTTCTGTGAGGGAGACCCAGGCTCAGTTCCTGGTCGACTCACCTCCTACCTGCACACTCACAACCCTTTGGGCAGTAGAGACTTCTGGGTCACTACGATGATCAACAGGTTTCTGTGGAGCTTCCAGACTAAGAGAAGCTAAGAAGAAAGGCTTGGCCATCTACTTCTGACAGCCAGTCATTAAAAACCCCATGTGTCATGGTAGTCCAATCCATAACCTATCATGGGGATGACCAAGACCCCACAGTGTTGTTTTCCTTTGTGTGTGGTATTGCCAGGAGTCTGGAACTCCTGCAATGGTGGCTAACAGTAAGGCCTGAGACTGTGACATTCCATGGTCTCAACAGCATGTGACATGGCTTACCTATTCTTCTGGGAAACGTTTTCTTCCTGGGCTTCCAGGACCCACTCTTTCTTGATTCTCCTCTGACCTCCTCTCTTTGCTGGATCCTTATGGTTTCCTGAGGTTCTCCATGCTCCCTCAGGGCTGATGGCTCTGGCTCTTTCTTAGTGAGGTGTTGAAAATGAGATTTCCCATGCCAGCAAGATGCTGATGGGCTCCACATTTATGTTTCCCTCGGACCTTTCCTCTTTGCTGCCAACTTGACATCTCCTTCTGTTGACTACTCCTAATTGGCCCCAGGATTCTTCTCCTGAAGGTGCTTCTCCCCCAGTCATTCCTCTTGAGTAACTAGCAAGTTTCTTCTTCCTGTTGCTTCAGCCCGAACCCCTGGAGTGACCCTTGGCTCCTTATTGTATACCCATGACTAATCCTCAAAGAGGTGGACCTACATAGGGCCTACAGCAATGGGCTCAAACCTACCGAGGGCTGCAGGACCAGACAGTGTTCTGTTTTGCTGCACACAGGGTTGCTATGAGTTGAAACTGACTCAATAGCATCTAACCACCACTCACCACAATAACATGTCTACTCCATCAGCAAATCCCGTTGGCTCTGTCTTTGAAATATACTTCGAATTTGATCATCACTACCTTCATCACAACCACCATCATCATCTCCTTGGCCATGTTTGCCTAGCCTATGTTCTGCTGTCCTTTCTTCACATGGCTGTCAGCGAGATCCCGTGGAAAGGTGATCTTGTCATTCTTAAGTACTATCTTCCAATGGCTTCCCTCTCATGCAGAGTGAAAACTCAAATCCTTATGTCTCTCCATGGGATCACTACTTCCTCAGTTGTCCCAAATGACCTTTCACCTCAGGATGTGGCCACCTGCTTTTCTCTATTTCTGGAACTATCTTCCACATAGTGTATCTGGTTCTCTCTTTCCTTCAGTCCCAACTCCCACGGATCTGCTCTTTCTTCCTGGCGGTCTTCATCCTCTGACTCACTGGATTTCTATGTATGTAGTTTCTGTCTCCCTCTAGAATGGGTCAAGGCTGCTCTGGTCGCTATGGACACTCAATAAACAGTCATCCAATGAGCGAGTCTGTCCATGGGTTGAACTTGACTGAATTCTTTCTCTGCCGTGTGACATCTGAGAAAAGTGTCTGGACAATCCAGGCTGGGGAAGATGGTGGCCTCCTTGGGCAATGAAGACAGTGCCATATGGCTTTGTTGTTTGTGAGTTGATTCCAACTCTTAGCAACCCCATGTGACCGAGTAGAATGGCCCCATAGACTTTCTTAGGTTGTAATCTTTATGGGAGCACATGTCTATGTCTTTTCTCCTGTGGGGCTGCTGGATGGGTTTGAACCGCTGACCTTACAGTTAGCAGCTGAACACTTAACTGTTGCACTAACAGGATTCCTTGTGATAAGATTAGGAGACAATTACTCATTTAACAAAAGTGTGTGGAACACCAGCATGGTGCAAAAAGACATGGAAAAAAAACCACCTGCAAGGTCCAAAAAGACAGGACAGGTCTGTTCTTGTGATCACAGAGGCCTCTGTCTAGTGTGAGTGGTTTGTGACTCATGTGTGTATGTATGTGTAGCTAGTGTGTGTCATGTGGCAAGGAACAGATGAACACACACACACAAAAAGGAAAGGCTGTTACGGATGCTAGCCAGTGCTGTGAAGAAGAAAACAAATGGAGAGATAGAACCATGGTGAAGAGTGCTGAATGACGCCATTTATTTTAAATTAGATACATTGTTGTTGTTGCCACTGTTGAGTACCATCAAGTTGGTACTGACCCCTAGTGACCCTGTATAGGGTTTCTGAGGAGCGACAGGTGAGCTTGAACCTCCGACGTTGTTGTTCAAACTGACTTTGCAGTCCAGCGCATTAACCCACAACGCCACACTAGGATTCCACTTTGTTGCTGTTCTTGTTAAGTAATGTTGAGTCGATTCCTGTATAGCAGCCCTGTATAGGGTTTCCAAGGAGCAGCTGGTGAGCTTGAACCACCAACTTTGCAGTTCAAAAGGCTCTGCAGTCTGGTGCATTAGCTCACAGCACCACACCAGGACTCCTGGAAAGATGTTTACTTGTGTTTTATTGACTATGCAAAGGCTTTAGACTTTGTGTATAACCTGCTGACAGGCATTTGTATGATTTAAACGATTCACTAGATCACAGAGTTGATGCAAATCCCAAGATTCTAGATGTTTGCTGCAGGTTGGGTCCACAGCTCTCGGACTGGATGCACGATCAGAGAGAATAAAATAAACCGAACCTCCTGGCCTCAGTTTCCTCATCTGCAATGTGAGGGTAACATGGGGACTTTCTACACGTGCTCACTGAGCCCCGGCACCTGGTGAGACCCGGCAAGCATCTGCTGTTATTACAAAGGACAGGACTGTTGTAATGTGTGGAGACACTCTCGGGCAGGTTTCCTGAGGGACGTGGCTTTCGGGATGGGCCTGCTAACACATTCCTGGCGTTGGCGTTGCTTTCCTTCCCTCCCCATGTTTTTCCAACAGGATGTGAAGCCCCTGCCTGACCTAATGTCGAGAGACATGTGGGTTTTTGAGTGTGAAAGACCCCTTCAGTTCCAGGGCACTATGAACCCGGACCGCCTGGCCTAACCCCTGAGCCAACAGTCACCTGACTCGTGGGCCTTTCATCCTACACATGGCTTTAGCCAGGGCCAGAAAAAGAAGTTTGGAGCCTTTGGCTCTGTGTCCCTCCTTGTGAATAAGACAGGCTTTATAAATGTGCTGTGTGTGTGTGTGTGTGTGTGTTTATGTATTTGAGCGATCCTGAAAGGACAAGAGAACTTTTGAAATGTCAGACATGCTCTCTCACAGAATTCACCCAGATGCTGAAACTGCTGGTCCCAGGAGAGACCCTGACTTGGCCCAGAGGGATGGGACGATGCCCCGGCTCACAACGGGTGTGGCAGCATCACATCTCTGGGGTCAATGTGCAGTAGAAATGCTCTTAGGTGGGAGGGCAGAGGGATTTTCTGTTGGCTACTTCTAGGGCTTGGTAGTCCAGGGTCTGGCTGAGGTCCCGGCTGGGCATGTTCAGGTCATGTGATCTGGAGGTGCCCATCAGCTCTGAAGGCACCAGGAGGGGCTGGTGATAGTGTCATCACCATACATGAGGAGTGTGAAAGTGTGTGTGGCACCCACAAGGTGTGCATTAGTGTGAGACGCCCCAGAGGGTCTGCAGTCAGAATGCGCTTTTGTGGATGAGCCTGTGGGAAGAGTTGTTGCTCCCAGCTCTGACACACCCCATCTCGGGGAGCTTTTAGGTCTGGGTTTAGGAGAGGCCCTCTCTCAGCCCCCTGCCTGTCTCCTTTGGTTTTACTGCCTGCCTCACTCCTCCTTTCTCATGCTTGAGATTCGGAGTGTTTATACCCAAAGTCTGTCCTGCAGCCAGACTTGGAGGACAGAGTGTTGTTAGTGACCACAGAGTCGGTCCCATTTGTGAAGATTCTGTAAACAACAGAGCAAAAGGATGGCCAGTTGTGCATCAGCCCCATGTTTAGGAATGGATCGGATCATTGTGATCCATAGGGTTTCAGTGATCGATGTTTAGAAGAAGATCTCCAGGTCTTTCTTGTGAGTTCATCTTAGTCTCGAAGCTCTGCTGAAATTGGGTCAACATCACAGCCCCACACAAGCCTCCACTGACAGGTTGTGGCAGCGGCTGGTGAGGTGCACTTACCAGGAATCCACTGCAGGTCCTTCTTGTGGAAGGCAAGGATGCTACAACCCATCCACCAGTGTCTTGGAAGGAGGGGAACTGAACTCATAAGAGTAATGAAAATTTGCACGAGTAGTCCAATTGGCTATGAAGACTGGGTCCCAATCTAGACTCTGCTCCTTGCCTTAGGGACTCTTCAGGTCCCTTGGTGGCCCCATACCATCCATACCATGGTGTTGGACATTAAGAGGAAACTGAGCCTCCCTCCACTGACTTACGGTGTTGCTGGCTGTCATCTGGGCCTTCAGTGATCTTGTAGCCACTTTGCTGGGCTCCCCAACAACACCAAGGGTGTGACCCTGACTCCATGCCTGTGTCCTTCTAGCTCAGGGGTCCTGGGGGGAGGTGGCTATGGAGTGGAACAGGAAGTCTACTGCCAGGTTTGGCAGAGCACCCAAAAGCAGGGGTGTCCAGTGTGTGTGGGTGCAGCCCGGGATGGGGGTGTCTGACTGACAGCAGGGGGCCTGTGTCCTTGCAGTCTAGGGAGCGAGGCCAGTTTCTCCACACCCGTCTGAGTGGCACAGGCTTCTAGGGTACCCGCCTTCTCTCTGCACCTCATTGAATTCGCTCTCGTCTTCTTAAAATGGAAACCATTTGATTGTACTTTTTCTGATTATAAAAATGATACACCATCCTAGTGAAGAATTCAAACCCCACAGGAAAACACATAGACAAAAATTGAAATCCTTCCACTCCCTCCATGCGGGTGACGAGGCAATGATGGGTCTTGTTGGTGTCTGGCTGCCGCAAGCTGACGCATGCCCCATTCTGTGAGCAATTTCACAGAAATGGGAACAACGGTTTGCGCGACGCTGGGGCTTACTCATTTCCCACCCAACAATACGAGATGACAGTTTTTTACGGCACCAAATGTGGAGCCATGTCGACCTTTTACGAATGGCATTGCCGTTCTTGGTTAGATAGCCCATAATTCAGCGGGTCAAGTTGTGTTGGAGACTTAACTCTTTTTTCCTTTGTCTTTTTTTTTTTTTAACTACAACAAACTATCCTGTGCACTGTATGGTGAATTTATCACATTATATTCTCAGGGGAGAAAAAAAAAAAAAGATTAATCAATGTGTCAATATTGCAAAGTGGTTTCCCCAGAGTGGAATTGCTGGGTTAACATGCTTGTTGCAAACTGAAAGATTGGAGGTTAGTGTCTACCCAGAGATGCCTTGGATGAAAGAGCTGGTGATCTGCTACCAAAAGATCACAGCTGTTGGAGACTGCAAGGAGCACAGTTCTGCTCAGACACATACGGGGCTGCCATGAGTCTGAGGTGACTTGAAGGAACATAATTGGGTTTCTCAGAATCTTGTGATATATAAAATATGCCATTATACATACCCAGCTAGGAGGTGGGAGAATGCCCTTATATCTGACCCTTGCCAATCCTGGATGTTGGCAATTTCTTACTTGCTTTCCAATCTCTGAGGTAAAAATGTGATCTTGTGTTTCCTCGACTATCTGAGAGAAATAGCGTATTTTCCTGTGCTCGTTGGACATTTAAATGTCATCTGGAAATACCTGTGCTCATTTTTTTCCCTTTTGGGCACTGTGCTCATTAGTAACCCTGGATTGCTAAATTGGTGAATTAACCCCAATTCTTTGGAAACTCAGCCTTATGGCTAGCATCTGTCAGCTGCAGGACAGGATGAGGGTACCTTCTCCAGTCTCATGGGGCTAGGTGAGACCTGCAAAACATCAGCTGCTCATCTGTCTGGCCCTGCCCAGGCACCCGCGGCCTGATGGGCCATAAGCTGCTGACCACAGCTGGGAGTCTGTCAGTGGATCTGTTGGGACCTATCCAGCCCAGGTCCTGCAGGACTTCCGTGGGGGCGCCGGGCCACTGCTGAGCTTGTTTTTCAGAAGGAAAATATACATAACCTGTCATACTCTCTCGAGTCATTTTTCCAGATGATTTAAAGCAATGTATGGGAAGGCAGTAAAGATTTACACCCTCGGAAACCCTGTACAGGGTCGCTATGGGTCAGACCCGACTCGATGGCACTTAACAACAACAACAACAATGGGAAGGCAGATCTGGGTATAGGCTGCTCTGTTCAGAGCTGGACAACTCTGCCCACTGGTGGTCAGGTGGCTCCCAGAGTGGTTGCATCTGACGGGTTCCAAAAGGAAAAAGCATCATGCATAGTTACAAATGGCGTCTCCGTCTGGTGCAAGTGGTTAATAAGCTGGACTGCTAACTGAAAGGTTGGAAGTTAGAGTCTACCCAGAGACACCTCGAAGAAGGGTCTGAAGAGGACTTCCCAAAACTCAGTCACTGAGAACCATATGGAGCACAGTTCTACGCTGACGGACCTGGCATCACCACAAATCAGAGTAGACTTGGTGTCATTCCATTTTGATTTGGGTTATGCAGACAGTCCGTCATCTGTCAGTCTAGTTTGTTGTACTGTGGTAGCTTGCGTGTTGCTGCGATACTGGAAACCATGTCACAGGTATGTCAAATGTCAGCAGGGTCATCCATGGTGGACAGGTTTCAGTGGACCTTCCTGACACAGGCCAACTAGGAAGAAAAGTTAGTCTTCAAAAAACTGACCAATGAAAACCAGATCACACCCAAGTCTGATAGAGTGCTGGAGGATGATGAACTCCGTAGGTGTGAAGGCACTGAAAAGGTAACACTGAACTTGAGCACACCAGTGGTGAAGGAGATGACATAGAACCAGGCCATGTCTTGTTCCATTGTACATGAAGTTGCCATGAGTCAAGCAAGTTGGACCACAACTAACAGCGAGGTCGGCAATGGGGGTGTCTAGTCTGTCTGCCATGTTGAATCTCTCTTCCCTCCAAATCTCTCTGCCCCTTCAGCTTTCAAGGGCTCAGGTAATTACATAAGGTGAACCTAGGATAGTCCAGGTTAACCTCCCTGCTTTAAGATCAGCTCTTTGCTATTGTTATGTGTTACTGAGTCAGTTCCAACTCACAGCGACCCAATGTACAACAGAACAAAACCCTATCCGGTTCTGCACCACCCTCACAATTGCTGTTGTGTTTGCGTCCACTGTTGCAGCCACTGTGTCAGTCTGTCTCATTGAGGGTCTTCCTCTTTTTCACTGACCCCTCTCTCTACTTTACCAAGCATGATATCCTTTTCCAGGGACTGGTTCCTCCTGATGACACATGCATCTTCGTGATACAAAGTTTCACCATCCTTGATTCCAAGGAGCATTCTGGCTCTACTTCTTCCAACACAAATTTGTTCTTTCTCCTGGCAGTCCATGATACTTTCAATATTCTTCACTAACACCATAGTTCCTCAGGAGAAAGACCTGGAGGTCTGCTTTCCCCCCAAAATCACAGCGTAAAAAACTCTATGAAGCAGTTCTACTTTGTCACATGGGGCTACCATGAGTCACAATGGACTCAACAGTACCCAATAAGGACATTACAGAAGCCAAACTTTGATCCGGAGACAGCAATATCTAGATTGTCTTCATGTTTCATACTTCGATGTGCCTTTAGTATGATCATAATAATTTTTTTTGGGGGGGGAGTGAATCTGACATTCTACATTTTTCTATTGTAGGTGGTAAATTTCTCTTTATTTCCATTCACTAATGATGGCAGGATGAAGAACAGGGAATACTGAGGGATTCTTTGACATCTCTGGCACAAGGAGATGGTCAACTGCAAACTCCTTCTCTCAGGGTCTCTTGGTGACTCAAACTTCCTAAGGATATCAAAGCTGGGCTCACCATCTTGGAGAGTTTCCTTTAGCTTAGACTTTGTGTTGGTCCGGGGACAGGATTCTTGGGCTGGAGCAAGACTTGCAAAACCCAGATCACCTGTAGCTATCAACCATTAGTTCTCAGCAGCCTCACCAACACGACCAAATCCTGGCAGAGTCTGTAGGTAGGTAGTGACGATGCCAACCAAGCATCAGCAGCAGCCTGGCACGGGACTGGTAGTACCCATTTGTTCCCTCAGACACAGATGTTTTATTCTAAGCTAGACTCACTCTGACCCATCATCCAGTTCCAAGCCCCTTGCTTGAAAACCTACGTCATTTCCGCACCCACCCCTCTGACAACCACCCAATTCCTCCCTCCCTGGTCATTCCAGAGGAAATTGCCAAGGCCTGTTGGACTCTACCCATTGTCTACCTGCTTTAAGCAATGCATTCCTTTCAATATCCCAAGCACCAGGTGTTAAATGTGTATCAATTACTCAATGTATTTAATTGCAGGATTAATGCTGAGGCATAGTAATGTATTTAAGGACACATTACATGTATTATTTTAAAACTGTGATTAACACCGATTTTGGAGCATTTTGGAAGTCTAATTAAATGATTGAAAACCACATTCTGGCATTGCAGTGTTTGCTCAACAAAAGCCTTTGTGGAAATTCCGTGTCATTCAACCACCTCATTATACAATTAGTTGTTTAATTCTGTCGACAGGCATTTGAGGTCAGGGGTGGAGCTGGGGATTTATGGGGCATAGCTGGGTTTTGGGACAGGTCTCTCTACTTTTCAGGTTGTGGTCTTCTGTGCCTTGTCCCCTGTCCTACCACTCTTGGGCCACACCGATCTTTTCCCTGTCTGGTTGCCCGGTTTGTGATTTCTCGTCTCTCTCTGTGTGGTTATTGTTAGTACTGTGTGCCAACTGTTTTTTGTTTTTCTTGCAAGCACTCCACGCCCCACCCTCTTGAAGTTAGGTAACCGTAGTAACTTGCTTTTACTCAGGTAATGTGGGCAGAAGGGACATGTGACATATCTGGATGGAAGCTTGTCATGTTGGTTGTTCTGCATGACTTGTTTCCATGCATACAACAGAACAAATGTTATGGCTGGGTCCTGCATCATATTCAAGATTTGGGCCATGCGTAAAGTCACTGTTATGACTACTGTGCATTTTGAGTGCCTTCCAACAGGGGAATTGTCTTCCAGCACGGTATCTGGCAGTGTCCCATTGTAACCTGAAGGTTTCCATTGACTGCTTTTTGGAAGCAGATCCACAGATCTTTCATCTTAGCTTGTCTTAGTCTGGAAGATCCACTGAAACCTGTCCAGCATCATGCCACGGGTGACCATCCGGGTGTTAAAATACTGATGGCATAGCTTCCAGTATCACAGCGACCTGCAAGTAACCGGAGGACAATCAAATGACAGGTGGGTGATGGTATAGAATTCACCCCTCTCTTTCTCCATTGCCATGACAACTGACAATATTCCAGACATTGGTTTCTCCATCAGTCTTTTTTTTTTTTTTTTTAAGTTTTTATTGTGCATTGAATGATAGTTTACATTGGAGAACATCAGTTTTACACTCATCGTTTTATTGCAATGATTACAATCCCCTCCATGTATCATCATTCAACAGTATTTGCTTCTATTGCCTCTGGGTTTTATTTGGGGGGGCGGGTGGGTAGGGGATGCACACAAAAACACTCAGGAATAATATATAATAATTTATACCTCCAAAGGGCACATTCTGCAAGCCTGCCTCCTGGCCACCAGCACTGTCTTTCTCTTTCCATGAGTCTAGAGTCCTCAGTTGCTCCATCTCTCTATGTCCTCATCTCTGCCTCCATCTCTGGTGTCACTGCTTCTCTGGATAGGGTCCCACATTCTGCTTGTGCTCTCTTCTCCCTTGATGGTCCTAGGGTCCTCTTGTTTCTGTATTGTAAGATTAACTACTCCCTTCTTTTTGTTACAAAACTTCTACCTTCACAGTTGTGCCAGTCGTAATTAGTCATGAAAACAATTTCTCTCTATTGAATCAAAAGAATCTTATCCCCATCTCTTTTCACCAGACCTGTGTAGACAAGATAAAAATGATTCAGTGGGGACTCTATCTTCTGCACACTCTTAAACTCCTTCTTGAAAACTTGTAAGCCAGTCACTTTGTACCTTTATCGCCCCCTCATTTTAGGTAGCCAATACTTGTAAGCCAGTCACTTTGTACCTTTATCGCCCCCTCATTTTAGGTAGCCAATGTCTAAATTGCCAATCCTTATGTACCCTGTGTACAGAGGGGATAGGATCGATACTTGTTACGGAGACTCCTTCCCTCTCAGTTTGTATTTTGAGTTACTACATCCATAAGTATAGGTCAAGTTCATCAAATTGTAGCAATTTACACTTGTTTCCTTAATCAAAATTTTTTTTTTTTTTATCTTCCTCTAGTCGAGTTCTGATTATCAAGTCGTAGAAACTAGATTGAATGGGCACTATCTGCAAGTTTGAGCATTCTTGTGTGTCTCCCCTCACTTCACATCATCAGCTGGATGCTCCAGTCTCAGTTCTAGCCCTCTGTGGCTATGTCGTCCATGGGCTCAGGAATCCCCAGGTCTCAGTACACTTTGGACCAACCAGCCCTTCCTCTTCTCTGTCTCATTTCAAGGTCAACGGGAGTCTGTGGAACATGGTTCAAACTCAGACCATATCTTCATTGCTGCCTTTCCCCCTCTTTCATGCACCAGTAGACCAATGTGGTCACCAGCAAGCTTACATGCCTGCTCATGTGGTCCCTTTGAGTTTCAGTCTTGGAGGGGGGTTTGTCCTGAAGGGACCTGAATGCTTCCCTTGATGGCTCCCCAGTGAACAGTTTGCTTGTTCTTGTAGAAGTCAACCAGACTGTCATTTTTGTTTTGGATTTTCCTGCTCATCTTTCTTTCAAGAAGTATCTTCTGTTGCTCTAACTGTTCCAGGCTTGTCCTTTCCAGTGGGAATGTTCCACCTCAGAAGGTTCTGGATGGGGCTCAAGATTCCACCTAAGGTCCTATACACTACAAAGGCTCCACAAGAAGCCTATTTCACTGGGCAAGTTCTAGAACCCCTTTTAGGTATTCCACTCAGTTATAGGCTGAAGATGGGCTTACAAGCTTTCTCTAATCATGTTTCTTGATATTCCTTTCTATCCCACTCAAGTGTCTGTTTTACAATAGTAGGCAAGGGAAACCAATATTCATAAGACAGTCAAGCATCTTAATATTATTTCCCCTCTTCAGACTATGCCTTGATCCCTGTATCCCAGAGCCCTGTTGTTCCAAGGTTGAGTATGCATCACTATTTACCTCTGTCCCACTTAGACCATGCAAATCTGTTTCAGTGTTCCCCTATCTACTTTGTTCTTCCATCCCCCTCCCCCTCCTTGTGTATTGCCCTCCCCAGCATCTGAACTATGATGTGTCTGTCCCCTGCCCTGTGCTCTACCGTCCCCTCCCTCTACCTTCTCACCCCCCACCCCCTGGTAACACCAACAAAGAATTTTTTTTTCCTTTTTGTATTTCTCCATCATTCTTGGGTCTTAAAGTTAGGAAGATAATTCTTATGGCCAGGAAGTGGAAATTAGAAGCAACCTTTTATTGTTTTAAGCTGCTAGATTTGGATACTCTTGTTCTGTGGCTTGTTTCAATTAGCCTTGACAGGTACATGTAGGGATATGCCTCCCCTGATTTTGCCTTGCCCTGGTGTGGCGCTCTAGGGTAAGCACTGGACTCCTACCCATAAGGTTAGCAGTTCATCCCCGCAAGTCACTCTTGGAAACCCTATACAGGGTCAGAAGTTATTCAACAGCACTTAACAACGGCCACCACCACAGATAGTTCTTTAAAAGAACACAATGCTCAAGGCAGACTTTCTTTACTCGTTAAGCTGAATAGTTATTTGGTTTAAAGAAGACTTCAGGGGATGCTTTTGGTTGAAGGTTTAAAGATGGTCTCAGGGCAAGCGTTTCAGGTGTCCATACTGATTCCAGGGTGCAATAAAATCTGGATTTCATGAGAATTTTAAATTCTGTTCAGCATCTCTCCTCATTTTGATCAAGATTATTTTATAACATTTAATTATTTCAAAGATAGACTTTGTCTCTCTCACCTATTTGCATCTGAAGTCAGGATGGATCAGATAGTCCTTGATGCCTCACTGTGTGCATTTATTAGTTTTCTATGGCTCTGCAAACCACAATTTAGATGGTTTGTAAGATCAGAAATGTATCGTCTCAGAGTTCTGCAGGTCACAAGTCTAGTCAGGGGTCAGCCATGTGAGTTACTTCTAAGGGCTCTGAAGGACAGTCTGTGTGATGTCTCTCTCCCAGTTTCTGGGGATAGTTAAGGTTCGGTGTCAACTTTGGCTGGGCGAGGAGTCTCTGTTTCTGGGGATAGTTAAGGTTTGACAGTTAAATAGTAGATCTAATATAATGTAATCACCTCATGATGGGATTCGATGTCCTATGTGTTATAAGTAAGTCCTCACTTCTATGATCTTAAGGAGGCCAGATGAAATCTACAGGACTAGGTTGGATCTTCAGTCACTCTATCTCTCTTTTCTTTTTTTTTTTTTAAAAAAACTTTTTATTGTGAATTGAGTGAAGGTTTACAGACAAGATCATCGGTTTTACATTTAACTAATCAGACACTTTATTTCATTTCAATGATTGCAGTCCCCTCCCTATAACAACACATAATTCCACATCTTACCTGTGGGTCCTATTTCTATTTTTACCCTCATTCCCTCCCTTCTCAACTTTGTCCTTAGGTACATGTTGTGTACCCCCCTCCCCCCCACCCCCATATACCTGTCTACTGCTTGGCTGAAATTTGGGCCACAAGGGTAAGTTCCATTCCAGACCTATTTTGAAATAGAACAGAAACTAAACAGGCAAGCAGAACTCAGAGGGAGAACCTACAACCACCAACCCAGAAAGAGCTGGGAGTGGAGTGTGTCCTTTAGACTGGGCTCTCTCTACTGTGAAATTCCTCGACTCAGAGGAAGGCTGATTGATACACGATGTATGGGGAGCTCCAAGAAATGCTGTCCTTAGAGATGCTGAGAGGAGACAAGGCCCCTTCCCCAGAGCCTGCAGGGAGAGGAAACCCTCCCCTAGACCCAGGGCTCAGAATTTGGACTTCTTGCCTCCTAAAATGTGAGAGACCATAATTCTGTTTGTTAAAGTCCTCTCTTGTGATATTTCTGTTATAATAGCACTAAAGAACGAGGCACACTCTAATCTCTGCCTCTCTCTTCACGTGGCCACCTTCCTCTGGTTTCTCTCTTCTCCTTTCTTTTAGGACTTCGTTTATATTAGACTAAGGTCCACCCTACTCCACTATGAGCTCATCTTGACTGGTAACATCTTCAAAGGACCAATTTCCAAACAAAGTCATAGCCTCAGGTGCCAGGGGTTAGGAGACTTCAAGGCATCTTTCTGGGCAACAATTCAATCCATGACTGTTCATGACACAATTGAATTCCTTGTGCATGAATAAACATCAAAATGACCAGCATCCAAACCTGGAGTTTCATCATGCAGGTAACACATGTCACTAATGCACAACTGAAGGGTGTCAACAGGCTGGAAGGTAGAACATGCTCCGTTGTTTGGATTTCGCCCCATGAATGGGTATAGGAACTGAGAGAAGAACTTGAGCAAATTGGAAATATTTACCAACATTGTTGAAGTGAGACCCACAGCAGGAAAGCTGTCCTAATTTAAAGTCTGCTTACAAACCCAGCACTAATGACTTTTAATCCTTTTATGGATTCTTTTACGAAATGCCACATCATTAGTGTTCTTGGATCAATGCACAGAGAATGATAGAGTGTGGAAAAAAACCCAGACATCGATGAGTCTGAATTGCAAAGTGATTCAGAAGAGCTGGGCTCTGAATGTAAAGAAGTTTGGGGAATAACAACCAATTTATTTCACTTGTATTTTCATTTTTATGTATGCACAATAGTAATACGTGATAAAAATCTGTCTAATTAAGTCTAAAAGAACTCTTTGAATAAGTAAAATTAAAAATTCTAAGCGATAAGAAAGCATTGTGTCATGGTTTAATTGGCAACACATTTTCTTTTCAGACTGGAACAAAAAATCATGGTGCGCTTTTGCAATTGTGTGTCTTCCAGTTGATGAAATGTGGTATTTCTGTCTGAGGCTGCCCTTATCACAAAGACATCTGCTCTGTCACTCAATCCAATTTCATTTAACTTTCAACAAGGCCTCCAGCCAGTTACAAAGTTGGTTCATTCGGACTAGAGGCTACTGTGATGTTAAATTGACCATGTCTGAGAAGAGCTAGCATTTTGCTTCTGATGTCCACAGGTTGCCGAAGGCTGGGATACCCTAGAGATCCATCACTGGTGGACAAGATTGCCAGCAACCAGAGCACTGTGAGTTCTAGTCTTTTGAGGTGTCTGTGACACCATTGCTAACTTTTCCTGATTTCATGAATTGCCTGTACTGTTATTTGATGAATATTTCTTCTTTTGAAAAAAACAAATCAAAAACCAAAAAACCTTTAGTTTGAAGTAATAATAGACCCAAAGAAAGTGGGAAAACAGCACAAAGAAGGTCCCTGTTCAGGTATGAAAACAATGATAGTATCTTGTATAACATCAGAAGTAAGGAAATGACATTGGTTCAGAACAAGAAACCAAATCAGGGATCACATGTAGATATCTCCAGTGTTTGCATGCATTTGTGTGTGTGTTCTATACAATTTCATCACAAGCATACATTAATGCAACTACGCCAAGATACACAACAGTCTCTTTTCCACAAAGGAATTTCCTGTGCTGTTCCTTGGTCCTGGTGTGGTGCTGTGTGATAAGCACTGCACTGCTAACTCAAAGGTCAGCAGTTCAAACCCACTAGCTTCAGAAGCCCTAAACAGGGTCGCTCTGAGTCAGAACCGACTAGACAGCACTTAACAACAACAACACAACATCCATTTATAACTGCACTCCGCTTCCGGTCCCTGGAAATCATGAGTTTGTTCTTTGTAATTTTATCATTTTGAGACTGTGATACCTGCTGAGTCATGTAATGTGCAAGACTGGAGTTTTCACTCAGGGTAATGTCCTCAAGATTCAGTCAAGTTATTGAGTGAATCACTAGTTAGTTCCTTTTTATTGCTGAATAGTGTTCCATCATGGAAATGTTGAACTACTTACAAACATTTGGGTTATTTGCAGTTTTGGGCTATTGCAAACAAAGCACTACCAACATCCCTGTACAGGTTTGTGTGTGAAAAAAAGTTTTGATTTCTCTGGGATGAATGCCCAAGACTGGATTGTATGGTAAGTGCATGTTTAGTTTTGTAAGAAACTGCCAAACTGTTTTCCAGAGTAGCGGTACTGTTTTACATTCTTATGAGTCATGGATGAGAGATCTGGTTTACCCACATTTTTGTCAGGAGCGATGGCTGTTTTTCATTTTAGCCACCCTGATAGATGTGCAGTGAGTTGTGGTTTAATGCTGTCCAACAAATGGTGTCCAACAACATCTTGGACTACAAAGTCAGTTTGAACCACAAGGTCGGTGGCTCAAGCTCACCAGCTGCTCCTCAGAAACCCTATTCAAGGTCGCGATGGGTCGAAACTGACTCGATGGCTCTTAGCAACAACAACAGCGTTATCTTATTTGGTGAGTTGTCTCTTCATTAGATTTTTTTTAGCTATAGAGTTTTACAAGTTCTTTATATATTTTGTATACTAGTCTTTTGTCAGTTATGTGTCTTCTAAATGTCTTCTCCCAGCTTATAACTTGTCTTGCCCATTCTCTTAATAAAGTCTTTTGATAAACTAAACTTTTTTAGTGGCCCTTTTTTTTTTTTTTGGTAAATTCATTTCCATAATTTATAAATAGCAGTTATAAGAACTGGCTGTACAATCCTACTTTTCTTAGCTGTTGCTAAGTTCCATGGAGTTGGTTCTGATTCATAGTGACCCTGTATAGGGTTTATGAAACCAGTAGGTAAGCACTGGACTGCAAGGTTGGTTTGAATCTCAAGGTCGGCAATTCAAACTCACCAACCGCATTCCGGAGACCCTTTACAGGGTCGCTATGGGTCAGAACCGACTCCACGGCTCTTCACAACCACAACCAGTAATGAGTTAAGGTTTCCTCACATCTTGGCCAACATTTGTTATTTTTTGTTACTATTTCTATAAGTTTTATTTTGGCCATCCTTTGTTGTTGTTAAGTGGGAGTAAAATGCTATTAGATCGTGGTTGTGACTTGATTGTCTCTAATGCCTAATGACACTGATCATTATCAGCATCGTTTTATGAGTTTGGGACCACTTGAACGTCTTCTTTGGTGAAATATCTCCTGAAGTCTTTTGCCTGTTTTATGATTAGGTTACTTTTTGTTTTATATATTTTTTGGTCGTTAGATTCTTGCCGTATATGTAATTTCCAAACGTATTACCTCCCAGTTTCACTTATTTTGTAAAGTCTTTTAATTAAAAAAAGTTTTGAATTTTTGTGAGGTCCCGTTTATGTCGTTTGCCTGTTATGGTTTGTACTTCTGTTATTATATCTGAAAACTCATTGTCAAAAGTCAGGCCTGCCAGCAATGCCCCTGTTTGCTCAGGTATGAATTTTATGGTTTTAGTTTGCACATTTAGGCCTTTCATCCATTTTTAGTTTGTTTTCATGTACGGTGAGTGGCATGGATCCTGTTTCATTTTCCTGAGTGTGGAAATCCAATTTTCCCAGCACCATCTATTGAAAAGACTCTTCTTTCCCCTTTCAATGGACTTAGAACCCTTGTCAACCATCAGGTGACCACAGATGGGTGAGTTTATGTCTGGACTCACAATTCTATTTCAATGGTGGTGGCTCTGTGCTGTGGAGTTGGTTCCCACTCATAGCGACCCTCTACAGGTTTTCCAAGGCTGTAAATCTGTAGGGGAGCAGAAAGCCTCATCTTTCTCCCACGGAACAGCTGGTAGTTTTGAACTGCTGACCTTGTGGTTCGCAGCCCGATTCATAACCACTATGCTACCAGAGCTCCTAGACACATAGAAAAAATAGATTACATCATTTTCAGGTCATTTTCATTACTGTCACTGTACAGTATGCTTTAAAATCAACTCAGGAAATAAATGTGAATCATCCTACTTTGTTCTTCTCTTTCAACATTGCTTTAGCCATTCAGGGCATCATGCCATGTAAAGTTGACGATTGCTTTTTCTATTTCTACAAAGAAGACTGGTGAATTTTGATTGTGATTGCTCTGAATCTATAAATCACTTCAGGTGATATGGACGTCTTGTTGTTGCTAAGTGCCGTTGAGTCGATTTCAACCCAGAGCAACCCTGTACAGGGTTTCCGAGAAGCGGCTGGTGGGTTTGAACCGCCGACCTTGTGGTTCGCAGTCCAGTGCTGATTCTACAACACCATACCAGAAGTCTATTGACTTCTTAGAAATACTGACTTTTCTAATCTATAAACATGAACCATCTTTCCATTTACGTAAGTCTCCTTTAAGCTCTTTCAGTAATGCTTTATAGTTCTCACTGTATAAGTCACTTGTGCCCCTGATTAGATTTATTCCTGAGTATTTTATTCTCTTTGATGCTATTGTAAATGGAATTGTTTCTAATGTTGAACCATCCCTGCATTACTGGAATAAATCCTGTTGGTTAGGGTGTCAGACTCTTAATATGTTGTTGGATTCAGTTTGCTAGTCTTTTGTTGAGGATTTTTACATCCATATTCGTAAAAGATATTGGTCTTTAGTTTTCTTTTCTTATGGTTTCTTTAGTTTGGGCATTAGGGTTATGTTTGCTTTATTTTTTTAATTAAGGAGTATTTCTTCCTTCTCTGTACTGGAAGATGTACAGCCAGATGCTCCTTAGAAACAAGGAAGGCCAGACTTCGTCTCTCACCCTTCAGACGTATTATCAGGAGGGATGAGTCCCTGAAGAATAAGATCATGCTTGGTAAAGTAGAGGGTCAGTGAAAAAGAGGAAACCCCCAATGAGATAGATTGGCGCGTGGCAGCAGCAATGGGCTCAAGTGTAGTAATGACCATGAGGTTGGTGCAGGACTGGGCAGTGTTTCATTCTGTTGTGCATAAAGTCACTATGAGTCAGTACCGACTTGATGACACCTAGCAACAACCTTCCTTCTCTGTCTTCTGGAAGAGTTTAAATAGTATTGTCAGTTCTCTAAATGTTTGGTAGAATTCCCTAGAACTTGTTGGGAGGGTTTTGATAACTGATTCAAAGTGTTCACTTGCTAAGGGTCTGTTGAGATTTTTCCATTTCTTTTTGAGTCAGTTTGGATAAGTTGTGTGCATCTAAGAATTTGATGTATGTTATTCAGTTTGTTACTATCCAGTTGTTTATAATGTCCTCTTGTAATTCTCTTTCTTCCTACTGGGAAGTTGTTGTATTCCCTCTTTCATTTTTATTTTAGTTATTTGCATCTTTTCTCTTTGTCTGGCTAAAGGTTTGTCAACTTTATTGACTTTTTCAAAGGGCCAATTTCTGGTTTTATTGATTCTATATATTTTTTTGTCTTCAAATTTATTTATTTCTGCTCTCATCTTTTTTATTTCCTTCCTTTATTCTGATAGGGTTAGGATTAACCTTTGCTTCTCTTTCTAGTTCTGGGGGTTGTCAGATGAGGTTGTTAATTTGAGACCGTTCTTCTTTTTTCATATAGGTATTTATTGCTATAAGTTTCCCTCTGAGTACTACCTTAGCTGCATCCCACACATTTTGGTATATTGTGCTTTCATTTCCATTTGACTCAAGAATATTTGTGATTTCAGTTTGCAGCTGAACAACTGCAATTTAACTATTGTGCCACCAAAGCCCTTTAGCCTTTCCTATCTTTCCCTTTTAGCAAAGAGAGGAAGTTTCAGCTATTAAGCTTTTGGCAAGCAATACTCTCCAACTAGAATTTAGCAATATTGTTATTATTATGTTCATGTTGTGTTTCTTATTAGGCATTTGTTCACACATTTTTCACCCTCCTCAAATCATGCCTAGTAGAGAGTAGATGTTCAAATTGCCGGTCAATGAATGATTGAATGCATAGATTATTTACTTCCATTACCCTTTGATTTTTGTCTTTTCACCCCACCAGATTGTGAACTCCATTAAGGCAAGGGACTGTTTTGGTTTTCATTTTTTAAAATAGACTTATTTTTTAAGAAGCAATTTTAGGTTTGTAGAGAAATTGTGCAAAAAGAAGAGAGTTCCTTTTCCTCTTTCTGTTCTCACCAGTTTCTCCTATTATTTATCTTTTGTAGTCCTAAACTCTGGTGGCACAGTGAAGTAAGTGTTGGGCTTCTAACTCCAAGGTCAGTAGTTCAAACTCACCAGCTGCCCAAGGGAGAATGATGAGGCTGTTTGTCTACTCCTGTAAAGATTTACAGTCTTAGAAATCATAGGGAGCAGTTCTCCTCTGTCCTACAAAGTAACTATGCATTGGAATCTACTCAATGGCCATGGAGTGAGTGATGTGTATGTTACAATTAATGAAGTAAAACGTATACCTCACTACTCATAAACTCCATTGTTACATTAGGGTTCACTCTTTGTGTTATATATGCCTAGGGGTTTTGACTCATACAGTGTCATGCACATTAGTTTCATTGCCTTAAAAATGTGCTGTACCTTTTCATGCTCTCCTCTCCCTCCTTCCCCTGGGAGATACTGATCTTTTCACGGTCTCTATAGTTTTGGCTTTTCCAGAATGTCCTATAGTTGGAATTGTACAGCACCTTCTTCATACTGGCTTCCTTCATTTAGCAACCTGCATTTATACTTCCTCCATGTCTTTCTGTGGTTCCATTATTGTTGTTAAGTGCCGTTGAGTCGGTTCCAACCTATAACGACCCAGTAGAGGGTTTCCAAGGAGCATCTGGTAAACTTGAACCACCAACCTTGCAGTTCAAACAACTTTGTAGTCCAACATATTAACCCATAGTGCCACACCAGGAGTCCCATTTTATGGCTGAATAGTGCTCCGTTAAGGAGTCCTGGTACCATAATGGGTTATGGGGTGGGCTGTGAGTTGGAACTGACTCAGGAAGCATACCACCACCACCACCACCACCAATGCCAAGTTACAGGGAGAGAGCGAAGCTTGTTTATCCATTCATCTCCCAAGGGACATCATGGTTGCTTCCAATTGTGAGCAAGCCTGAATAAAGCTGCAGCAAACATTTGTATGCAGATTTCTCTGTGGACATACACCTTCAGTTTATCTGTGTAAATAGCCAGGAGCAGGATGGCAGGATTACTTGGCAAGACTCTGTTTATCTTTGTAAGAAATTGCCAGACTGTTTCCCAGAGTTGCTGTACTATTTTGCATTCTTTTGACTTTTTGTTTTGTTTTCTTTACTCAGTGGCTGTTAGGACTTAGCAAAGTTCTGGCCTAGGAGGTGCACAAAGAGAGGGTCATTTCTCATCCTGATGGGTGAGTAAAGAGGTGAATGGAGAATGGGTTAGAAATTCAAGGCTAAAACAATCTGGCCTCGCTTTCTCTTTTGACTCTAGAGGAAGCTGATGTCATTGGTGAGTGTGGGGCCAATTCAGAAACTTGGCTGGTTGCCCCTTCCTCAAAAGCCTCTTTGAGAGAGTCTGGTGGCTGCATCCATTTCCTTTCACGCCCCCTCTCTTCCTTCCCTCCTGGGATGGGCCTCTCCCTTGCTCCGGCCACAGCAGGTTTAGCCCCACCAGATTCTCCAGCGCTTGTTCCACCCAGGACTTTGACCCTGCTGTGAACAAAGCCATTTCCAGGGCCTGGATCCTGAAAAGTACTTTGAGGGTACTACTTACTTTAGGGGACAGGGGACCAGAGGGAGCCGGAGCCATGAGACACAGGCAGATTGGCACCCTGGATCTGAACTTGAAGTTCACTTTCCCTTTCTGTTATGTACAGGACTGTTCCTGAAGTCAGCAGAAAGGAAAATCCTGAACTCAAACCAGGTATATTCGTGTTGTCATCATGACTGGCTAGCCTCCTTCTGAGTAAAGGTCAACAAACAATTTTCACCTTTGTTTAAAGCGTCTTTAATGGATTCTGTGTTGTTGTTAGGTGTTCATAGAGACCCTATGCACAACAGAACGGAACACTGCCTGGTCCTGAGCCAACCTCACAATTGTTGCCATGCTTGAGCCCATTGTTGTTGGTGTTAAGTGCTGTTGAGTCAATTCTGACCCACAACGACCCTGTATAGGGTTTCCAAGGAGTAGCTGGTGAGCTTGAACTGCCAACATTGCTGTTCAAGTGGCTTTGCAGTCTGATGCATTGTTGTTGTTGTTGTTATGTGCGGTGGAGTCGGTTCCAACTCATAGTGACCCTGTACAGGGTTTCCGAGGCTATAAATCTTTATGGGAGCAGAACGCCTCATCTTTCTCCTGCGGAACACCTGGTAGTTTCGAACTGCTGACCTTGAGATTCACAGCCCGATTCGTAACCACTATACTACCAGAGTACCTTTGCAGTCTGATGCATTAAGACGATCTAATTACAAGTGATTGTTCATCGATGTGCTCTCAAGCCTATCAGAACTCCTCCGCGGCCACCTCGGCCACCTCTCATTTGCTTGAGCAGAGTTCAAGCTGTCTTAGGAACTTCTGCAAGAGGAAGTTTGCTCTCTTCTTCTTTCTAAATCTCATTATTTGGAGTGTTGATGAAGGAAGGCAGACATTTTCTTTGTGGTCTAAGACAGTGGACTTCTTACTCCACTTCCATCTGGATCCACCTTACCAGCCAGCAGGAAATTAGATGCCATTTAAATGATATTGAAATCTCATCCTTAAATACCCCTGCACCATCTCCTGACTCACACAGAATTCCCCCAATTGTCTCTTTAAGCCTCGTGAACCACCCCAGCCACCCCTCAAGGAAGAATGGAGGACCCACGTCTTAGCTAAGGTTTTTATCAACTTTCACACTATTGATGTTTGGGGTCAGACGATTCTTTGAAGTCGGGCTGCACATTGTAGGATGTTTGGCAGCATACTTCACCCCCACTTACAAGATGCCATTAGCACCTTCTCAAATATGACAGCCCCAAATGTCCCAGGACATTACCCTATGTCCCCTTGGTTGAGAACCAGTGAGTTAAACCCATCTTCAGATGAGGAGAATGACAGGAAGAGCTTGCTGTAGGCCTCACAGATAATGACTTATAGAACTTGGGTCTGTCAGTCTCTCACCTCACCATTAGAGGATGGCCCACAAACCCCAAAGAAACCAAACCAAGTAGATTCTGACTCATGTCACCCCAGGAGTCCTTGGTTAAATGCTCAATTACAAGCCAGAATGGTGGTTTAAACCCACCAGGGTAACCTCAGAAGACAGACTTGCTGATCTGCTTCTAAAAGGTCAGAGCCTTGAAATCTCAATGGAGAGTTCTTCTACTCTGCACACATGGGTGGCCACGAGGATGGTCCATACCCAAGTCCAGTGTTGAGTCGATTCTGATTCACAGTGATTCTACAGACCAGAGTAGAACTGCCCTTCAGGGTTTCCAAGGCTGTCACCTTTATGGAAGCAGATTGGCACATCTTACTCCCATGATGTGGCTGGTGGGCTTGAACCAACAACCTTTCAGTTAGTCAAACGTTTAACCACTACATCACCAGTACGTCTTAGCTTGGTCCATAGGAGCCTCCAAGTCTAGCAGAGCCTACCATCTTATCCTGCATCCTGCCATCGTCACCCCAAACACAGATGAATTCCTCTCCTTGGTAAATTTCGTTCCTGGAGTTGATGAGCTTCATGCTGCTACTCTTCTGGAGGGCACGATTGCATATCTCACTGTGATTTTCACAGGGTGCAGCACAGGTCTGTGGTCAGGGAGGCCCAATGAGCCTGCAGATCTGTGCTTGGCATCCCTGATGCCCCAGTGAGCTGGCTCAGGATGACCCATCCTTGGGTGTGAGGAATGGAACTCAACCTTGGATGTGAGAAGAAAAATGAGTGGGAGACTTATTCTCAAATGTCTGGACAGTCCCCAAGCTGTGACAGTAATTCTTAATGACCTAATCTAGCTACCCATTCCAGTGGGCACTGGAGTAGTTGGAAAAGATGAGGCTGGCGGATCCCTGAAGAAGAAATGCCCACCCTTGGCCTCCTTCCCAGAAACCCAAGTAGACAGGTACAAGGAGGGAGAATGTAGAAAGAGCCAACAGACCACTGGAGTGAGAGAGAAGGTGTAGGAACAACCATTCATAGCCAAGAGAAATCGCCTACACTGTTGGCCCTCCGTAGCTCTGCCAGAACCACAGGTGAATTCAATGGTAACCATCTATGACAACAGTCTTAAAACCAAGCTGGAAGCAGCTTCAATGGTGGACTTTGATTTGTCCCATTCCCAATTGTTGTCTTTCTCTTCTCTCTCTTGCTCTCTGGCTAAAAAGAATTGGTTAGGGTCACGTTGCCATTGTGTGGGTATGTTGTTGTTGTTGCTTTTTTCAGCCTTACACATTTTGGAACCACTGGATTAAACTAAGTAAGACCAGAATCTTACCTGCAGGGCATTCCCAAGACTTTACCTGTCAGCATACTCTGTGATCATCACAAAAGTGACACAGGATGTAATATTTCCCAAAGAAATTCCACCCCAGGACTCCTTTCCATTTTCATGGAGTGCCTCATGAAATATTCTTTGGGGGCATCATCACAAGTCTGCAAGTGCACCCCCCTCCCCCATTCTCATCCGTTGCTGACCTTTTCTAAGGTAGCTTTGAATCAGGAAAGTGTGGAAGAACACTGAAGTCAATTAAGAGCTGGGGGCTGGCTGCTAACTGCAAGTAGTTCAAATCTACCAGTCGCTCTCTGGGGGAGAAAGAGGAGAATTCCTGTTTCTGCAAAGATTTACAGCCTCTGAAACTTGCTACAGGGTTGCTATGAGTCGGAACAGATGCAGTGGAGGAAAACCATCAGCATTACCAACCTTTCCTCTCGGTTTCATGGGTCCCCATGGATGAATTCTGAGCAACTCCCTGTTGAAAAGAACTTGTTCTCAAATGTCTGGACATTCCCCAAGCTGTTAGGGTACCTCTGGATGACCAAACCTATCTGTCCATTCTAGTGGCCTTGAGGGGTGGTGTGGCTGGGAAAAAATGGGATCAGGGGAATCCCTTCAGAAGAAATGCCCTTTCTCCCTCTCCTCCCTTGAAACCTGAGGGGTGATCAAAGTGGGGGGTAGTGCAGATAGAGAAAAGAAAACAGAAGTTTCCATTTGTACCGGATGGTTTTGTTTTTTTATCTGTTTGCAAATGTTCTGTGTAATGGTTTGAAACCTAACTGTGTAGCTGCTAACGCCCACACACAATACTGCAGTGGCACAGAGCCCCAGTCGGCAAGCCATATTACCAGCAACGGCCATTACCCGTCCCCACCCCAGAACGGGCTCAACACCTACCCCCTGGTGTCCCTCTGCCACCCCCCACCGCGCCGGCACCCCAGACACCCACTACCCTCCACACACACAGTTTTCCTTTTTTTTCCTTCCCTCTTTTTAAAATTTCCAGCCCTCGGGTTCTCTCTAGAGAAGGCATCCAGAGAAGCAAAGGCAGAGTTGGGACAAGCAGGGAGTGTAGCCCTGCCTCATCGGAGCCTCCGGCTTTCGGGAGTGAGCGGCGGCCCCCACCTGCCTGTGGACTGACCCCTGAAAGGTGAGAGAGGACTTTGTGATTTCTTTGTGCATCTGGAGTTCTGGGAAACAAGGCCGGATGAAGGGATCTTATCACAGAACCCTGTCTGCTGCCTGCTGAGTGATTCTATCCGGCAGGCATGATGGATGCTTCCCCTAAACACGCAGTATCTCTCACACAAGCCCCTTCCCGAGAAGGCCCCTGCAAGCCCCCTCTCACCAGGGGAAGGCTGGTCCCCTCTCCTCTATCTTCCAGCCCAGCCCCCTAAACCTAAGATAGGGATGAAGGGAGGATTCTTCTTTAAGCCTGACCTGTTGATTTCCGACTCAGGCTACCAGACGACTGACCCTTCCTTCTAGAGTGAGCAGGCCTGTGCTTTCTGGACCTATAGGTTATGGCTGTCCACCCAAGTGGCTTGGAAAACCTGTTTCCCTAGTGGCCCCAAATCTGGTTATCAGAAGGAATCAGCCCCAGCTGCCCTGCTAATCTGTCTGCAGTAGACTTCATCCCCAGTAGGAACCAACAAAGTTTAAAATAGAAGGGACCATAATCGGAAACTCGGCTATAGAATAGTGCAGAATGCAACAGACAAGGATGTCCGCATGGAAAATACTAAGTACTAATTACATGGCTTGCCACCATGGGAACCAGGAAAAAAAAAAAAAGAAAGATTTCCTTGATTATGAAGCATGCTTGTGGGTCGGAGGGGAGCTGAGTGGGGACCACCTCATCTGGAAGGTTAAGCCCTCTGGACGTGAAAGATAAAGAAAGGAAGAGCAACAAAGATGGAAAGGTAAAAGGCCACAATGTAACGTGTATGTAGCAGGGAGCAGACACAAAAGCTACCAGCTCATTGCAGCCAGGGATGAGTCAGTTGGCATAGATCTATTTTTAGGGTTCCCAAGATCTGCTGCTACATTTTGCCTGGCATTAATTAATGTCATAGGCATGTTCTCAGTCACATGTTCTGAAGGGCCTTAGTATGTCCTTCTGGATGGGCCCCCTCTGGTCTCATGGGGCTGTCGCCTACGCAAACATGTGTCCTGGATGTCCTGCTCCCGGCCTTGTCCCCACCAGGTGTGTCCGTTAGTGTCCTGGCTCCAGCCCCTGGATGCCTGGCTACCAGCCAACACAGGACTTGCAATTGTTATGGTCTGCTTTCCAAAAAGGAAAGGCTGTACAAGCTAGAATTGGAAACAAGATGTTGGCTCGTGGCCTTGGGATGCAAAAAAAAAAAAGTGGCTTTGGGGGCAAGGAAGAAAAATGAGCCCCCCCCCCCCAATCTCCAAACAAGGCTGATTTGACAAAGCAGAGTTTGTAGCTGGGGGCCCGATTCCAATGGTAAGGGTTTAGTGGGGCCTAGTTATGTGACTAGGGCTTATGCTAGCTAAACTTGTGTGTGAATCTAATGATCCCCGAAAAGCCTGTTCATGCTTCTGAGCTCAGATTCTAAGTTTGCCTGTAAATTGCAGTGCAGAAGTGATTGTAAGCACGACCCCTTGCTTTCCGAGGAGAAACCCCGCAAAACACGAGAATGAGAAACCAAGGGAGGAGTGGCAGGTCCGAAAGTATTTGTACATTTACAAGGATTACTAGGGTCATAAGCAAGTGTAACTACATGGTACCTGCTAACTAGAAGACACATCTCTTATAACCAAACATTAAAGAATACACCCCCACCCCCCAATGCTGTGGAGTTGATTCCAGCTCACAGAGACCCCACAGGACACAGTGGAGCTGTCTCAGAGGATTTCCAAGGGTGTCACCTTTACGGAAGCAGATGGCCACATCTTTCTCCCACTGAGCACTTGGTGGGTCCAAAGCGCTCACCTCTTGGTTAGTAATCAGGCACCTTAATTGCTGTACCACCAGAGTATAAAATTATGTCCCATATACTCTTAAATTATTCAGAACTCACCAGCCGCTCCTCAGAAACCCTATACAGGCTTGCTATTGAGTTGGAACCGACTCGACAGCACTTAACAACAACATCAATGACAAGTTGGCGTCCTAGTGTGGTGTTACAGTATAAGGCAGGTTGATTTGAACCACCCTCAAACTCACCAGCTGCTATATAGAAACCCTATATAGGGTCGCTGTGAGTCGGAACTGACTCAATGGCACTTAACAACAACAACATCAAGGACTTGGAGGAACCCTGGTGGCACTGTGGCTTAGGTGTTGAGCTGCTAACTGCAGAATTGGCATTTCTAACCTTCCAGTGAGTCTGCAGCAGGAAGATGAGGATAACTGTTTCCCTACAGATTAGCAATCTTGGAAACCCTGTACTGGGTTGCAGTGAGTCAGAACTGACCGGATGGTAGTGGTTTTGATTTTTTGTTTTTCTATCATAAACTTGGAGTCCCTAGGGGCCCAAACTGTTAAGTGCTTGACTTAGCAGATAGGTTGATGGTTGGAGTCCGCCCAGAGATGACGAAGAAGAAAGGCATATTAACCTTCTTCCAAAAGCTTGAAAATCTTTGGAGCGAAGTTTCATTCTGAAATTCATGAGGCAGCCGTGAGTTGGAAGCAACTCCGTGGCCACTGTTTATGATACAGTCAAGTGATCAGTAAGCTGTTCAGTGACATTTACTAAGGCCTGCGTGTAGTCTTCCTTCTGTTCAGAAGTTATTTAAGACTGGTGCAGTCCAGACAGGGGCATGGCCGATGTCCCCAGTGTAGGAAGGTACATGATCATCCATCCCCTGTATTGAGTGGAGAAATGCGCAAAGGGTAACAGATCTCCGATGATCATTGGCAGAGCCAGTTTCCAGGTCCTCCAGAAGCATTGCTGCTAATGACGTTTGGCAGCTTTTGAGAAGAAGGTCACAAACACTCAGAGGATCTGAGCAAACAGGGTACCCTTGGGCCTCATGCAGGCCATGAGATTCAATTCTAACCTTTCATTCAATGATTCAGGGGTCCCTAACCCACCAGTTTCAGCTCTGTGTCGGGGGCTGAGTCCTACCCTTCCAGCCACAGCCACACCCACACAACCTTGGACTCGGTTGGTTGTACCCTTTACCAGGGCATGTTGACAATGGGTGAGGCAGGCACAGTGGCTTGTTCTGGGCTGGAACCTGAGTTTAGGCTTGGCAAAAGGTCATGGGTTAGAGCCAGGAGATGGTCTGTGTCTTGGTCAGTAGGTCCCTTGGGTCCTTCCAGGCTGACCACAGATGTGTGATGTGTGTCTCTCTTGGCATGTCACACAGGCATGTGGCTTTTGGACCCCTGTCCTGTGTTTGTGATCTGACCAGAGAAAGCCACTCAGAAACCCATGGAAACTTCCCCTGGTACCAACTTAGAGTTTCTTGATTAGATTTTCAGAAAGCCCAAACAATTGCCATGGGTCTATTCTAACCCCTGGCGACCCCATGTGTGGCAGAGTAGAACTGCCCTTCATGGGTTTTCTGTGAGGTGTTTCTGGGCAAACATCAAACTCTATCTAGCCTTTCAGTTGTTAGCTGTTTACACCTCCCAGGACTCTTAAAACCAGACAAAAGGACCTTAGCCCCCCGATCCCTGTCTGGAGAGCAAGCAAGCTATAATGAAAACAGACCTTACCATGGGCCCCTGCTCAGGCACAAAAGAACTTTACTTGCGATGATCCCATGAGACGTGCGTTGTCACTCTTTCACAGAGGAGGAAACTGAGTCTAACACACGTTTGAATTTTTATTATTTTTTATTTTTTGCATTTTATCTTTCATGATTAAGTAACACTTCCCTCCAAATATCCTGAAGGGAGATGGGCACTCCAGGGGAAGAGTCCCAGGACTCTGTCCCTTCCAGAAGTGCCCGGGCTCAGCGGACTTGACCGGACATGGGAGGGCCAAGTAGCAGAACCCTTAAACACAGACGCTTTCCAGAGTATCTGGCTGGCAAAAGTCCCGTCCAAGTCTTTCACCTTTGACATAGATAACCAGCAGCATGGCTGAGCAGGGCCTTGAACCTAGATCCTGAGCTATAGTCTTCCGGAGGTCACAACCAGGTTCTATGAGGGCCCCGGGGACCATGTGGTGAGGGAAGCCGGCCAGACTCTCCAGGAGGCCAGAACCAGGTCCTCACTCCAACCCAGGGCAGGCCCATGGCCCCCTGCAGCCCCTCCCATGGCCCCCCTCTGTGGCCCCCCTCTCTTCCTCTGTGACCACCATGGGTCTCACATCCTGAGAGAAACCCTAGAAACGCGCCTGTTGAGGCAAACACACGCGCCCTTTGCCACGGGAAACGCGGCCTCACGTTTGCACCGATCACCAGCAGTTCCTCACAGAAACCCAAAGAGCAACAGATTTTAGATTTTGACCTAAATTAGGAAACACGTGTGTCCTCTCTTTCCCTCGCTCTTTCTCTCCCTCTCTTCCCTGCCCCCAGCAGTTCTCAATAGACCCCCACTTAACCTCTGCCCTCCCTTCCTATCCTAGGGTGGGCAGCCCCACATTTAGGAAGTAAAGGCTGAGCTTTGGTGGGCTCGGGGGAGGCGTGGGAAAGCAGGATATTAGGAACTGCCGATGGCTGTCCCAGGTCACACAGCTGCCAAGACAATGCTGAGCAGCCAGCAAACTCGTGGATTTCAGGTGAACAACAGATACGTTGTAGCATAAACCCACTGCCCCCAGAGCAGCTGGTGGGTTCAAACCTCCAACCTTCTAGCTAGCAGTCGAGTGCTTAACTGCTGCTCCACCAGCCCTCCTTTTTAGTGTAAGTAGGTGTGGCGCTGTGGGATAATGGACCAGACTGAAAAGTCGTTTAAACTGCGAAGTCGGCAATTCAAACTCACCAGCTGCTCCTTGGAAACCCTATACAGGATCGCTATGGGTCGGAACCGACTTAATGACACTCAACAACAACAACAACATACCCCAGAAGGAGTCCTGGTGTGATGCTGTAGGATAAAAATTGGGCCACTGAGTGTGTTTGAATTGCAAGGCCAGCGGTTCAAATCCTCCAGCCACTTCTGGGAAGCCCTCTACAGGGTCACTTTGTGCTGGAACCCTTTTGATGGCACTTAACAACAACAATGCCCCCGAGTATGACAAACAGCAGACTTACACTGCATATTGTTCCTTTAACACTCAGATTTCATTTAGTAGCCTGTGTGTTGATTTGCTACGTCTGGTAGTCCTAGTCCAGGGATACTACTAGTGTGGAGACCGACTTATCCATTCAGGTTCCATTCCTGGTCCTCTGAGAATGAGAAACCACCTGCTACTCGCCAGCAGGTATAGCTTCAAGGAGGCACTAGGCAGTTTGGGTACAGAAAGATCACCCCCCAGCCCCCCACTCCCTGGTGCTATCATTCATTCATTGTCCAGGGGAGAAATGGACAGGTAGTGGAGGAGCTGCCCAAGTGCCCAGCGCCAGTCTGATTTACTCCTAGTCCTCACTGGTGTGGGTGGAAGGGGAGGGTCGGCGGGGACCCAGTTTCAGAAGTGCAGTAACAACAAACTGCAGAGATGGGAATGGCTGACTGGACACACGCAAATTTGTGCAAATAAATACACTTGGCCCACCTTACAGGCTCACCTACCTGGATGGGAGACAGTGAGCCCAGTCTCCAGCAATCCTGGGTCTCTGCAGGCAGGGCAGGTGTGCCAGCAGAGGGGTCCACATTCGAGGAGGCACATGGGCTGGGTGGGAGGTATGTGTGCATGAGACTGCATGTATGCTCCGTGAGGATGAGGGTTGGAGGGGACTGCTGGAGGCTGGAGGTGCATGTTGGCATGAGCATGACCTGCCACCGTGATCCGTGCCATTCAGGAAGCCATATGGCTCCTCTCTTCTCTGGTAACCACTTGTATCTGGAGAGAAAATAACAGCCCTGCTCTCATCATCTTCCTGCTAAGATGCCCAGGACTGGGGTCCATGGAAGACAAGGCTCTGAACAGCAGTAACTGTATGCTTGACCCTGTGGGGAGCCTTTTGTACACAATCCCCCACCACACACACACACAACTGTGATTACTCTTGTCTTTACCTAAGGAATGAACACAATGAGGTTTAGAAACTTGTCCACAACTAGCCAGACACTGATCAAAGATTCGACCCCAGCTACAACGCCCTCCACTCTGTGCGAGAACTCAGCTTCGCCTGGGATCCAGGGAGGCTTGAAAACCGGGACCCAGAGGAAGCTCAGTTTTGAAAAGTTCTTCATGAAGATTTGCCAAGACTTTTTGTTAGAGTTAAGAGAGATGGTCTCGAAGTTGGTGCCAGTGGAGTCCTGGATGTTGAGAGATGCTTCCCACGCATAGAAGCTGAGCCTGGGGTGCACTGATGGAGACGGAATTCTCTGATAGTACAGGTTGTGGAGTTGTCCATCAAAGGCAGGGGAGATGATAGCCAGGGTCTCAAGGCTGTCTTTGCTGACGCTGACTGAGTGCTCACCTTTGGAAGCTTAGTTTCCTTGTCTGTAAAATGGGACCATGACACCGCCTGCTCACAGCATGATGGGGAGGCATTTAGGGCACACTATTTCATGAATTATGGCTGCAATTAGTCCCTAACTGTGTGCCAGGCACTATTTTAGGGGCTGCAGCATGAACAAGCGGTCCTAATGCTGAGGTCCCTGATGGTACAAACAATTTGGGGTTGGCTGCTAACCTAAAGGTTGAAAAATCAATCCCACCTGAATACCATGGAAGAAAAGTTTGGCAATCTGTTTCCAAGAAGATTACTGTTGTCGGTGGTGTTGTTAGGTGTCATTGAGTCAGCCCTGCGCATCATGGAAAGGAACACTGCCTGGTCTGGCGCCAACATCCTAATCATTGCTATGTTTGAGCCCATTGCTGCTGCCACTGTGTCAATCCATCTTGCTGGGGTCCTTCCTCTTTTTCTCTGACCCTCCACTTTACTAAATATGATATCCTTCTCTAGTGACTGCTCCCTCCTGACAATATGTCTGAAGTGTGAGAGGCGAAGTCTGGCCATCCTGGCCTCCAAAGAACACTCTGGCTGCACTTTTTCCAATACAGATCTGCTGGTTCTTTTGGCAGCCCATGACATTGAATATTCTCCTCCAATACCATAACTCAAATGCATCAATTCTTCTACGGTCTTCCTTATTCACTGTCCAGCTTTTGCATGCATATGAGGTTATTGAAAATACCATGGCTTGAGTCAGGCGCACCTTAGTCCTCAAGCTGATACCTTTGCTCTTCAACACTTTAAAAAGGTCTTGTGCAGTAGATTTGCCTAATGCAATACATCATTTGATTTTTTGACTGCTGCTTCCATGAGTGTTGATGGTTGATATGAGCAAAGTAAAGTCTTTGATGAGAACAGTGCAGCCGAGACAATCCTATGGAACTCAGTTCCATTCTGTAACCCATGGGGCTGCCGTGATGACATCAACTTGACATGGCCATAGATTAGTGTGATTTTCTCACTTTTGAGGATGTCAGAATCCATTAAGCAAATCTGAGCCAGTGCTGTATAAGATAGGTAAAGAAACGTAACACACCAAGAGAGAGGGGCTAAGGTTCAGGAGAGGGGGGCTCCTGGAGGTTGTGGTTGAGAGGCAGCGTCTGAACTCCCCCTTGGTAGAAGCAGAGAAGGCAGCACACATAGTGGAGGTCTGGAGGGATGTGCAAGTAGTCCAGGGGGATTGGAGGCCCATGACTGGAAGGTTGGATGAACGTGCGGTCAGTACAGGTCTGGGCAGCCCATCCATGAAGGATGACATGTGGTCATCTCCGTCCTGCTGAGCTCCAGATGATGGGGGCAGGGAGCCTTAGCCTCCATGGTCTTGAGAACAGATCCAGGGCACGACTCCTTTGTACCATAATGTACTTTAAGAAGACGAGATAACAAATCCTTAATGATAGGAAGGTATTTTGTAGGGTTGGGAAGAGCTCTTGAAGCAGAACAGAACATTAGCTAAATCATTGCTTTTCATGGGTACAATTTTAGTGACATCTTTTACATTAGTCATGTTCTGCCTCTCTTACCAGTAATCTATTCCAAATGTTCCATCACGGTAATGTGTCGTCATTAAGTGTCGCAGAGTTGGTTCTGACTCATAGTGACTCTGTATAGGGTTTCAGAGGAGTGGCTAATGGGTTTAAACTGCCGACCTTGTGGTTCAAATGACCTTGGAGTCTAGTGCTGATCTTACAGCATTACAGCAGGACTTCATGACTTTAACTCCTAACAACCCCATTAGCCCCGTATGGCAGAGCCACACTGGCCCACAGGGTTTTCTTGGTGGTAGGGTTTCCAGGAGCAGATCTCCAGGCCTGGGTGGGCTCTAATTGCTGACCTTTCTTTCGGTTAGCAGCTGAGCACTTAACTATTGTACCACCAGGGCTCCTTGGAGGGAGGCTAAGCAAGTTAAATTTCTGACTGACCTTCAAGAACTGAGAGACTGGCTTCTGCACCAGTCGGTGTAATGCATTGTTCTCAGGTCTCCTGTAAGATACGACAGGACTCCAGAGACGGCAGGGAGCCCCTCTGCCTGGGCAAGCTAGATCCCTTCACAGAGGATGGGGCGTTTCTGCAGAGTTTGGGCTGGTGTTTCCCCATGTCAGGGAGAGAAATTGGATGTCTGCATCCATGCATTTTCACATATATTGGCAAACCCCTAAGAATGAATCCATAACTCTATTAGAACTGGGGTTCATGTGGTACAGTCTTGGAGTGGTTTTGTGAGCATCCCCTTCAGTGAACAAACAGGAATGTGAAGACAGCTCACGATCTATGCTTGTAGCTCTCGAGAACTGTGAGACGGAAGCATGACCCACAGCAAGACCTTACATTGAGTTCTTTCTTCTTCCACGCTCTGTCCTCTCATCCATGGAAGCGCCCATGTCCCTCTCCTTCATACTTCATCCTCTGAAATAGTCTTCTTTCTGCTCGGATGCTGTCTTCTTCATCCCGGTGCAAACTCAGTGCTTGTTGCCGAGTGCTGTTGAGCTGATTCTGACTCAGAGACACTGTGGGACAGGACAGAATGACTCTGTAGAGTTTTGTCGATGGAAAGGTACCCTGGTGGTGTAACACAGAGGCACTTGGCTGCTAACTGAAAGGTCAGCAGTGGTGTGGCACTGTAGGGTAAGCACTGGACCAAAAGGTCAGTTTGAATTGCAAGGTCAGTGCTTCAGACTCACCAGCTGCTCCTCGGGAACCCGATACAGAGTTGAAACTGACTCGATGGCACTTAACAACAACAGCAATGATGCCTCCATAGAGAAAGAGCTGGCACTGAGCTTCCCTAAAGATGCCAGCCTAGAAACTCCTCTGAGGCAGTTCTACTGTGACACACAAGGTTGCTGTGAGTCCCAAATCAACTCAACTACACCCACCCACCATCTTCACAGGAGAGATGACCAGGTCCTTTTGCTGATGAACTGCTGGGGGGGGGGGGGGGAAGGTTTGAACTACTGACCTTTTGGTTTGCAGCCAAGCACTTGATTGTTGCACCACTAGGCTTCAGTTCAGTGGTGGAGGTGGTGGTTGCATGCCATGGAGTCAGTTTCGATTGATAGCGACCCTCTACAGGGTTTCCCAGGCTGTAAGTCTTTATAGGAGCACAAAGCCTTATCTTTCTTCTGTGGAGCAGCTGGAAGATTCGAACTGCTGACCTGGTGGTTCGAAGCCCAACTTGTAACCGTCTTTGTTACCAGGCCTCTTTTCGTTCAGTGGTACCGAGGGTCACAGTTCTTCTGTGGCCTGAAAAGCTGTGCATGATCTGTCCTTGAACTTTGGTTCCTAGCACTCTTTGCTCTTATTCTGTAGACACATTAACTTTTGGTTGGTTTTCTCAACCTCAGGGCCTTTGCACTTACTGCTCCCTCTGTCTGGAATGCCCTGGCCTTCAGGGCTTCATGCTTCTCCAAGAGATGCCCTTTCTCCTATCTCTCCCCCATCACTCATCAAACAGCTCTATATTTCTCTCTTCATTTCACTTCTCTCTCTGAAATCACATCACTCATTTGTGTGTTTTCTTATTTGTACTTATCTAGAAGGACAGGAGAATGTCAGCCTTCCAAAGGCAGGGACTTTGTTTAAAGGCTCCTTCTTCCCATGGTCCTTGGGGCCTAGAAAAGAGCTCAGAACATGGTTGTTCATGATGGATGTCTACTGAGTGGATGAGAAACTACTGACTACAAGGTCCCCAGGACATATTTCCCTGACACCTGGGGATGGGTAATACTTCCTTCATCGGTTGTCTTTTCTTCATTAGAATCTGCGTGTTTGGCTTCTATCCTTGGTTTTATCCCTATTTATCTTGATTATAGGAGTCCTGGGGTGGTGCTGTAGAGTAAACACTCAGCTTCAAGGTCAGTGGTTCAAATTACCAGCTGCTCCTTGGAAACCCTATACAGGATCGCTATGAGTTGGAACCAACTCGACTGCACTGAACAGCAACAACATCTTGATTATGCATCACAATAGAAGGCCAAAACACTAGTAAAGATAAGACACTTCCAGAGGAAGCTGAGAGGGAGGAATGGATTGGACAAAGCACTCTTACTGGGCAGAGAGCAGGGATAGCTGGGCGTACTCATGAATGACTATTTTAAGGGGACACACACCAGTTTATGTATCTATGTTCACATGTGTGTGCCTGCAGCAACCAGGCAGAAATAGAGATGGTCAGATTTGGGTGTTGGAGATAATGCACGGTACCTACTCGAGTGGAGTTGGGTTCTGGTTGTATCTTGTTCATGTGTTGGTCAACCTTCTTTGCTTTGTGCGCTGTAAAATGTTGCTGTTTTTCATTGCTATGGAATTGGTTCTGGCTCACAGTAACCTGGGTTACTGAACCATCTTCATGGTCATCGTCTGTGTCCATCAGACCATCATATGGAGGGCTTCCCTTTCCACTTCAAAATGAAGGGATGGCAATTGGCTTTATCTCAAGAGCTAAGTCTACCACGAGCGATTGCATGCAGGTCCAGGTAGAAGCGGCTTCTGGTGCCAGGCAGAGTGGGAAAGAGTCTGGGAACCAAGTAGCTCTGTCCACCATGAGTCTCAGAAGGTGGGAGGAAGCGTACGCCTCTGTCCTTGCTGTTCCCGGACTAGATGGTCTCTGAAGTGCCGTTAGCTCTGAATTCCAGGTGGCTCTCATCCTTTGCTAAGGATCTCTAGTGATGCGGTGGTTAACCTAACCTCAAGGTCAGCAGTTTGAGCCCAACAGCAGCATCTCGGGAGAAGGCCGTGCAGCGTGCGTCTGGTGAGAATACAGCCTTGGGAACCCTAGGGGCAGTTCTACTCTGTTCTGCAGCGTCATTCTGAGTTTAACTTGATGGCAACAGGTTTCCTTTGTTTTGATCCCCATCCTTTGGGAGTGCTGAGAGTGAGTTGGAGATTCACAGGTAAGTCTTCTACATTGGTCTGGCTTCAGATCTGGCCTTGAGAGACGCTAGCAAACATTTGTTGGTGGGGAGGAGGTGATGATTAACTTAACACATGGGTGGATTAAAAAACACACAAAAACCTGCTGTTGAATCAATTAGGACTCACAGTGACCCTACAGGACAGGACAAAGAAGTGCCGCATAGGGTTTCCAAGGAGTCCTGGTGTGGCGCTGTAGGATAAGCATTTCACCACAAGATTGACTTGAACCTTAAGGTCGGCAGTTCCAACTCACCAGCTGCTCCTTGGAAATGCTATACAGACAGCATCTATATGGGTCAGAACCAATACGACGGCACTTAACAGTAACAACAATAATTATTACAGAAGTGGATTGCCACATCTTTCTCCTGTGGATCAGTTGATGGGTTTGAACCACCAACCTTTCAGTTAACAGTCCAGTGCTTTAATCACTGTGTCACCAGGGACCCATAGACGGATGGTGGTTATGGTAAATCACAGACTTCAACTCCCAGCCCTTCGAATCCTACTGGGACATGGGAGGAGGGCCTCAAACAGAGGTCATGCTCATTTCTCCAGTCGGATGAGGACAGGATTTTGAACTCTGGCTTTCGAGGGAAATTGAGTGACTTACCATTTGAGCTCTGCCTCCTCCCAAAAAGGATTTGAGGGGACTTACAGTAAGAGCACACCCAGAGGATAGGACAGTGAGGAACAAAGCCAGAATGAGAGCCCAGAGGCCAAGAGGAAGAACAAACTGAGTCCTCTGGCAGGGCCGTGACCACTCCGGCCAGTGCCTGGGATTTGGAGAACAGTTTTCATTTGGTTCCTCAAGTACAAAAGTATTCTTGGCTTGGAGAAACAGCTGGCAGAGGCTAATATACAAATCTGTATTTGAATCTGTTTATTGAAAAGTGTAAGCATTTTGTTTTTGTAAATATATCCCGAAGATGCTGATTAGCTAGTCTCCCGTGTGATGGGGTGTGGTGGCGGGGTCTTCACCCCACCATTTTGTTCCCCATCTGGTGGGGAAGGAAGCTTTTCTCTTTCACAAAATTAGAGAAACAACTTAACATCAGAAACTTTTGGAGGCTGACAGGAAAGAGACCAGTATTTCTTGTGAGAACTAAACTAGTAGACTTTTTTTCTTTTGGGTCTAGAAAAATGTATCTACAAGAACAGTGGGTGATAGCCACAAAATCACGCCAAGTGCTGGGGCTGATTTCGTTTTTACACTTGGTGATTAAAAGTCTGATAGCACTGTGTTCAGGCACCATGGCGTGCCTCCTGAAATAGGGCTACAGTCTGGTGGGGAGCCATGGGCCCTGCCTTCCCCCTGGTGTTTCGTTCGTCACTCAGGCACTTTCTTTATAGGTGATGGGATGGGAGTGTGGAGCTGGCAAGGGTTTGGAGAAATGAGCTGCAGAGGTAATTTCTGCTGGGAGAACATTACTTCTAATGGGCTCTGAGAGGCTCTGTGCCTTTTCCAAACACCACAATCACAGCCGGACGTGCCTTTATAGGAAGCCGGCTTGATGGAGACATTGGCACCAGCGGGATGCGAGCTGTTTGGAAGGAATTGGACATCTGTGCCCCAAACAGCCTTTGCTGCATGGTGGGGGGTTGGTGGGAACAAAACAATGGTTGGGGGCTTGCGGAAAACTTTTTTGCAGGTTAGAAACTGTCTTAATCACTATTCCCTCTTTCAGTTTCTCCTGTAGCCTTTCCAAGGGGGTGTTTGGAGCAGACAAGCCAACTCAAGTCCTGATTCTTTCCTTGTTGCTCATGGGACCAGGACACTCGTAGCTAGAAGAGTCTTAGACCCACTCTGGTCTGATATTTCCCAAAATCTGGCAGGCAAACCCCTGGGGTACATGAGATCATTTTAGGTAGGATTTAAAAAAAAAAAAGAATGAATTTTGTTCTTGTTGAAAGGAGGACTGGTGGTGCTATGGTTTAGGCATTGGGTTGTTGACTACAAGGTTGGCTGTTCAAACTCACCAGCCTCTCTGAGGGAGGGTAATGTGACTGTCTGCTCCCATAAAGCTTTCCAGTCTTGGAGATCCTACATAGGGTCGCTCTGAGTTGGAATTGGCATGCTTTGGGTTGTTGTTGAGAATAGACAAGCAAAGCATTCAACTGCTTCTAGCTGCACAATTCAGTGACTTTGATGACTCCTTATCTGGGTTGTTCGTCTCCCGTGAACACAAACCCACTACTCCCCAGGGTTCCTAGCTCATCGTTCAGTAGGACCCCACATAGACAGTTCTTAAAAGGGCACAAGGCTCGAGGCAGACAGTCTTTTCCAGTTCAGCTAAATTGTCGTTTGTTCAAAGAAGACATCAAGGATATTTTTAGTTTAAGGCTTAGAGATCATTCCAGGGTAATATGGGTTGCAAGATTAGTTTGAATCGAAAGGTCGGCAGTTCAAGCTCACCAGCTTCACCTCAGAAACCCTGTACTGGGTTGCTATGGGTCAGAACCAACTCAAGGACACTTTGTTTCAGCAGCAATAGTTTCAGGAGTTAATCTAACATCCATAACTCTACAAGGTCTGGATTCCATGAGAATTTGAAATTCTGTTCTGCATTTTCTGTGAGAATTTTAAAAAATAAAATTGTTATTTTGGAATAATTGTACATTGGCAGAACAGTCTCAGAGTTAGCATGGGTGTTTACCTCTACCTCTTACCCAGCTGCCCCCATTTGTGGCACCACGGCGCATGACTGTGGGTCATTGGCCACAAATGAAAATCTCCTATGGGTACTTTAATGTTGACCAACCTCTAGATCCTACTGAGATGCCTCCAGTCTTCCTATAAATGCCCTGTTTCTAGTCTATAAGCCAAACCAGGCTCAGGTAGTCCTTCTGTTTTACAAAGCAGCTTAATTTTTATGTAGTCATTTTAAGGAAAATTACAAAAATATATGAGGATTACATTAACTATGATGTTGTTGTTAAGTGTCATTGAGTCTATTCTGATTCATATTGTTGTTGTTGTTAAGTGCCATCGACTTGGTTCTGACCCGTAGTTGACCGTGTATAGGGTTTCCAAGGAACAGCTAGGGAGCTTGAACCACTGACCTTGTGGCTCAAACCAACTTTGCATTCCAGCATGTTAACCCACAGTGCCATACGAAGACTCCATTCTGACACATAATCAACCTGTACAGGGTTTCTGAGGAGCAGCCAACCTTGCATTTAGTAGTCGAGTGCTTATCCTATAGTGCTACTCTTGTTGTTGCTGTTGTTAAGGGCCGTGAGTTGGTTCTGACCCGTAGTGATCCTGTATACAGTTTCCGAGGAGAGGCTGGTGAGTTTGAACTGCTGACCTTGCAGTTCAAACGGCTTTGTAGTCGAGCACAGTTACTTTGCCACGCCAAGCCAGGACTCCTTAGGACAAGTGAACTGATAAAAACAAGTCAGTTTAAGGAAATGTCATTTATTTTTCTTGCTCTTAGTTGCTCTCAAGTTGGTTCCAACTCATGGTGACCTTGTGAGTCCAACAGAAAGAAATCTTGCCTGGAGCCACCCCAGGTTTGTGATGATGGATAGTTCTCTAGGGTGGTCTAGTAGAAATACCAGTGGTGGATGGCTTTGACAACCCCACTTGTCTTGTCACACAGTGTAGGAGTCTAGCTGCCTGAATCCAGAGGGCTGGCACTAGGGGAAGGCTTTCTCTTTGTCAGCTCTGGAAGAATAGTCCTGGTCTCCTTTCAACATTCCCCAGAGATCTGCATGCATATTGACATCCATCTTTCCTGGGTCTAGCAACTTCATAGTGCAGAGAACCCCCCCCCTCCCCCCACCTTCCTCGACCTTCTTCCTCAGTGGTAGTGCTCAGCTCGCTTGTTTAATCTCTTATATATCTTGAAAGTCTTAAAAGACTAAATCAACAACCAAGATACATCCTCATCCTGTAGATTGTATCCGGTCTCATTAACATCATGTTGTTGTTAGGTGCCATCGAGTGGGTACCGACTCACAGCGGCCCTGTGACAATAGAAGGAAAATACTGCTCAGTCCTGGGCCAACCTCATAATTATTGCTACATTTGAACCCTTTGATGCTGCCACTGTGCCAATCTGTGACCTTGGGGGTCTTCCTCTTTTTCTCTGACCCTCCACCTTACCAAACATGATATCCTTCTCCAGTGACTGCTCCCTCTTGACAACATATCCGAAGTATGAGAGATGAAGTCTGGCCATCCCTCATTAATATGCAAGATATGAGGATTGACAACACATAAGGTAATGGAGCTCTGGTAGCCGAGGTAGTTAGGAATCAGGCTGCGAACCTCAAGGTCAGCAGTTCGAAACTACCAGCTGTTCCACGGGAGAAAGGTGAGACTTTCTGCTCCCATAAAGATTTACAGCCTTGGAAACCCTGTACAGGTCGCTATGAGTTGGAACCAACTCTATGGCACATAACAACAACAACAATAAGGTAATGAGGTCAGGTGAGGGCTGACCCCATCACATGACTCTGCATTGTATTAGATCTCATCATGGGGCATGAGTACTTCTTAACTGAGAAACCACTGAGAGAATCCAGGCTCCGCAAGTGACACGAAACCTTGACCTGCACAGTTTGGAGTTTGAGCCCATTGTTGTGGCCGATGCCTCAGTCCATCTCCTGAAAGTTGCCCTCGTTTCCACAGACCCTTTATTTCACCAAACACGATGTCTTTTTCTAGCAATTGTTCTTTCCTGATGACATGTCTAAAAGTTTGTAAGCTGTAGTCTCACCAACCTCTTATCAGTCTGGCTGTTGCTGTTGTTGTTGTTGTTAGGTGCCACAGAGAGAATCCTGGCCCCATCCTGCACCCTTTTCATGGTGGTTAGTATGTCTGGGTCCACTGCTGATGTTGTAGTGTCAAGCCAGCTCACAAGAGGACATCCCTCATTTTTGCTGACCCTTTACTTTACCAAACATGAGTTTCTTTTTCTTTGGACACATTCCTGAGAATGTGTCCAAAGTGAACTGAGGTCTCACCAGCCTCGCTGCTGTAGATATTAGATGAGGTAGTACTCAGCTTGGTAATAAGAGCCAAGACCCAGATGCCGTCTAGTCCTTTTCCTTCAAGACTCAAAGGCAGGAGAAGTCTTGCTGTTGCATCCCTTAGCAAGTTACCACAGAGTACCAGCAGGACTGGGAGGGAGCATTCACTTCCAACAGTGTCCTCTTCATGGGGAGGACAGAAGAGAAACTCTCAGTTGGAACAAAGTCTTGTTTCAGTTATTCAGAGACCCTTGCCCTTCAGTACCAATGGATAATCAAAGCTGGGCTGAATGCATCACTAACAGTCAGTGAAGTGGCCCTAGGGACGAGCAGAGAACTAGAGTGGTGGGTGTCCAATGACTCTCAGGGAGGCACTTGGCTATCTGGGCCAGCATGAGGACAGCCTTTCATGCAGTATCACGCGGCTGTGGAGTGCCGCTTTCCGGAAGGAGCTGCATAGCTCCCGCCTCCTATCTCATCACACAAGCCTCTCTTGACGATGGAGTGAGCAGCGGAGGAGGACTTTTAGGGGAACTGAGCCCAAAAGAGGGAATGGCTGAAATGAAAAACTGGAGTGTGCATTTACCAGGCAGGGCTCTGCTCAGATTTCTCATCTCTGGCAGATCCCACCTTGTTTGTGAGTTTGGAAGACTGAGTTTGGGTCAGTTAAGCAAGTGGTTTGATACAGGTGGGCATGGAATTATGTCTTTGCACCTAAGTGGTGCAAAGACGCCTAATGACTAGATGAAAGGTCGGGGGTTTGAACCCACCCAGAGGAAACTGAGAAGACAGCCCTGGAGAGCTGCTTCCCAAAGGTCCTTGGAACCTCTGTGGAGCAGTTCTACTACGCACACATCCGGTCGCCATGGATCAGAACCGGTTTAACAGAACTAAGAGCAGGCATTGGACTCGGAGGCAGGCCTTGTGCTGGCGTGTGCTGCAGGAACATCACAGAGGAGGTCTGAGGGGGTGCCTGCTCAAACCACCACGGTGACATACATGTGGAACCCAGAAAACAGACCATCTGCCTTCATCTGTCTTGGGGGTCTTGGTTCTTCCCAAATTGTGTCCCACACCAGAAAGACCAAGCTAGATCCTGTTGAGTTGGCTCCAAGTCTTAGCAGCTCCATGTGTGTCAGAGTAGAACTACACTCCACTGAGTTTTCAAAGGTTGATTCTTCAGAAGCGCAATGCTAGGCTGTTCTTCCAAGGCACCTCTGGGTGGATGCAAAGAGCCTTTTGTTTTGTTTTGTTTTAAACATTTCTCCTCTTCTGGAGATATTTCTCTGGATTTCTTGATCCATATATTTATATAAATTCCATTGGAGTCCCCAGAGGAGTTCCTAATGAGCTTAAAGCTAAGAATTGGATAGTTGCAGGGTTTGAGAGTATACTTTTCTGATGGGCTGAAAAAATGTAGACTGAATTAATTAACCAGTTGTTGTTGTTATGTGCCGTGGAGTTGGTTCCGACTCATAGCGACCCTGTATAGGGTTTCCAAGGCTGTAAACCTTTACAGCCACGGGAGCAGAAAGCCTCATCTTTCTCCTGTGGAACAGCTGGTAGTTTCGAACTGTTGGAATTAGTGATCCTTTTACTGACTGGTTAGAGGGGTGGTTTAGAAAGTGGAAAAATATAGCCACCTCAGTCCTCACTTGTCTCATATTAGTAGTTGGCATTTCAGACATGGTCTTTACTTGGTTAAGCATTTGGTGCTGTAACCAGGATTCATTGCAATGGCTCCAGACCTAAGAAATTGTGAGGGTTTATGGGAGAAAGAATGAGGAGAAATGGGATACAATGTTTCAGCTGAAAGGAGAGCAGCTCCTGGAGTTGTGTAGAGCTGGATAGAAAAGATGGCTCATCTGTGGCTGATCCACCCTGCCAGAGGCCCAAGGCCATATGCATATGAATGGGGTTAGTCCAAGGTGGAGGGAAAGATTAAACATGAGTGTTTTTAAAGGTTAATGTGTTTGACTGCCTTATGGATATTGGCTTCTCCTGCTTATTATTGTAAAATAGGCATACATATGTAATAGGAATATTGGGAATTATGATTACGGAAAGTTTGTAAGCTGGACTTTGGCCTACATTTGATTGGATTTGCTAGAACTTTAAGGTGGAATCTTGAGCTCCACCCAAAACTTCAGCATTGAGACATTTGCATTTGGAAAGACAAGTACACCAACCCAGAACTGTTGAAAGAACAGGAGATTTGTTATCGAAAGAAAACAACAACAACAAAAAGCAAACAGTTTGCCATTTTGAGTTTGAGAGGTTTCAAGGCAAGGAAAGTTGGCCCATCCAAGAAAACCCCCTTCTAGGACTGGAAGTTGAAGGGAACCAGCAGTGAGCAATATGCTTGCTGATGATCACCTGGGTCTACTGTGAAGGGCACCCTTGACCTTGAGCTGAAATAAGAGGAAAGGTTGACTATTTTGAAGTGCAGGGAGGTGTGTGAACTCCCAAGTTTGCAGCTGGTACTCATGTGACCTAGATTGGATAGCTAAAGTTGTTGAGCTGACTAGAGTCTGATTAGATGACTATGAAGATGTTTGATACTCTGAGCAAGCATCAGTTGCTACAATTTGACAGACTGGACTTTTGTTTATGGATGCAGTTCCTCAAAATTCCAATCAGAATGGAAGTCTCTTCAGATCTGGGAACATGCATGTCTTCTCAGTGTCCTGGGTTGGTAGGGATGAGCAATTTAACATTGCTATCGCTATAAATGCATAAAGTGGCTGACTTGAAAAAAACCAAACATTTCTCTTTTTACAATCACTGATTGAACACATGCTTTGGGGACCTGACACTGCAAGGTGCTGTCCCTGGCACAACTAACTGGGCCTTTGAAGAGGGTCACTGAGGGTGGAGGAGAGACAGCAGGCAGCAGGATGTGGCAAGAGGGTGGGGGCTCCGACAGGAGCCGTGAGGAGTTTCGTCATCAGTACTATGGTTATAATTCATCAGACACTGGGACAGGTGTCTTTGTCCCCTGCCCAGTGTCCCTGCTCCCTCCCATCAGCCCCACAATCCACTCAGGATGAGTGGGCAGTTCACTTGAGGTTTCAGGTAGACCCACAGCTCAGTTGCAGCCTGCTCCTCTTCTGGGGCTGTATATGTGGGGCCTAGAGAGGGTCCCAGGGGACTGAACCCTGAGCACAGGGGATCTCTGGCCACAGTGGTGAGGCAGGACCATGCATCTGAAGATGCCAGTGGGCAGTGGGCACCCACCAGGTGAGTCCAGGGTGTTCACCTGGACACACGGGCACCGGGTGTTGTCGTTGGCTTTGTTCCTCTTTCATAGAAACCAAACCACAGTCTTGTTTTTGAGAACAGTTGCTGCAGATGGCAATTTGCCAAATGAGTCTTGTTCTTTGCAAGGGAATGATCTGTCTTTTTGTTTATTTCTTTGAGGGAGGCGAGGCCTCAGAAATCAAGTTAACAACACCTTAGTAATTGTTTTTCCTCTTTCTTTGTTGGTTGCCAGCACAGTCTCAGCTCACTGATCTGTCACAAGGTCTGGAGAGGATGGTGACAGCGCAGTGGTTGGACAAATAGATGGGGGAGGCTTTTATTATCGATTCTATTGGCATATAACTCACATCTCAAAAAATTCACCCTTTTAAGGTGTACAATTGCCACCATTGTTGCTTTTGTAGGGTGCTGTCCAGGTAACTTGAGCTCACAGTGACCCCATGTGACAGAGGAGAACTGCCCCATAGGGTTTCCTAGGCTGTCATCTTTGTGGAAGGAGATTTCTGGGTCTTTTCCCCACAGAATGTCTGAGTGGATTTGAACCACCTATCTTTCAGTTAGTTGCTGAGCACGGATCCTTTGTACCATCAAGTCTCCTTTCCAGAACAAATCGGTTGATATTGAGTTGATTCTGATTCAATAGAACAGAGTAGAACTGCCACGCAGGCTTTCCAAGGCTGGAACCCCTCACAGAAGCAGAATGGCACATCTGTCTCTTGTAGAATGACTGGGAGGTTTGAACTGCTCACCTTTGGGTTAGCAACCCAGTACTTAACCATTTTTCTACCAGGGCTGTATCACTACGTAATTCCAGGGTTTTCATCAGACCCCACAGAAACCCTGTGTCCCCATCCCCACACCCAGTCCCTGGGAAACCCCTACTCTACTTCCTGTTTCTATGCATATGCTCATTCTCGACGCCCGTATGAATGGAATCCTACAGTCTGTGGTCGTTGGTGTCTGGCCTCTCTGACTTGGCACATCTGTTTAGCATGTGCTAACAAGTTAACATTCATTCCTTCTTCCAGCGGAGTGACGTTCCATTGTATGATGGAACACCTTTTGTTGGTCCATTCCTCATTGAGATGCTTATTTTAATTCAAGGATTTAAATTTTAATTTATTTCTGACACTAGTGTTTGTACAGGAAACCTTCCCCTTTAGCTTATCTCCATAAAGTGTATTAAAATGGCCACTTTGTAACTGTTGAGGCAAACCTGTGGTTTGATTTCAGAATATGGGGGCAGACACCCTCCTGAGGGTGTCTGTGGATAAGTCCCAGAAATGTCTGGCCCAGGTGGCCTAGGCAGCCCAGGGGAGTGGGAGCAAGAGTGGCTCACCCGGGCACCCCTTTATTCCCTGGTGTTCTGCTTCCATCGCTTCTGCTCAGGTGGGGCCCCAGGTGTTGTGCTCAGGTGGAACTTCAGGTGTTGTGCTCAGGTGGGGCCCCAGGTGTTGTACTCAGGTAGCTTCAGGTGTTGTACTCAGGTGGAGCTTCAGGTGTTGTACTCAGGTGGGGCCCCAGGTGTTGTACTCAGGTGGGGCCCCAGGTGTTGTGCTCAGGTGGGGCCCCAGGTGTTATGCTCAGGTGGATCTCCAGGTGTTGTGCTCAGGTGGGGCTCCAGGTGTAGCACAGTCTGACTCCAGTTGGTACTTACATCTTCTTCTCTCCATTCCCCCATGGAGCCATCGAGGAGCAGCAGAACACCCACATCTCTGACTTCCTTGTGCACTTCAGGCCTCACAGCTACTGGTACTCTTTCTTCTGTCCATCAAACTCCTATGCATCCTGCAATGCCCAGCTGACTGTCATTTCTCCCAAACCTCCTTCCTCTGGGTTCCCACCTATTTATACCTCTGTGAGGGCTGACACTAATGTTGATCCAGATACACGCAGCAAGACGTCAGGACAGATGCTAGTCTTCGTATGGGAACAGGCTTCTGTGTCTGGTATTTATTCCTTGGTTACAGGGTGGTAGGAGCTCAGGGGGAGAAGGGTCCCCGGCTACCAAGGGAGGGGGCCCTGGAGGAGGAGCTATGCTGCACAGGAATGAATACCCGAAATGTGGTTCATCCATAAAATGGAATAAGCATTGGACTATGAATCACAAGGTCGGCAGTTCAAACCCACCAGCTGCTCCTTGGAAACCCTATACAGGGTCACTATGAGTTGGAACCGACTTGACAGCACTTAACAATAACAACATCATTTCAGAGTTGCACTGTGCTGATTCTGTGTTTTGTTTCTCTTATGCTCACCTGTGTGTTCCCTGGGGTCCAACACATGTGCTTATCAGAGCTGGGGGATCCAGAGGGACTCTCATGCTGCCGGATGAAACTCCCCCAAACCCAATCTAACAACAAAACGAGGCTGAGAGCCATGTACAGCTGGGTCAATGAGGGGGTTTCAAAAAGTCTGTGGAAAAATAAAATGGAAAGATGGGTACATTTCCACTAACTTCTCGTACATAGTTTACTCTGGTGAAGTGATGTATCATCAGACACCATGCCAACCATCTCCAGTCGATACTGAAGACATTCTCCAAGCGCAACTGTTCTCACCGCCCCCTCCTCCACCCTCCCAGAGGACCCCCTACCACCGACTTGGACTCCCAGCCCCCCCACCCCCCGAGCTTCTGCTCTAATCTTCCTAGTTGCTCTTGTCAATTTGCTGATACAGCGACTCAAAGAAGCAAAAAGTGCCAGAAAATCTGCCTAAAATGGTTAATGTAGTACCATCCTCTTCCAGTTTTTGCCTCTAACCTGTTCTATCTGACCCCTCATGTAAATTTCTTTCATTAGCTAATGTTCTGGCTTAGAGATTTATGCCCCCCACCCTCTAACTTGGCCTCTCCCAGTTAGAACAATTTTATTCTTCAAAGAGAATGAAAAGAGAGGAGGCTTGGCCTCTCTCCTTGCTGTCTCCTTCCAAACTCGACAAGAGCATCGAGGGCTAGGGAGAGGAGGGGGAGGCATATGCCATGGGGACAAGATTAAAGGGGGTTACCCCACCACCAAAAAAAAAAAAAAGAACCACCTTACCAAACTCAATCATCTAGATATTATCTGAATGGACTGTTTTAGAAATAAAAATTGGTACAAATAAATCTATGATAAACTACATGTTGGCAAGTTAAAATAAGGGCAGGATGGCAGAGATTATTGCAGAGGGGGCCATAACCCTCTGCAACTGGGAATGTTAACCCTGGGGCCTCAGGAACCCCAGGGCTGCCCTTGGAGGCTTTACAGACTCTCCCCAGTAACCACACAACTGGGAAGATGATCACCCTTGCTCTAAGTCTTTATGGCCTGCACTCTCTTGGAGGCATTGGATGGTACACCTGCCTTCCTAGGCATTTGCCCTACTTGTGGGTTGCTGGAAGAATCACCACACTTACTGAGCAAGGTCTGAGCTGGGTTCTATTTTTGCACCCCTCTGATTCTGTCTCTTCCTGTTTTCTAAAGGTTGCTACTGTAACATTAGGTAATGCATAGAAACGAATTTACTTCCTATTTCAGAGTCAGCCTAAGTTTCGCCTTGGCCCGAGTCTCCTCCTCGAAGTTCTGAGAGATGTTGCTCTTCTCAGTTCAACTCAGCGCCGACTCACCGGCCAAGCGGTGGAGCCTGCCTCTCCGCTATGGTTTTCTGAGGTGCGCCGAGCATCTCGCTGCCCCCTGAGATGCAGGCAGCAGCAAAGGAGCCGTGGAGGAAGCTGAGACACCTCAGCCAACAGGAACAGACTCTTCACAGAGAGGTAAGAAGAGATCCTTGAACTTATTTCCCCTCTGGGTTGGAGGAAGCTCAGGTGCCCTTTTTGGATCTTTGGTTGCGTTTTCAGAGCCAAGTCAGCATCTTTGACTGAAATGACGTTGCTCTTCATGAAGACACATGACAGGTTCCACAACAGAACCTAGCTAAGCTGTCAGTCAAACCACCCAACTACATTTTACCTCCTTGTTCTTAATGATACCTTTGTCTTCAAGTGTGCAGTTAAAACGAAAATGCTACACAAAACAGACCTGACCCAGTTCAGCAATTCTCTCATGTGTTTAGCAGTACTACCGCTTTTGTCAAAATATTTACCGCACCTCATAATGGCTGTTGGAAGCCAGATCCACATCCATGTTCTGCTAACCATGGAAGCAACTTATAAAGAGATTCACTGCTCTGTGAACAGTTTTGTTTTGTTTTGCTATTTCAACCATGAGCTTAATTAAACCGAAGGTGTGAATTGGTAAGAAACATGAGTTTTATTAGCATGAGAATTTCCCACACAAAATGCACAGTACATATAATCTAAATACCAAGGTATCTGAGAGAGAAATTATTTATAGTATGCCTACCAATCAGTCACCCAAGGGGAGCATTTTTCAATGAGATTTACAGGGGCCATTAGACCATGTATTTATACACAGATTCGAATTCCCAGCATCCAAAATAACCCAGCTCTAGAAGGGTCTCAGATAAGCAGTGGAGGCCATGTTCGGAGGGTATGGGCTGCTCTTTTCCCGTAGCAAATCTTTCTGTAAGATTGAAGCAAGAGATGTTATCTGCCCAGAGATGACAAGAAGCAGGATGCAACTTAGAAAAAATACAACATCCACTGACTGGGAAAAAAAACAACAGAAGAAAAGTCATAGTTTAAAATATGGTGCCTTTTAACTGCTCTGATGTCCAACTCTGGCTGAACGCGGGTATTTATGCTAACAAGGTAAATGTGAATGAGGGCAAATGGTGAGGTCTGTGGTCCTCCTATCGTCACGGTCAGGTTCTGAGAGGCCAAGAGAGGCTTTGCTTCCTAAGTTGGACTTATTTGGGAAGTCAGGGGATCCGGGTGGCTATGAAGGAAGAGCTGCTCAAGACTGGGGCACCCCAAAAGGGATCCATTACTCTGGGGAAGTGAACTCAGGGTGAAGGGCAAATGGGTACCAGCCAGGGAGCCCTTCCTGGGGCACAGATAAGAACGACGTGCGGCCAGAGACTGTGGTCTGTGTACGATCGAAAAGAAGCAAGAAGCATCAGTCTACTGTGCATGACCAGACAAACTGCCCCACAGTCCTGTCCAGTCCTTCCAACAACTGGACGTGAGCCCCACTTTTGAGATGAGGAAAACACGGCTCCAAGAGTTTCCGTGACTTTTTCAAGGCCCCAGAGCATGTAGGGAGAAGAGAAAGGTTCAGAGAGGTCTTGTCTGGAGGTCTGGAATTTGGCCTCCCATCCTGGCCTTCTGGGGCCGACACCGCAGAGATGGTGGTGCCGTTGCTGAAGCGACCGTGTTTAGGAATCTCCCGAGAGCTGACTTGGAAGTCTTTTCACTGAAGGCTTACCCTGCATTACTGCATGTCGCAAATACTGTGCTTTTAATGAATGGAATGTTTGTGGCCACTCAGTTGGTCGATACCATTGGTTCCAATAGCATGTGATCACTTGATGTCTCTGTGTCACATTTTGGTCATTCTCCCAATATTTCAAAGTTTTTCATAACGTTTGTTGTTTGTTAACCTCTTAAGTGCCATTGAGTCGGCTTCAATTCATAGTGACCTTGGGTAGGGGTTCTAAGGAATAGCTGGTGCGTTTAAACCACCCACCTTGTATTTATCTGTTGAGCGCTTATCTTACAGCACCACACCATAGCTCCTTCATAATGCTGGTGCATACTTAATAGACTACAATCTAATGTAAGCATAAGTTTTCTATGCATTAGGGAACCAAAATCACTGAGGAATGCTTATTTACAAGGGGTTTCAAAAAGCTTGTGGAAAAATGGAATTAAAATGTAATGGGATTTCCCCATGAATTTTTGGAAGTTCCCTTGTAGTTTGGCTTACTAAGAGTGGAGTCTTGGCAGGCATTTACTGTTTTAACTGTAGTTTCGTTATGATCATTTCCTATTCATAGAAATATGAATAGTTTTTCTTATATGGTTGTTGTTAGCTGCCGTCTAGTCAGATCCCAATTCATGGGCCCCATGCATGATGGGATTGTGTCATTGTGCTCCACAGGGTATTCACTGGCTGGTGTTTGGAAGTAGATTGCCAGGTCTTTCTTCCTGGTTTGTCTGAGTCTGGAAGTTCTGCGAAAACCTGTTCACTGTCACTGATAGATGGGTGGTTGCACTTGGGGTGCACTGACCAGGAATTGAACTTAGGTCTCCTGTATTTGTTTTTTTTTTAAGTGCCACTGAGTTGGTTCTTACCCATAATGACTCTGTATAGGGTTTCCAAGAAGCAGTTGGTGAGCTTGAACCGATGACCTTGCAGTTCAAAACAACCTTGCAGTCCAGCACCACACCAACACTCCTGCATGGAAGGTGAGAATTCTGCCAATGAATCAGTACTGCCTTAGAATATCAGGTGTTCTGCGGAAGAAAGATGAGGCTTTCTGCTCCTGTAAAGATTTACAGCCTCGGAACCTCTATACAGGGTTGCTATGAGTCAGAACTGAATCCATGGCACATAACCACTACCAAGTGAAAGAAAAGTGCATGAATATAAAGAAACCATGTAGTGTAAGGGCTCCTGGTGTGCCCATACAGTAGGACCAGCACCGGACTGGGAACCACAGGGCAGCGGTCTGAACCCACCAGCCATTCCGTGGAAACCCTATGCAGGGCTGCTATGAGTTGGAACCGACTCGACAGCACTTAACAACAGCAATCTAAAGTAAGGTGACCAATGATTCTCCAAGGCTGGGCTTGGTTCGCAGTTATGTGCGGCCATCTAATTGGCTCACATTCATGGTGCCCTGTGTACAAAACATGAAATGTTGCTAGTTTCTGTAGCATCTTCACAAACACTGGTGAGCTTGATGTCACTGTTGCAGCCACCATGCATTTTGAGTCACTTCCAACCTGGACGAGTCTCACTCCAGCACTGGATATGACAGCGTTTTACTGTGCTCCATACTATCTGCATTGGCTGATGTTTGGAACTAGATCACCAGACTTTTCTTCCTAGTCTGCCTGAGTCTGGAAGCTCCACATAATCCTGTCTGGCATGGGTCACCCTGCAGGTATTTGAAATTCTGGTGGCACAGCTTCTAGAATCATGGCAACACACAAGTCACCACAGACAGACAAACTGACAGACAGTGGCTTTAGGGGTCAGGTTTTAGGGTACTTGACAGAACTCGTCTGTCAGTTTGTTGTGCTCTGGTGGTTTGTGGGTTGCTGTGATTCTGGAAGCTATGTCACTAGTATTTTAAATACCAGCAGGGTCACCCACGGTGGGCAGGTTTTTACAGAGCGTCTAGACTAAGACAAATGAGGAAGTAGGAGACAGACTGCTTCTGAATGGTTAGCCACTGAACCCTTTATGAATAGCAGCAAAACATGGTCAGATACAGTGCTGGAAGATGAGTGCCTCAGGTTAGAAGGGTCTCAAAATACAACTGGGAAAGAGCTGCCTCCTCAAAGTAGAGTTGACCATAATGACATGGCTGGAGCAAAGCTGTCAGGACCTTCATTTACTGATGGGCGCAACTCAAAATGAGAAAGAAAAGCTGCAAACATCCATTCATAGAATGTGGAATGTATGAACCATGAATCCAGGAGAATTGGAAGTCATCAAAAAATGAATGGAACTCATAAAGATTCCTATTCTAGGCATCCGTGAGCTGAAATGGACTGGTATTGGCCATTTTGGATTAAAAAAAAAAAAATCATGTGGTTTACTAAGCTGGGAATGACAAATTGAAGACGAATGGCATCAAACTCATTGTCAAGAAAGCTTTTTAAAAGATCTTTTTTTTTTTTTTTTTTAAAGATCTATCTTGAAGTACAATAGTGCAATACTGTCTGTGATAGGATAATATCGGCATGCCTCCAAGGAAGACCAGTTAATGCCACTACCATTAAAATTTATGCATCAAAGCCAGTGATAATGCAATTGAAGTACTCTACCAACTTCAGGCTAAAATGGATCAAGTTTGTAATCAGGATACATTGAGAATTACTGGTGATTGGAATGTGAAGGTTGGAAACAGAGTGGAAGTTTTGGTAGCTGGGGAACATGGCTGTGGTGATAGAAACAATGTGGTAGATTACATGATGGAATTTCTTAAGACCAATGACCAATTGATGGCAAATACCTTTTTTCAATAACATAAACAGTGACTACATACATGTACTTGGCCAGATGGAATACACAGGAATCAAATAGAAAATGGAGAAAAGATTGAAGTTGTCAAGGATTTCATTTCACTTGGATTCACAGCCAATGTCCATGGATGCAACAGTCAAGAAATCAAATGACATATTGTCCTGGACAAATCTGCTGCACAAGACGTCTTTAAAATGTTCAAGAGCAAAGACGTCAGTTTGTGGACTAAGGTGTACCTGATACGAGCATCATATTATTGTAACATTTTATAATCATTTTCTGAATTCCTTCTCAGGCATTTCCAAGGCCTGCCCGCCTTCCAGAATGGAGTCCAGGTCTACCTCTAGGTCATTTGTCTCAGACACTTTATCTTGTTTCTGGACATGTGCTGATACGGTCATCTGCTTTTGCTTCCTGGACATGTTTAATGTTTATCTGTGGCCTTAATACTTAAGTGAGTATGTGTTTTGGTAGTTTTTATGCTTTCTGATTGCTTCCAGGGAGGTGTGATCAGGATGTGGGCTTCCATTTTCACTCTTCTTATTGCTTAACTCAGAGTCACTTTCACAGGTGTTGTCTGTTTCCCTGGTATATGGCAGTTGGTATTGGTTCTTGCCTGGGTTTTGGTGTTTCATAGAGTGTGATTGTAGCTTGGCTATATGGCAGCAGTTGCTGACTCTTCTTGTGTAATATAGGGAGACAAAGAGTCCCCCAAAGGGAGAAGGGGGA
>NW_006408541.1:813758-861122 GCF_000296735.1 Chrysochloris asiatica | reverse complement strand
AAAAAGAAAGAAAATCAGAAGAAAGCAAAACTGACCAAGTGTATTGTCCACCTTTGCTCCAAGGCTCCCTGGCGTTTTTCCGTGGTGTTTCTGCTCCCCCCACTTGGTCTTACCATTTGGTCTCGCCCAAGATGTCAGCTCCAGGCCTCTGAGCCCGGCAGATTCAAAAGGATGAGATTTCTTACTTCAGCTTCAGGTTCCACTAGCTATAAGCCTTCAAACTTTTAAAATATTCCTATCTCTGTGGTTCCGAGTTTTGGAGCTCGGCCCTGGATGTGCTTTGCCTGGTGTTCTGTGTTATTGCTGACAGCAAACTTCACTGCACCTCCACCCTAGCCACCATCAAGCCCCGTCCTGAGCATCGTATTTTTAACCATCTCATATGAATGTGAAAGTTGGACAATGAATAGGGAAGACCGTAGAAGACTCAATGCATTTGAAGTATGGTGTTGGTAAAGAATATTGAAAATACCATGGACTTCCAGAAGAACAAACAAATCTGTCTTGGAAGAAGTACAGTCAGAATGCTCCTTAGAAGCCAGAGTGGCCAGAGTTCGTCTGTCATAGTTTGGATATATTATCAAGACAGATAAGTCCCTAGTGAAGGCCATCAGTCTTGGTAAAGTAGAGGGTCAGTGAAACAGAGGCAGACCCTTAATGAGATGGGCTGACACAGTGACAATAACAAAGGGCTCAAACACACGCTTGTGAGGATGGTGCAGGACCAGGTAGTGTTTCCGTCTGTAATGCATAGGGGCGCTATGAGTCAGATTCGACTTTATGGCACCTAACAACAATAACAAACACTAGAAAAGTGTGACTTTTACTCTATGCGAAACGCTCCTTTAGAAAAAAGCAAAGCAAAGCAAACCCCTAGCCCTGTGCAGAGAGCACCTTTGTGAGAGACGGAAGGAGCAACTCTTGCCATATCTCAGATCTGCCAATGACGACGATCACAGACAGAGGGCATCTCAGTGGCCACACACCCTTTCTGAGCAAAATCCACAGGCCTCAGCAACCTGTGTTGATACAGATGGACAAAGGGTCTTCTCTATAAAGCTCTATTCCCAAAGTGGACAGTTAGCTAGGTAAGAGGTAACTCTTGGAGTATTCTGTGTCACATAGAATTTTGGACCCTGTCTTTTATTTTATTTTCCCTTCTTTGAATCCAGCATTCCATCCGTTTGCTATTTTTCCTGGCTAATTATTGTAATTATATGAAACAATAAACCATCACAAATGGAATATTCAGAAGTATATGATTCATAAACACATGAGTCTGTTTATCATTGGCCAGGCTTCTGTGCATAGCGGCACAGTATTCTATTTTATTTTATGTGTTCTAAGCAGCAAAAGGAGTCCTGGTGTGGTGCTGTAGGTTAATGCGCCAGACTGCAAAGCCATCTGAACTACGAGGTTGCTGGTTCAAGCTCACCAGCTGCTCCTCGGAAACCCTATACAGGGTCGCTGTGGAACCAACTTGACGGCACTTCACAACAACAACAACAACAAACAGCAAGAAATCATGATCAGCCCACAGTGAGGAGAGCCTGTGGGACACATGTAACTGGGGACACATGTAACTGGCAGTGGTCACTTTCAAGGTGGCGTTCCATTTAGGAAGAAGGACCATCCTTAAGCATGAGTCTTGCCTTCCAGATAGTCTCGTCTCCCAGCCGATGAGAAAACTTTCAACATGGTTTCCCCAGCTGTCAGACCAGATAAAATTCTCAACAGGACTAAAGACAGACCTTTTCCTAGTCATGTACAGAAGCCTAGTGCCCGTGGTAGGACTCCTGGCTTGGCGCTGTGGGTTAATGCGTTAGACTGCAAAGTTATTTGAACTGCAAGGTCGGTGGTTCAAGCTCACCAGCTGCTCCTTGGAAACCCTATATAGGGTCACTATGGGTCAGAACTGACTCAACAGCATTTAACAACAACAGTGCCCATGGTGCCCACAATCTCTGGACGTTTTGTGTCCAGACATCCTTCTTCCCATTTTGTAGATGGATAAACAAAGACCCAACGAAATAAAGGACTTGCTCAAAGTATTGTTGGGCAGGCTAAGAGCTAGATTTGGTGGCAAACCAGGCAACACCCACCTCAGGACCTTTGCACTGGCTGTTCCCTCTGCTTGAAACCCTTTCCTCCAGACACCAGTGTGCTTACACACTCCATCACCAGCTTACGTGGGGCTCACCAGGACCATTTACAATTGCAATTCTCCATCACTTCCAGCCCTTCCCCTGCCGCTCCTCCCCAACTCCTGCTTGAGTTTTTCTATGGTGTTGTTACTGTGAAGTGCCGTTGTGTTGATTCCGACTCATAGTGACTTTTTAGGGTTTCTGAGGAGCAGCTGATGAGTTTGAACTGCCGACCTTGTGGTTTGCAGTCCAGTGCTGATCCCGCAACACCACCCCAGGAGTCCTGGGTTTTCCTTATCATTTTGTAATACAACATGGAATTTATTGACAAATCATTCCCTGCCCATGTCTCAAACTAGAGTGGAAGTTTCACGGCCTGAGTTCTCTTCTTTCCTGAGGCATCCCTAAAGAGACGGCCTTGTCCTGCCTTTGCCCACGAGGTGGCTGGTTTTACAACTCCTACTGTTATTGCTTGGGGCCACAGAGTGGAAAACTGTCCCATCGTGTTTCCTTAGCTGTCATCCTCACAGCAACAGGCCGCCAGGTCTCCCTCACTGGGTGGGTTGAAACTACCCACCTTTCAGTCAGCAGTCGAGTGCTTACCTGTTGTGTCTCTAGAGGACTTGTTGCGCACAAGGCCCTTGGAATGCTGCTACAAGTCTGTGAAACCTCTCACCTCCACCTGGGCACACCAAGATAAATGCGAGTGATTGGGAAAAGGTAATTGTCCACAGGTAATTCCCAGTGTGCACTCACGATGTGAGAAATGCTTTTAATCGTCATCACTGTGCAGTTTACAAATGAGAATCCTTACACTTAAAAGAATTTCCTGAAGTTCCTGTCGAGGCTAAGTGGGAAACCTGGGACTCGAATCTGGGTCTTTCCATCTTTAACCGAGCCACGCCCAAGCCCCAGAGATGGCATACCAGAGGCAGCAGGCCCTCTATCCTGCCTCAGATGACCCGACACCGACACCAGGCTTTTCTATTCAAATACCTGCCACAGGGCAGCCACATCATTTGTGTATGAACGTGAGGCAGTTGCATGACCCACTCTGGCATGGGAACTTACTTGTGCTTCTACTTACAGAGTTTGGTTTGTAAGCTCTGGTCTTCCCTGCTCAGTTATCCCAATTTGTTTAAGAAAATCTATTTCATCATCAAACAGAATGGAGGCAGACTTAGGCTGGGGCTTGGTTTGTCCCGGAGCAGCCTTTGACTAGGGTCTCTGTTTTGAGAGGAGTGGTAGGCCCAGCCAGGCACCCCTATTCTCACCGACCCTTCGAGAGTCTGGCACATGGGAGAAGTGCTCTCGCACTAGGGAGAAATTCACCTCTGGGCTGACTCACCCGTACAGCTGGTCTGCTAACTGCAAGGTTGGTGGTTCCAAACCAGCAATTCCGAGGGAGTATGCGGAGGCTGTTTGCTCTCCTAAAAGTTTCCAGTTTCAGAGCCTCATGGGGCAGTTCTACTCTGTCTTATTGGGTCACTATGAGCTGGAATCCTATGATGGCAGTGGGCTGTGTGTGTGTGTGTGTGTGTGTGTGTGTGCTGTAAGCTTTGTTTTCTCGAAGGCCCCAGCAGGTGGCACACTGGAGCAGAATAGTAGAGGGCAGTTTAGTTGTTGTGGTTGGCTAACTGCCGTCAAGCCTGTTCCCGGTGAGTGCTGACCCCACACACAACTGCCCGATCCTGTGCTGGTTTGTGATCAGTTACAGGTCAGACCCCACCAGTACCCATGAAATTGCTGGTGTTAGCTGCCATGGTGGTCTCAGGCACCATCCTGCACCATGATCAGCTGTGAATTGGACCCTTAGGGTCCATAGGGTTTTCATTGGCTGCATTTTAGAAGAAGATCTTCAGGCCTTTTTTCCTTAGTCCATCTCAGTCTGTAAGCTCTGCTGAAACCTCCTCAGCCTCCTAGAAACATGCAGTTGGGTGGTGGCCATGCATGGGCTACAGTGGCCAGGAATCCAACCCATGTCTCCCACGTGGAAGATGACAATCCTACCACTGAGCCATCACTTCCCTCATAGGGGCTATTTGCAGTGGACAAAGAGGGCGTGCTTATGGGTGATGGAGCTTCCTAGGACTGGTGGCCATGGAGAATGTCCTTTCACCCCCAGGACTCAGAAGTAGAGGCTGGGAGCCATTACTGAGACCGGAGAGGGCAGTTGGACACACCGGTGGTCTTCTGCAGAGGGCTGAAGACCACCTGGGAACCATCCTGTCTTTACTCTCTTCTTCCTCCCTCTGACCCGCTGGTGCTGCCCATTGGGGAACCCCATCGCTGCAGCCTTCCGGGGTCAGGAGCACTGAGAGCCAAAGAACAGATCACTCCAAAATGTTCTCAAAAACATCAATCTGCTTACTATGTTTAATCATCCTTCACGCTTTTCTCCTTCTGGGCCCCAGATGCAAATTTAAACTATATATACTATTTTAATTAATATTTCTTGTGTCTTCAGTGAAAGCTTGAAGCACCATCTAGGTTCCTAGTTGACAATTTATAATAAGTTGTTTGGTGACATTAGTTAAAATTTTTCACAATGTGTTAGCATTCTCCTTAATTATGTTCTGGTTGTCCCTTCCCAGGACTTGAATTTCCCTGCTTCTCCCCACATCTTGTCACAGCCTTTCTGTAGGGTAGTTGCTGACCTTCTGGTCTCATGTAGAGGGTTTTTAAAAGGAGCATTGGACTCATAGTAATATCCTTTATTTTGTGGGTTTGTCTGCTGTTTCTCTAAAAGGTGGCTTCAGGAGATAGTTTTGGTTCAAGGTTTAATGTAGTCTTCTGGGAGTCTTCTACTTTCAATCATTCTAGTAAGTCTAGGCTTGTCAAGCATTTTAATTCTCACCGGCATTTTTCTCCTGTTTTCTTCATGTCCATGTGTTGTGGTCCTGATCTGAATGCCTGGCAGAGGTAGTCATGCACCATTTAGTTCTTCTTTCAGGGTAGATGAGGATATCAGCCCTGTAACTAGTTTCTTCCCTAAGACTTTGCTTTGCTCTTTCTCTTTTGCTCCTGATGAGTGAAGACCACCATTTATTTGTGTCTTTGGTAGTTGCTGGAAAGCCTCTAAGTCTCTGGAGGTCACTCACCTCAGTGGGAAGAACGTGGATTTTGTGGTGCTAACCAACTGAGTTAAGGAGCTCTGGCAGCGTAGTGGTTAGGAGTCGGGCTGCCAACTGCAAGGTCAGCAGTTCGAAACTACCAGCTGCTCCGTGGGAGAAAGATGAGGCTTTCTGCTCCCGTAAAGATTTACAGCCTTGGAAACCCTGTGCAGGGTCACTATGAGTCAGAACCAACTCCATGGTACTTAACAACACTGTGTCCCATGAGACTAAGGTCCTGAAGCCTTCAAACCTAGAAAACCATTCTTGAAAGGTGTTTGGTGAAGTCTATGAAGTAACTGTACCTGTGCTCCGTAAAACTATATGTGAGGGTGAGTCAAAAATTATCCACACTCCAGTTATATTAAAACACCCACCCATGTTCATGGCGATGACACATTGAGCGTGCACGTGAAATGATTCTGTCAAGTAGACGAGTGACAGTGAATTATATGACAAATCACTTGGAAATCAGCCAGGGCTCTGCCTATGAAATCATCCACGGCAGACTTGGATTTCAAAAAGTTTGTGTGAGATGGGTACCAAAAGAGCTCACGGAAGAGCATAAACAGAATTGTTTGGACATCTGCAAACAAAATTTGGACTGATACTTGAAGGAAGGTAAAAGTTTCTTTAAAAATATAATCACCGGTGACTAGACATGGATTCATCACTACAAGCCTGAGAGTAAACCGCAGAGTATCGAATGGAAACACATTTAATTGCTGACCAAGATAAAGTTCAAAAGTCAACCACCAGCTGGAAAATTGATGCTTACAGTTTTCTGGGATTCTCTCTCAGGGAAAAGGTTCAGTAATTAACGGTGATCGTTACAGTGAGATGCTGACTGAAGACCTGAGACCTACATTTTGGATTAGATGTAGAGGACTGCTATCCACTCTCTGAAATCTGTTAATTTCTTCCTTTAGTTATAGCTACTCAAGGAGTCCCGGTGTGGCACTGTAGGATTGAAAACTGGACTGCCAACCACAAGGTTGCTGGTTCAAACAGACCAGCCATTCCACAGAAACATTATACAGGGTTGCTGTGAGACAGAACTGACTGACGGCACTTAATACTCACAACTCTATGCTCAGGACTAGGTTTCAGAAGGTCTTCTGACAACCATTTTGGCCTTCTCTTTATTTCATGTCTTTGTAATGACGTTTCTCTCTCTCTCTTTTTTTTTTTTTTTTTTAATGTATGATGTCTTTGATACCATCCCACAGCTCGGCTGGTCTTAGGTCATTAATGTTTAATATGTAAAATCTGTTTATTCTTGAGATGGTCTCTAAATTTAGGAGGAATATAATCCAGGTTTTACTTTGGCTCGCCTGGACTTGTTTCGATTTTCTTCAGCTTCAACTTGAACTTGCGTATGAGCACTTGATGATCTGTTCCGCAGTCGGCCCCTGGGCTTATTCTGATGGGTAACACTGAGTTTCTTTGCCATCTCACTCCACAGATGGATCTGATATTTGTGCATTCCATACGGCAAGGCCCGTGTGCACAGTTGCTCTTTGTGTTGTTAAAATAAGTGTTTTACAATGACTAAGTTGTCTGTCTTACACAAGTCTATTATGCTGTCGCCAATAGAATTTCTTTCACAAAGGCCATATTTTCCAACTGCTGATCCTTCTTTGCTTCCAGGCTTCACATTCTAATCACCAATAGTTATCAATGCATCTTAATTACATGCCTGATCAATTTCAGATTGCAGAAGTTGGTAAAAATCTTCAATTTCTTCATCTTTGGAATTATAGTGGTTGATGCATTTAGAATAACAGTTCTATTAACTGGTCTTCCTTGTTATTGTTTTGTGTATTGTGAGGTGTTCTGACTCATAGTGAACCTTTCTACAACAAAACCAAACACTGCCTGATCACTGTTACATTTGAGCTCACTGTTACTGTCACTGTGCCAATCTGTCACGTTGAGGCTCTTCCTCTCTTTCACCAACCCTCCACTTTACCAAGCATGATGTCCTTCTCCAGGGACTGGTCCCTCCTGAGAACATGTCCAAAGGATGAGAGACAAAGTCTCACTCTAAGGAACATTCTGGCTGTACTTCTTCCAGCATATATGTGTTTGTTCTTCTGGCAGTCCATGTGGTTGTTAGGTGCCGTCGAGTTGGTTCCAACTCACAGTAACCTTCTTCACAAGAGAACGAAACACTGCCAGGTCCTGCACTATCCTCACAATTGTTGTTAAGCTTGAGCCATTGCTGCTATCACTGTGCCAATCCCTACTGTAAGGGGTCTTCCTCTTTTTTCACTGACTCTCCATTTTACCAAGCGTGACTTATTCATTACAGATGGAGTTTTAAACAACATAAAAGGCGCTGTACATATGGACCTAACCCAATGGAAGATACAGGGATCAAATTTACTATGTCTGTGGGATAAGATGGTGGAAAAGTTCAGTATCATCAGCTGAAACAAGGCCAGGGGCTGCCTATGGACCAGAGCATCAATTGCTCATGTGGAAATTCAGGCTGATGATATTGAGCTGCTTCTGCATTGTCCCTTCCTACAGATGTAGTCAATTTGATGTCTTTGCACTCCATCTGGTGAGGTCACAGCAACATGCAAGCCACCACAGTACGACAAACTGACAGATGAGGGGTGGTCTTCCTTGTAGATGTATGGATATCAGCTGATCTCCGAAAACGCTGTATTTATGGACAGTTCTTGAGATGTTCTTTTTCATGATGAATGCAATGCTATTCCTTTTCAGTTCATCATTTACCACATAGTAGACTGTGTTGTTGTTTTTAAGTTCCATCCAGTCAATTCTGACCCATAGCCACCTGTATAGCGTTTCTCCCAAGGAGAACCTGGTGAGCTTGAGCAGCCAACCTTGCAGTTCAAACTCACTTTGCAGTCCAGCGCATAGTCCACAGCACCACACCAGGACTCCATAAGACTGTCCAATTCAAAATGGCCAACATCAGTCCATCTCCGTTCACTAGTGCTTAGGATATTGATGTTTATGTGTTCCATTTCTTTGTTGATGATTTCCAACATCCCAGGCACCATACTTCTGATTAACAGATGTTGGCAGATGTTTCTTCTCATTTTGAGTCATGGCACCCTAGTGAATGAAGACTCCCCCAAAACTTTACTCCATCCATGTCACTGAGGAAGCAGCTCTTCCCCCGCTGTGTTTTGATGCCGTCTTCCAGCATTGTATCAGACGATGCTCTATTCATGAGGGTTTCAATGGACAGGGTTTTCAGTAGAGCACCATGTCCTTCTTCCTAGTCTGTCTAGGTCTGGAAGCTCCACTGAAACCTGTCTACTGTTGGTGGTCCTGCTGCTATTTGGAATACTGGTGGCATAGCTCTCAGTATCACAGCAACATAGAAGTCACCACAGAACGACAAACTGACAAACTGGGTAAAAAAAATAAAATAAAATCTGAATTTGTACCATCCACTCATTTCTGTAAATGCTGTAAAAGCTCCTACTGTGACCAGTTTCAAGCTATGCTGAATAGAAAGTTGGGAAGAGATTGCATATCTCATACTATGACAGAGTGCTTCTGCCTTGCAGGGACAATCCACATTGGTAATCTCAGGCATATTGGCAGTGATTAAGATATTGTTATAGTTGTTGTCATGTGCTGTGGAGTCGGTTCTGACTCATAGCAACCCAGTGCAGGGTTTCCGAGGCTCTAAATCTTTACAGGAGCAGAAAGCCTCATCTTTTTCCTGTGGAACAGCTGGTAGTTTCGAACTGCTGACCCTGAGGTTAACAGTCTGATTTGTAACCACTACGTTAAGATAGAATAGAAGATATAATAAAAGACTGAGAAAGTAGTAAATTGTGAGTGTTTAGTTCCTTTGCTTTTTTTTTTTTTTTAAAAAAAAGCTTAATTGTAAGCTTTGGTAATTTAACTCGTAATGACGATTGTATTTAACAGAGGAGCCCTGGTGGCACAGTGGTTAAGTGCTCCTCTGCGAACTGAAAAGTGGAGGGATTCAATCCACCAGCATTCTCTGGGAGGGAAGTGTGGCAGTCTGTTTTGTAAAGATGGCAGCCTTGCAAACCCTATGTCTCAGTTCTCCTGTGTCCTATGTCGTCTCTATAAATCAGAATCAATTCCTGAGAGGGTTTTTGTTTTTGTTGTTTAGCAGCCAGCTTGCAAAACTCCTGAACATTTGACAATCACCGTTCTGGAGCCAAAGCTAGGCTGTGGGAGCTGGCTCCAGCCTGCAGCTGGTTCTGGCACAGCCTGCTTGGACACCGTCACTGCTCCAGGCTGGAATTTGGAGATCTAACTTTTGTTTCCAGGAGGTAAGCTGGACGGTGGGTGAAACGTGGGCATCACTTGGCTGTGTACCTGGAACTTCTGTTCTTGCAGCCATGGATCTAGCCAGCTGTTGTACCTGGCTTTCCCTCCACAGTTTGAAGACATGGCTGGGCCGCTCTTGCTCTCCCATACCTCCAGGGTCAGAGGGAACCTCAATTGGAGCTCAAGGGGCATGGAAGGCTCCCCTTTGAGGAGGGAACTAAGTAGATCCTGAGGTTGGAGGCATTTTCCTCTCCTGGCTCAGATGCCAGATGAACTATAGGCCACTCAGCTCCATTGGATCTAGATCTAGCTGATCTAGATCAACAAGGAATTCTTTTTTTAGTATTAGTATAACCCATACAAAGTTTGAGATATACTAAAGACTATTCTAGACTCCTGATGTGGCACTGTAGGATCAGCACTGGGCTGTGAACCACAGGGTCAGCAGTTCAAACCCACCAGCTGCTCCTTGGAAACCCTATACAGGATCATTTTGAGTTGGAACTGACGTGGTGGCACTTAACAACAATTACTATTCTCATGCAATATTTGGGTTCTGTTGTTGGGTACTGTCAAGGTGATTCCAACTTCTAGACACCTTATGTGACAGAGTAGAACTGCCCCATACAGTTTTCTAGGTCGTCCGTTGTCTTTATAGGAGAAAATCCTTAAGTCTTTGTCTCACGTTGTGCTGCATGGATTGAAATCATCAGCCTTTCGTTTCGGAGCTAAGTGCATAACCATCATACCAGATGAAGGAATGTGATGGTGCCAAAGGAGCTCTGGTAGCGTAGTGGTTACGAGTCGGGCTGCGAACCTCAAGGTCAGCAGTTCGAAACTACCAGCAGTTCTGCAGGACAAAGATGAGGCTTTCTGTTCCCCTAAAGATTTACAGCCTTGGAAACCCTATGCAGGGTCGCTATGAGTCAGAACAGACTCCACGGCTCACCACCACCACCGACCACCATTAATCTGTGGTGTCCTGTCTCTGTTTATCCACACATTCAGATAGAGCTGTACATACAATACGTACGTGTGGTTGAAGGAGCACTGGTGCTGAAGCAGACTAAACACTGTACTGCTAACCAAACGGTCGGTGGTTCAAACCTGCCCGCTGCCCCTGGAGGCAGATGTCTGTCTGCTCCCATGGAGATGGACAGTCTCGGAAGTCCTAAGGCACATCTCTCTCCTATCCTGTACAGGTTGCTATGAGTTGGAATCAACTTGGTGGTAGTGGGTTTGAGCTTCTTTGGGACGGGGGAAGGTGTGCATCTTAGCTGTCAGTGATGTAGCTGCTTTTAAAATGGGACTTTTGACACTGTGGATCAGCATTACACTGCTGATGGTTGGGGGTTCAAACCTACCAGCTGCTCCTCAGAAACCCTATACAGGGTCACTAGGAGTTTGAACCCGCTTGACGGCATTTTGACCACCACAACAAAATAATCCATCCTAGTCCATTAACTAAGGAGCTCTGGTAGCGTAGTGGTTACGAATCGGGCTGCGAACCTTAAGGCCAGCAGTTCGAAACTACCAGCTGCTCCGCGGGAGAAGATGAGGCGTTCTGCTCCCGTAAAGATTTACAGCCTCGGAAACCCTGTACAGGGTCGCTATGGGTCGGAACCGACTTGACGGCACTTAGCAACAACAACAAAGTCCATTAACTGCTCACTCTGGACTCATTTCTTGGTGGGTGAATGTAGCAAAAGTTAGACTGGATAACCTGCTTATTGGGTAATGTAATCCTGATTCTACTGCCAGAATTCCTTTTTTGGGCCACACTCATATTTTAAAAGTTATTCATTGTGTCCCTGAAATCCCACTGTAACCGGGAGTCCTGTGTTTCCATTTGCTAACTCTGGCTCCCTATCAGTGGTGAGGCTCCGAATACTAGAGTGCTTCCCCGCCCATTTCACAGATTGGAAACTGAGTCCCAAAGAATGAAAGGGACTTTGCCCAAGTGCACAGAATCTTCAGGACCTCGAGGCCCCTGACAAGCAACACAACTTGCTTTCTCATGATGTCAGCACAGTTTTGGGGTGTCCCCTCTGCCCAGGACCCCATGATGAGCACCCAGCACCCAGTGTACAGCAAGATTGAGTCCCCTTGGGTGTGTCAACTGGGAGGCAGGGGTCAGACAGATTGGGGTTCAGATCCCAGCTGCTCCAGTGCTCTGTGCCTCAGTTTCCACTTTCTAACCTGTGGAAAGAGCTAGGGCTGTTGGGGGTGAGGACTGCTATCAAGCTTCAATGGGGCAGCTAGAGTTTACTGCATGGTAGTGTTTGCTTGTTGCCCGCAGGTCGCTGGACAATGTGGGATGGAGGCCCACCCACCAGGGACCAGCCTGCTCAAGGTCTCCCTGCGGCCCCCGGCAGGCAGGGGTCCCCTCGCCTGACCCTGGGCCCTGTCTTGTTGCCCTCAGAGCAGGGCCTGGCCCCTACCATGCTCCTCCCCATCTCCCTGTACCACGTGGTGCCTCCAGGGGGCCCAAAGCTGCGTCCAGCCCTGGTGCCTGGTGGCCTGGAGGGGGCCAGCCTGCCCTTCATCCTCAGCCCCCTGCTGCAGCCTGAAGGGCCCGGGTCCACCCCACTGGGGAAGCCGTCCACCCCCATGCTGACCGTGAATCTTGTCAGTGCTCTGCCTTTGCTATCACCGGGCCCGAGCCCCTCACTGGGCAGCCCCAGCAAGGTGCGGAGCACAGGTAGGTACCTGTGCCCACACTGCGGCCGGGACTGCCTGAAACCCAGCGTGTTGGAGAAGCACATCCGGTCACACACAGGTGAACGGCCCTTCCCCTGTGACACCTGCGGTATCGCCTTCAAGACCCAGAGCAACCTGTACAAGCACAGACGTACCCAGACACACCTCAACAACTCACGCCGCTCCTCTGAGTCTGATGGGGGTGGCAGCAACCTCCTAGATGAGGCGGACAGGGCCGGAGAGCCCCCCGGAGTGGACAACAGTGGAACCAGCCGGAGCCACAGGGGAGATGAAGGACCCTCCGAGAGCCTGGACGCCAAGCCGGAAACTGCTGCCTGTGGGGGGCTCTCATTGGCTGATGGGGAGGCCCCACCGGATACTAGGCAGAAGTCTCCCGCAGCCAGCAAGCTGTGTTCTCTGCAGCGGCAGCTGGCCACATCCTGGGAGAAGGCTTGGGATACCAAGGGCTCCTCCGAGGGTCGGCTTCGAAAGTGTGAGAGCTCGGACTCTGGCTACCTGTCCCGCTCGGACAGTTCCGAGCAGCCAACGGTGCCCGCCAGCCCCCTGCGCAGCCTCTCTGAGCGCAGCGCCGACGGGGAGGGAGGCCCAGGGCCCGGGGAGCGACAGGACACGCAGGAACTGGAGAAGAGATGGCTGGAGGAGCGCATTGCGCGGCTCATTTCACACAACCAGGCCGTGGTGGACGACCCGCAACTGGACACGGTGCGGCCCCGCAAAACGGTGCTCTCCAAGCAGGGCAGCATCGACCTCCCCATGCCCTATACCTACAAGGACTCCTTCCACTTCGACATGCGGGCTCTGGAGCCCGGCCGCAGGCGGCAGGCCACCATGGGCTGGGCCGGCTCCACCTGCACCCCGCCAGACAAGACCCGGCCCCTCTCCTTTCATTCTGTGTCCACCCAGTTCCGCACCACTATGGAGTGTGTGTCTGTCACCAGAAGCAATTCGCTACCCTTTGTCGAGAGCACCCGGACGTGGCAGGAATGGGAGCCGGACCCCAAGGAGACGTGCCTTCGGAGACAGAGGCCACTGAGCCCCAGGCCTGCCCCTGCCCAGCTGGGCGGCAGCTGGCCTGCCATGCCTAGCAGTCACCCCCGGGCTTTGGTCCGGCAGACTGCTGTGGAGGACCTGGCTGGTACTCCCTGTGGGGAGAGTCTGGTCCTTGCAGAGGACCCCCCGAAGACCACTGCCATAGAGGGTACAGTCAGTAGGGGCAGGGGGTCCAGGAAGAGAGGTGACCAGCGCAGGCTGAAGATGTTTTCTCAGGAGAAGTGGCGGGTATATAGGGACGAGACGTTTAAGAGAATCTACCAGAAAGACCAGATGAGAGTAGCTGCATCTCCCCAGACAGAGGCCAAGCGGGCTGGAGTCACAAGGACCCCTGTCAGTGGGGATGTCAAGACCCCTGTGTGTGGGGAAGAGAGGACCCCTGTCTTTGGGGACATTCTCCCTCCTGCAACCATGTCTTCTGGGTCTGAGTCAGAGCCCCGAGGAGGCGACCAGGCAGCCCCAGAATTCTCCTTGGTGGCTGAGCCCCCCAAGTCCAGGCCAGAATGCAGTGATGAGCAGGAGGGGAAGGGGGCTGTGAAGCCCCCCAACCTCAGTTGCAGAGACGCTCCCTCTCTGGACCTTAAGACCCCTCAAGTTCCTCCAAATGGGAGGGTGGAGCCAGCGGGTGACCTGTCTCTGGGGTCTGACCCCCTGAATGGAGGAGACCCTGGTTGCAGTGATAGGGGAGAGAAGGGAGCCCACCTGTGGAACACTCCAAGGCTGGCCATCACTGGCCCTGGGCAGGCCCAAGCCACAGGGAACAGGCTCCCCTCAGAGAGGAAGAAGCTAAAAGTGGACGGGCTCGGGGACCAGGGCCAGCTGAAACGTCCAGGAGCGGGAGGTAACAGAGAAAAGACCCCTGAGGATCCTGTACAGGCTTCCTCTCCGTCAGCCGGGGACAGTGACCTTGTGGAGAGACAGGGAGAGCTGCCTTCTAGTGCTGACTGCATGGACCGTGGGAACCACAATGGAACCTCATCTGCTGCTTCTTCAGCTGTCCTGAGACAGGCTGGGCCCAGGGACAAGGAGCGCCCATTGCATCCTGCAGCTGTGCCCCCTGGGCCTCACTCCCAAGCCCCAGACAATACCTTCACCCCAAAGTACCTCCTAAGGCTACCTCAGGGAGAGACCCCCTCTGAGCCACAGGCCTCGAAGGGATGTGAACAGGGTCGGGGCCCTCTCTGCTGGAGAAGGTGGCCTGAGGAACAGGTTCCCTCTGTGGGGTCAGGGAGGAGCATGCCTCGGTGCCCTGGGCCAGCCTCAGTCAGGGTCTCAGGAGAGACAGACAGCATCCCTGAGGTACGGGATGAGGTAGAAGGGACACAGGCCAGAGAGGAGGATGAGGACAGTCTGCAAACAAGCCCCCCAACGTCCCGGAACCCAGCCGTTTTCATATCCACCTCTACACTTGGCTCCTGCTTGGCTCGGAACACAGAGGTGGAGACCCCCACTGTTCACCCTCTCTGTTTGGGTAGCACGTCCAGGCCCCCAGGAGTTGCCCCTAATCCTTGGCCACCTGTCAGGGAGAAAGTCCTCGATGCCCCTTCCTCGAGGTCACTCAACAGGCTCAGTGCTAGCTGTCCCTTCCAGTCTGGCTCCTTCTTTTCGGCCATCACACAGCCCCCTGCCTGGCCCAAGCTGGCCTTGCCTCTCCACTCAGGGAACCCCAGGAGTTTGGGGACCAAGGGAGCCTTCCCCTCGCTGGGGACTGAGCCACGGCTGACATGGTGTTGCTTGAGCCGAAGCCTCCCTCTTCCAGCGGAGCAGAAGGAGACCTCTTCTGTGTACTCGTTTCTGCATCTTGTCAGAAGCAGCCCCCAGGACGAGGGTCCAGAAGGACGGACAGGGATCAGCCGGGGAGACCCACCGTCTGTGCCAACATCTAAGGTAAGGCCATTTGTTCCCAGAGCCCTGGGATTGAGCGTTCTAGCTTAGCCAGGCAGGGCTGGTAATGGGAGAGAGTGTGGGATACCCAAGTAGTACCTGCAATCAAGGAATAGCATCCAGGGGGGTATTTGAGCAGCTGTATGTTCAGCAAGTAAGAAAGTAGAACCAAGCTAGAAGAAGAAACACGTAAAAGATTAAGTTTCAAAGGACAGAACTATTGTGTCCAAAGTCTGGGTGAGAATTTTTTTATAACTAGACTCAGTACTTTGAGCTTCCTGGTAACAGAGGCAAAATAGGGAATAAAACACCGCCCAAGGGTGGAATCTGGGCACTCTAAGATGATAAGCTAGAGACTTCTTGAGAGATAGACACAAGGTAACTACCATCTTTTACAAAAGAAAGATTCATTGTATGGGGGAGTCTGGAAAAGTAATTACTATGCTGGGACCCAAACATGCTTCAGAGGTTTCTGGGAGCAGAGCCCAAAAGGGAAATTCGGTGGGTGCTCGAATTGACAAACTCAGAGTCCCGTCTTGAGGAATCCATGCATCTGGATTTTAGAGTTGAGGCTCAGTTCTAAACAAACCCTACTGAACAAGGATCTGGAGTCGGGGCCCTGCAGGCTACCCCTCGTCTCCCAGGCAAAACCTGTGTGTGTGGCTACTGTTTTCTCCATCCAGTTGGTGGTAGATTAATAGGATGTGTAGGACAGAGAGGGAGGCCTCAGTGCCCATTCTGGTCTTCCTTCTTGCAAGAGGCAGCTAGGAATCAGGCGTGGGTACCCGGGTAGGTCAAGTAGGAGGAGGAAAGGAGTTAGCCGTGGTGTTCCCTGGATCTTCAGTTGCTACCAAAGGTCTGGTCTTCCCTCTGTGGATCCAGTCCAGGCAGAGTTCCAGAAGGTTCCACCCAGGAATGCTCTGCAGCTTCCTGGCCAGAGCCCTCTGGGACTCAGGCCGGATGGCAGTGCTGCATTGCTGTGCCTCGGTTTCCCTGTCTGTGGAGAGAGGGCCTGCATTAGGCTGGGTTCTCTGGAGAAGCAAAACCAGTGGGAAAAAGTCAAGTTCATCTACAGCCTTAACCCTCACAGAGCCCTTCTGAATTGTCTCTACCACATGGCAATATGATGCCAACATACCTGCTGTTTTCAGCCCTCCTGCCCAGTAGCCCCAGGAACGACGTCCCAGGACTGGGTGCCTGAGCAGAAGAGAAGGCCACCTGGTAGGAGGGCAAAGATGGCTCGTGGGAGCAGCAGGCAGAAAAAACTGCGGATCAACTCCGAAAGGTAGGGTATGTGGCTGCTTTGATCATTTCCACATGTGTCCGCAGGTTCAGGAACTACAACGGGTGATTTAACTCAACCCCAAGAAGAACTTAAAGCGAGACTTTAAAAGACGTCTCTGTGTTGCAGAATAAGGGCTTCTGTTTAGCTAGGTCTAGAGCTGCACGGTTGAAGAACCGAATTTGTTTCACTATCTGACCACCTGGCATAGCCCCACCAACCATGTTCATCAATGGTGCCTTTTTAAGGCCAGGAATCCAGCAAACCTTGGAAAGAGTTGCTTTGAAAATCTAGGCCTGAAGAAAGAGAGTGTTAATTATTTACAGTTTTTATTGCTTTTCTAATTTTGTGAGCAATGCTTGTCCTTTGCAGGAAAAAATTCAGAGTAGAGAGGAGACTATAAAAATATCCCTTATAGTCTAACCAGCGGGAGACAAACATTGTTCACATCCAGGTGTGTGTCCTTCCAGACTCAGTGCTGAGATATACAGACACGTGTCTCTTCTCACAACAAACACCAATGCGCATGGATTGGAATACACTTCCATTGTGTTCCCTCTGCCTTCAAACCCTACAAGGTTTTGCTTAAAAAGCCACTGCCTACAAGATGAAAAGTAAACTCTTGCTTTCTGCCCCAACCTCACACCAGGCACCTCCTACTCTGCCATCACCTCTCCCCATTCCCCAATACACACCCCAGTGTGTCCAGAGGGAGCCCCACTGGCACAATGGCTACGCATTCAGCTGTCAAAAGAAAGATGGGATGTTTAAACCCACCAGCGGTCCCACAGGAGAAAAACCTGACAGTGTGCCCCCCTGAAGATGATCGCCTAGAAAGCCCTATGCGGTAGTTCTACTCAGTCAACATGGGATACTTCTGAGTCTGAATCAGCTCGGTGGTATCCAACGACAACAATGTGCCCAGATCCTAGTGCATCCGATGGCGGTTCTATGTGATGGGGAAACTCCCTTTCCTGCAGACTGAGCAATCCTAGAAAAATACAAGACACAACCCACAATGTCTTCAGGATCTAGCATCTTAAGTCACAGTGTATCATTTAGTTATTTTATACCTAAAAGTGGAATGGTTGACTTGTAAAAACGTAATCACATTTTCAACTTGGCTGTTGTTGTTGTTAAGTACCATGTATCAGTTCTGACTCATAGCGACCCTGTATAGCATTTCCAAGGAGCAACAGGTGGTTTTGAACCACTGACTTTGTGGTTAGCAGTCCAGTACTATCCCAGCAGTGCTGCTATACCAGGATATGAACAAATCACTCTCCACCTATGAGTGGGAATTCAGCCTTTCCTCATATCCTTATTAATATTTATTATCAGGTTTTTAATATTTTTTCCACTCAAGTGATATAATTTGAAGGGTTCTTTATATATCCCAGATTTGCAAATATTCTTTTCCTACTATATGTATTGCAGTATCTTTCCCCTGTCTCTCATTTAAATAAAAAAAAATATCCATTTATTTCTATTTACCCACATAATTGCTCAAACCTTTCCTCTTCACTGTTTTTGAATGTTGGATCTTCTTGCTGGGATCATTTTCTTCTGTCTGAAACATCTTCTTTTGAATTTCCTTTAGAGAGGAAAAATTTCCATTTCTATTAGCCTGAAAATGGATGGATTTGTTTCATGTGGCTGGAAAATGTTTTTCCTGGGTCCACAATTTTAAGTTGACTCTTATTTTCTCTTTGCACATCAAAGCTGCTGTTCATGAGCTTTTAGTTTCGGTTTTGTGATGGTTAAGTCAGCTGTTTGTCTACTTTTCTGTTCTTTGAAGGCGCTTTGTCTCTGGGTACTTTTAAGATCTTCTTTTAATCTTTGGTGTTCTAACAGTTTTACTTTGATGTATGTGGTGTATGCTATTTGTTTATTCCATTAGGGAGTTCCTTGGGCTTTCATGATCTGTGCACTGATTTCTATCTGAAAAAAATTCAGCCACCTTACTTCAAATACTGACTCTCTCCTAGGCTCTTTTGGGAACACTGAAACAATGTATTTTAAACCTTCCCACTGTAAATTTCACATGCCTCTCTTCATTTTCACAAGCTTCCTTTGTCTGTGCTATAATTCAGATTCTTTGTTTGGAAACTTCTTTTAAGTGGAATTAATTTCTCTCCATCAACAGAGGTTTTTTGAATAGCTTTATTCATATAGAACGAACTAACTAATATATTGTACATATTGAGAGTATGGAATCCTGCTTGTGGCACTGGAGGATAACCGCAAAACCGAAAGGTCAGTTGAACTGCAGAGTCAATGGTTCAAGCTCACCAGCCGCTCCTCAGAAACCCTATGCAGGATCACTATGAGTTGGAAGCAACTCGATGGGACTTAACAACAACATTGAAAGTGTATAACTGGAGACTTTGTGACAAATGCATTCACCTGTGAAATCAACAGCGCACTCAAGTTAAAGAACAGCCATGGCTACCAAAGTTTCCAGGTGAACCTTTGTAATTCCTCCCCAACACCCTCCCACTTCCACAAAACTATGGATCGGATTTCTGTCGCTATGGATTGGTTTGTGTTTTCTAGTACATTCTAGAAATGGAATGATGCCTTAGATGTTCTGTTTTGCTCAGCGTCTTTCTCTCAGCATGGTTAGTTCTAGATTCAGTTATGTGGTGGTTTGCATCAGTTGTTCTTTCTTGTTACTGTTGTCGAATAGTCTTCTATTAAGGACCATGGGTGACAGAACCGCTCAGTGCTCAGCTGCTAACTCAAAGGTTTATGGTTGGAAGCCACTCAGCAGTTTCAGGAGAAAGAAAGACCTGGTGATTTGTTCCCATGCAGGAACACAATGAAGCGGTTCTACTGTTACTATGAGTTGGAAACTGACCGACGGCACCTAACAACCATGGTACCCCACTGGATGTAGATACAACAGTTGCGTTGCACACACTCGTATTGTTGCACATTTGGTTGGTCTCCGGTTTTATAAGGCCGCAAGCTGTATTTTCTCTATAGAGTAAAGCCTGGGAGCATGGGTTGCGCTGTAAGGTCTCCATATGATGAGCTTTTTAAGACGTTGCTGAGCTATTTTCCAAAGTAATTGTACCGCTGATTCTACCTTGATCTTTTATATCTCTTCTTCCCTGTCCAAGTTTCTTAAGGAAAATACTGAGGTAGCTAACTTGAACTCTTTCTTCTTTATTAAGATGAACATTTAGTGCTGTAAATTTTCCACGGAGTATTGATTTAGCTAGAGTCCTGGTGTGGGGCTGTAGGATAAAGCACTGAACTGTAAGATTGGTTTGAACCACAAGGTCAGCGGTTCAAACTTACCAGCTGCTCCTTGGAAACCCTATACAGAATCGCTATGAGTCAGACCCAACTCGACGGCACTGAACAACAACATTTAATGCATAGAGTGTTCCCATTCTTCCAGAACAAAAATGCTTTCTTACTCCTCTTTTGATTTCTTCTTTGACTACGGTTTATTTAGAAATGTATTACTAGTTTCCCAACAGGTGTGGAGTCTTTATACACCTTTCTGTTGTTATTATTGTGTACCGCCGAGCCAGTTCCAACTCATAGCGACCCTGTATAGGGTTTCTGAGAGTGACTGGTGGGTTTGAACTATTGAACTTGTGGTTAGCAGTTCCGTGCTTATCCTACAGCACCACACCAGGGCTCAATCTTTCTGTTAATTGATTTTCTAATTTAATTTCATTGTGTTCAAATCATCCTTTGTGTGTCTTGACTCTTTTACAATTTATTGAGCCTTTCAGTCTCACGTGTGGCTCATTTGCCCAATGTTCCATGTGCGCTTGAAAGAATGGATGTTTCTGTCCTTGGGTACCAAAAAAATCCCCAAGCCCACTGCAATTGAGTTAATTTCGACTCATAGAGACCGTCTGAGGATTTCCAAGACTAAATCTTAACAGGGGCTGGTGGGTTTGAACTGCTACCTTTTCGTCAGCAATCCAGTGAATTTCCTACTGCACTGTTAGGTCTCTTGTCATTGGGTTGATTGTTCCGTAAATGTTCGTGTTGTGTTTTCTGCTTCTCTGCATGCCTGGTAAGTTTTTACTGAATTCCATATTATGGCTTGTAGCCTTTGAATACTGGGAATATCCTTGAGTTTTGTCCTAGCTCATGGTTCAATTACTTAGGAACAGTTTTAAGTCTTTCTTTTAATTGTTAGAACCGTAGCCGCGTCTAGTCTTGAAATAATTCCCTCTACTATTGAGGCAAATTCCTCTTAGCATCATTACTGAATTTCCTCCAGTTCTTCGGCTGGTTCTGAAGACTGTGGAACCTGCTGTCGATCTCCAGTCTTCTGTCCCTGTGATTTGTCTACACTCTGCGACTTTGCTTCATGAGATCCACCCACCTGGACCTCCACAGACTCCCACCAGGCTCGCCCTAACTCAGGAGTCTGCTGGGCTTTCGCTGACTTCCTCGTTTCTGTGTTTACAGGGAAGTTTCTTCGCCAGTCAATGAGACATTTGTAAGGTCCACTTCATGTCTTCTTCTTCTGAGGTCATTGGCCTTCATTACTTGATGTCCAATGTCCTCAGCACCATCATTCCAGAACTTTGTCCATTTCTTTGTGGAGAGAAAGGGCCGTAAATCTGTTTTGTTGTTGTAGCATCGTGGTCAGAAGTCCCTGAACTATTTCAGTGGAATCTTAATTGGCTCCCTAGGCTTCACTGTTCTACGGAGTTTTAAATTTCAGTTGTTAATTGTGTGTTTGGTCTCCAGTTACTTCATTATTTTTCCATGTAGTTTGGCCATTTTTATATCTCTTGCTCCTTACTCGTATTTTCGATCTTTATTTTAGACACACTTAGTATTTTTAGTCTGATAACGCCACTAGAAAGGAGCCCTGGCAGCATATAGAGGGTTGCGAGTTGGGCAGTTAATTACAAGGTCGGTAGTTCAAAACTTTCAGCTGCTCTGCAGGAGAAAGATGAGGCTTTCTGCTCCCATAAAGACATACTGCTTCAGAAATCCTACACAGGGTCGTTATGAGTCAGGACTGACCCCATGGTCCACCACCAGCACCGGTGCCAATATGTAAGGTCTATGTATGTCCAACTCTGTTTAATGGACCAAAGCCGCATTGCCATCAAGTCAATCCTGACTCCTAGCAGCCCTGCATAGGCTTTCTGAGAGCAGACAGCCACATCTTCCTCTGGAACTGGTGGGTTTGAACTACCGACCTTGCAGTTAGAGCTCAACCCTTACAAAGGCCACTAGGTCTTGTTTTAGGTACTAGCTCTCACAGCCACTTGTTTGCTTGTGTGTTTTGTGATTTTGAACTGGGAGTTCATATTTTTGAAACTTTGAAACCTGGATTAAAGGTGGATATCTCTAGTGTTGATTTGTTTTATTTATTTGTGCTTGATATCTGAGAGCATTCTCTGGTCACATCAAATGAAATTCTTAGCTTTGGGTTTTTTTTGAAGAGAGCCCAGTAGATGGCTCATGTGGTGTGATTTTAGTTGTAAACCCATGAGAAGGTTGTCTTGTTGTTATGAAATGAACAGAAAACACACACTGTCTTCATATAGGGATAAGATTTCAGTTAAGAATTTGTGTCTTAAGGTCTCACGTGTGTATGCATGTGTTAGTGTTGTTGGGGCCTTCATGTCAGTTCCTGCTCTTAGCAACGCTCTGCATGACAGAACAAAGCACTGCCCGATCTTGCTCATGCTGTGTTGGAGCCCACTTATCGAGGGTCTTCCTATATGCTTTTATTTACAGTTTACCTCATATATTGAGAACACCACCCTCAGGGATTTGCTGGCTTTCTAACTTATTTTTTTGGTCTTAAAAGTACAGCCAGAACACTTTTTACAAGTGAGAATGGTGAGACATCTTTTCACTTTGGACCTGTTGTCAGGAGAGACCAATCCCTGGAGAAGGACATCATGCTTGATAAAGTAGAGTGTCAGCCAAAAACAGGAAGACCCTCAATGAGACAGATTGACGTAGTGGCTTTAATACTGGGCTCCGATTTTGAGGGTGGCGCCCTGTGTGTGGGGGGGAGGGGGGGGTGCTTCATTCTGTTGTAGACTCACTCGGAGTTGAAATGGACCCAGTGACACCTAACAACAGTCCCACTGTCTCGGCTTTCTGCAGATTGGATCTCACACATGACTCTCCACCTAGGGAAGACTGGGTTTGGAATCCAGTGCCCTGCATCTAACCAGGCTGAAAAGATGGAACTCAAGCATGTCTGCTCTGCCACATGCCCTCAAAGTGAAATCTCATGCCAAGCCTTAGCCAACCTGTCGAGGTTTCTACTTTTGCTTGGTTTGACTTTTAAATGTTTCTTTCTTTCTAAAGAGAGCATCAATACATCTCAGTATAACTTTTTTCGTGTATATTTTAAGCCCCAGTCCTAGATGGTTTTAGTATAAGAGTGAGCATGGTGGTCATTTGTCAGAGTATCTAGTTGGCTGTACTAATGGAAATGCGATTCTTATTTTGATATCTTATGATTCTTTTGTCATTAAGAGTTGTGTATTTTGATATAGTTACGAGTAGCTGTCTTTTCTGGTGATTACTTTTTTGTCTTATGTCAGAAATCTTACTCCTAATATCACATATGTATTCTCTTACATTTCTTCTTATATGGATATGATGAGGCTTTCTGCTCCCATAAAGAGTTACAGTCGCAGAAACCTTGTGCAGGGTCACTATGAGTCGGAACCGACTCCACGGCACATAACAACAATAACAACAACAATCTATCTATCAACACCTGACAGGATGTAAGATAGGTATTTATTTCTGTCCATATAGATAACTATGATCCACAGGTCAAATCTACTTTTTTTTTTTTCTTTAATGGTCCCATGAGTTAGACGTGGTGGTGGTGGTGGTGTACTGTGGAGTCGGTTCCAACTCAGAGTGACCCTGTATAAGGTTTCTGAGGCTGGAAATCTTTACAGGAGCAGAAAGCCTCATATTTCTCCTGCAGAATAGCTGGTAGTTTTGAACTGCTGAACTTGAGGTTAGCAGCCTGACTCATAACAACTACACTACCAGAACTCCTTGTGAGTTAGACACAGTTTTTGCATTTTAGTAAAAGTTGTTTTTTTTTTTTTTAAAAAAAGAAGGCTATGTGACAGAGATTATATGTGATTTGCAAGCTCTAAAACATTAAATCCATTTTCCCCACTTATTGGTAGTATTTTAACCTCTCAATTATAATTGAGGTTTTTTTCCAGGGTCTTCCATTCTGTTCCATTTATCTTGATGTATCTTACCACTCCAAATATCACACTGTAATGAAAATGGCTGTTTTCATTAATGAAACCACATGAATCAAAGAAGGGGAATTAGAAAACGTAAGGTCCATTTTCTGAGTGGAAATGGAAAAACAGAGAAAATGCATACTTGGATGGCTAATTGCCCGACATTAACCAGAAGCGCCAAGCTTCAGAGAGCTCGCAAATTACACCTCTGCTGCACCCAGAGCGAGTGCTGCACCATGGAATTGGACTTTATTGATTAATTTGTAACTGTGCACAGAACTGTATGAAACACAAAACACTCTGAGACTTGTTCTAGGAAGCTTCCGGCAATTGGAACAATGAATGGTGAAGTCCCAAGTGAATCTCGGTGAGCGAGGAGGAGGTGGAAGTTGTATGGGATAAGGGTACTTTGTAACCCTACAAGATGCATTAGTCATCAAGGGGGAGCAGGAAGAAAAACAACTGGGCTCCAAGAATGCGATTCTATGAATAGATAGCGGTTGTCCTTATAAAACGGATGTTTATCTGTCTGAGGTAGTCAGAACACACTTTATTCAGCGGGATAGCACAATAATGAGAAGACAGTCTCTGAAGAGAGGTAAAGACATGATCTACGCATTAGTTTCCTGCCCAGTACGTGGGGCCCCTGCTACTCTGGACTATGTTTTTCTATACAAAAATAAAAATAAAATTCCTTCCTTATAGTCTCTGGAGAAGGACATCATGCGTGGTGAAGTAGAGGGTCAGTGAAAAAGAGGAAGACTCCCGTGGAGATGATATGACACAGTGGTGAAAACAGTGTGCTCCAACTTAGCAACGAATATGATGATGATGGTGATGATGACCCGCAGTGCTTCCTTCTGTTGAGTGTGGGGTCACTGTGAATTGGAATCCAGGAGAGAACAAATGTCTATCTGTTAAAGTCATTCATTCACTTGTGGCGTTTCAGGTATAACTGTGAGAGGAGTGAGAGGGAATCATGGAGGGAGTGCACTTGGAGGTTTGGAAGGGAGAGAGGAAGGCTGACCAGGGCAGGCAAGCAGCTAAGGCCGTGTGTGGAGCTCTGGAATGGGAGCTGTCCCAGAATGCTTGTCCTGTGCATATGTCAAGGGACTGAGCTGCTTCGCCCCCAGCATCAGGGATGGTGTGTGCATGTGTGCAAACACCCCTCTGCATCTCCAACACTACAGCTCCATCAGCCAGGGATGACCCTCTTAGAAGAGTGAAAAGGGTCAACATATGACACTTTTGCCCACACCCCACCCGGGAGCAGGGGTACACAGCCTACCTAGGGTAGGTGATGTGATGATGGCAGAAAGCTGATAGCCTCAGCCTGACTCCAGAACCTAACATTCCCAGGGGACCGCTGCTACTGGAGAGGCTGCACATAGAATGAATGTTCTGGAAGATCACCGGAGAGCAAGACACTGATCCTTCACTATCCAACCAAACATTGTCATGAAGATAATGTCAAGGCCATGGACTCTCACCAATTCCACCTCAGTGGGATCTGAATTCAGGGCAGGAACTTACCAAAAGAACAAACAAGGATAGCAAGACTTTGTCTCACATACTTTGGGCATGTTATCAGGAGGATGTCCCTGGGAACAGACATCATGCTTGGTGTAAAGTGAGAAAGAGGAAGATCTCTGATGAGAACACTTGATACAGTAACTGCAATAGGTTTCACTATAGTGACAGTGAGGACGCTGTAGGGCCAGGGAGTTTGGTTCTGTTGTGCAGAGAACCACTGAAAGTGAGAGCTGCTTCACTTAGCAACACTTTCTAGCAGTCCCCTGGTTATTTTGATTGACTGGACTTGGCCACTCTCCATTTCTTGAAGCAAAACCTCTCTGTAGTTCAAACCTGCACACCTGTAGCATCCCCAGTTGACTTGGGGCAAAGGTGACTCACAGCACAGGAAACCAGTCTCTCCTGCCTACCCATCTTCTCCCTTTGTTATTGCACTTTGAATCACATGCTACCGGAGCCCAGCAGGTGCCCTGCAGGCACAGGGCTTTGTGATTAGTAGTACAGCGTTCTGTCCAGCTCAGATAGCTCTTTTGGGATCCACAGGGTCTTGACAAGCAGGGATAGAGACTTCAGAGACATGACTTCAGAGAACCAGTCAATCCCCCACATCGGGGAGCTAACAACTCTTGCCCAGGGCAGGGGAGGTGCCCTCATCAGGGGAGCTGCTCCTAAACACCACTGTTGCCAGCAGAGACTGCCACTTGCAGAAGTTGTATTCTGTAGACCTTACTTGAGATTCTGCAAGTACTCTGTGATTAGGACCTGTGGCTGCCTTTCGGTGGTGACTCAGAAAACTGTGAAGGAAATGACTGTACAGGTAGTGACCAGGCTGCCTCGTGCACTATGTGGTGCTGAAGAGCTTCATGGGAGCGTAGATCTTGGAAACGAAGGCTCATCAGGGAAGTGGGTTCTGTAGCTGGATCATGCCAATGAAAGCAATGCAGAGATCTTGGGATTCTGCTGTATTTGCCTCTGATGGCAGTGGTACCAAGCATGGGATTACGAGTCCAGTTCCCACCTGGCCACACATTTTTGGGTGTTTTAAAGGCATGTTGTATGTAGCTGTTTGCATTTGAGTACTTCCGCCTGCAATATGGGACCACTAGACCAGACCGGGTTCTGTGTTTGCACGTGCAGGATTGGGCTGCTAACGGAAAGGTTGATGATTCAAATCCATGCTCAGCTCCATGAGTGAAAGGCTTGGCAGTAAGTTTACATAAAGAGAAAACCCTCGGGGACATCTACTCTTTCACATTAGCTCCCTATGAGTTGAAATTGACTCAGTGGCACCCACCAATAACAACATAAGCCCCTAAGAACATGCTTGTTTATCATCTATATATCCTACACATGTGTGCTCTTTTTTGTTGTGTTTTCAGTGGAAGTCTACACAGCAAATTAGATTCCCACTTGGCATTTCTACACAAATTATTCAGATGTTACATTTTTCACAATATATCAGCATTCTCTTAAATTGTGTTCTGGTGGTTCCATTTTCAGTACTCTAGTCTCCCTGCCCCCATGTGTTCTCATCTTTCCTTTAGAAAAAATTGCTGACCTGTTGACTGCCTATAAATGGCTTTTTAATGGAGCAATATTTTCATACTGGGGTGGTGCTGTGCATCAGCACTGGACTGGGAACCACTAGGTCAGCATTACAAACCTACCAGCTACTCCTTGGAAACCCTATTACAGGGTCGCTATGAGTCGGACCCAACTCGATGGTGCTTAACAACAAAGATAATTCTCACTCTGATATCCTTTATTTTGTGAGTCAGTCTGAGATTTCACTACAAAATGGTCTCAGGGGCTATTTTCAGTTCTAGGTTTAATGACTATCTCAGGGTGATATCTCAGGGAATCCTCTAATTTCAACTGAAACAGTCAGTCTTGACTCTAAGGAATTGAGTTAGGGTCTGCATTTTCTCTTGTTTATTCAGGTCCCTGTCATGTGATAGTGGTAACTGGGTATCACTCAGTTCATCTGGTCTCCAAATGTTTGTTCCACTCAGCTACTGTTTTGTGTGCACATTGCCACAGGAATAAGCACGTCTAGATGACCCACTTACCATTCATCTGTCAGTTTGTCCCATTGTGCTGTGTTACTGGAAGCTATACTTCGTTGTATTTTAGATACCAGCAGAGTCACCCCATGGGGGACAGGGTTCAGCTGAGCTGCCAGCTTGAGACAGACTAGGAAGAAGGGGAAGCAGTTAGACACTGAAAGGTTAGACACTGAAAACCTAATGAATTGCAGACTATCATCTGATCTAGTGCTGGAAGGTGAGCCCTTCAGGTTGGAAGGCACTCAGAATACGATTGAGGAAGAGCTGCCTCCTCAAAGTAGAGTTGACCTTCATGATGTAAACAGAGTAAAGGTTTGGGGACCTTCATTTGCTGATGGGGCACAACTCAAAATGAGAAGAAACAGCTGTAAGTACCAATTAGTAATTGGAATGTGGAATGTATGAAGTAGGAATGTAGGAAAATCGGAAGTTGTCAAAAATGAAATGAAATGCATAAATGTCACTATCCTAGGCAGTAGTGAGCGGAAATGGACTGCTACTGGCCAGTTTGAATCAGTCAATCATATGGTTTACTGTCCTGGACAGGACAAATTAGAGCTATGAATGGAGTCACATTCATAACCAAATAGAACATTTCAAGCTGCTGCCTGTGATAAGCTAATAGCGTAGTGGTTACGAATCGGGCTGTGAACCTTAAGGTCAGCGGTTCGAAACTACCAGCCGCTCCGCGGGAGAAAGATGAGGCTTTCTACTCCTGTAAAGATTTACACCCTCGGAAACCCTGTACAGGGTCGCTATGGGTCGAAACCGACTCGACGGCACTTAACAACAACAACAACAAAGAAAACCCAGTTAATACCACTCTTATTCAACTTTAAGTACCAACCATGGCATCCTGGTGTGGCGCTGTGAGTTAATGCACTGGACTGCAAAGCCATTTGAACTGCAAGGTCAGTGGTTTAAGCTCACCAGCTGCTCCTTGGAAACCCTATACAGGGTCACTATGGGTCAGAATTAACTCAATGGCACTTAACAACAACAACTAAAGCTAGCGATGATGAAATTGAAGAATTCTACCAACTTTTTTTTTTTTGTCTGAAATTGATCAAACATGCAATCAAGATCATTAATAAATTACTGGTGATTAGAATGTGAATGTTAGAAATAAAGAAGAATGATCAGTAGTTGAAAAATAAGACCTTGGTGATAGAAATTATGCTACAGATGGCATGGTAGAATTTTGTGAAACCTGGCTTATTCATAGCAAATACCCTTTTCCAAGGAGCTCTGGTAGCATAGCGGTTATGAATCGGGCTGCGAACCGCAAGGTCAGCAGTTCGAAACTACCAGCTGTTCCACGGGAGAAAGATTAGCCTTTCTGCTCCCATAAAGATTTATAGCCTTGGAAACCCTGTACAGGGTCACTATGAGTCAGAACTGACTCCACGGCACATAACCACCACCACCCTTTTCCAACAACATAAACTGTGACTATGTATGTGGGTCTCACTAGATGGAATATACAAGAATCAAAGTGACTACATCTGAGGGAAGAGAAGGTGGGAAAACTCCATATCATCAGTCAAAACCAGGCCAGTAGACTGTGGAAAAGCCCATTCAATTGCTTTATTAGCAAGTTCAGGCTGAAGATAAAGAAAATGAAAACATGTCCTCAAGAGGCCTTGGGTGTATCTCATCTGAACTTAGAGACTATACAAACAACAGATCTGATGCATTCGACACTAATGAATGAATTTAGAAACTACTCCAGGAACAATTTGATGAATTAGACACTAATGACCGAAGACGAGAAGAGTTGTGGAATAACATCAAGAACATCATACATGAAGAAAGAAAAAGGTCATTAAAAGACAAGAAAGAAAGAAAAGGCCAAAATGGATGTCTGAAGAGGCTCTGAAACTTGCTTTTGAATGTAGAGAAGCTAAAGCAGCTGGAAGAAATGATAAAAGAGTTGAACAGAAAGTTTCCAAGGGCAGCTCAAGAAGACAAAGTGAAGTATTATAATGATGTGTGCAAAACTTCGAATTAGAAAACCAAAAGGGAACATGCTCAGCATATCTTAAGCTGAAATAACTGAAGAAGAATTTCAAGCCTCAGTTTACAATGTTGAGGGATTCTATGGGCAAAATATTGAACAACGCAGAAAGCATCCACAGAGTCACTGTGCCCCCAAAATTGGTTGCTATTTAATCACTTCAGGAGGTACCAAAATGATCAAGAACCAATGGTACTGAAGGAAGAAGCCCAAGTTGTACTGAACACATCGCAGAGAAATAAGGTCCTGGAATTGATTTAGTGTGCCTGTCCCAAACCATGGTATTTTCAGTCACCTCATGTTATTGTTGTGAAGTGCTATCGAGTTGATACTGACTCATAGAGATCCTGTTGAGGGTTTCTGAGGCTGTAAATCTTTACAGGAGCAGAAAACCTCCTGTCAGAGCAGCCGGTGGGCTCCAACTACTGACCTTGTGGTTAACAGTCTAGTGCTTATCCTTCAGAACCACCACACTTCCCAGTTGCCTCACATGTATGTGAAAATTGGACAATGAATAAAGAAGACCAGAGAAGAAGTAGTGCACTTGAATCATGGTGTGGCTTTCAGAATATTGAAAGTACCATGGACTGTCAGAAGAACAAAGTAATCTATGTTGGAAGAAGTACAGCCAGAATGCTCCTTAGAAGCCAGGATGGTGAGTAATACGTCATTTCTTGTATTTTGGACATGTTGTCAAAAAGGACCAGTCCCTAGAGAAGGACATCATGCTTGGAAAAGTGGAGGGTCAGAGAAAAAGAGGTAGACTCCCAACAAAATGGATCGACACTTGAAGGCAACTAGAACTGGCTCATTTATTAAACATCTAGTATGTGCTCAGCAGGAGAAAAATGTGGCCGCCTGCTCTGGTGAAGAACACAGCCTTGGAAATGCAACTGATGTTACAAAGTAAAACATGTATGTGGGCAAGTAAGATAGTATTGTTACAAAGTCATAGAAGCCTTTATTAAAAATACTAAAGTGTGAAGCTACTGTTTCTCAACAGATCCTCCATCTAGGGCTATACACTTCTGAAGACTGTTGTATCTCTCTTAACACTTTTCAGAGAATGCTGCACTCTTCAGCTGATACCATTATATGGTATGGTGCTGCAGGATGATGCACTGGTCCAAAAGGTCGGTTTGTACCACTAAGTCAGCAGTTCAGACCTCACCAGCCACTCCTCGGAAACCCTATACAGGATTGCTGTGAGTTAGAACTGACTATGAATAGCCCATGCCACATTGGTGGTGATGCTTGGAGGGGATAAGCTTGTTCTCATCTGAAGGATGTGTTATCCGAGTCGTCTGTTCAGATGTTGGCAGATATTCACTACTGGCCACCTGATCTTTGATGCTGCTGACCACGTATGTGCTTCTCTGTTCTGCAGGTACAAAGGAGTGTTCCGGCAGAGTCATGTTCAATTAAGGGCCAGCAGACGGCGCAAAGCACACTGGGTGCTGAGAGGAAGCTGCCACCCTCCTTCACGCGAGGGACGGGACCCATGCAAGCCCCTCCGGCGGCCTTCTTCTGAGACAGCAGGTACTGTTCCCCTTGGAGGCAAGTCCCTTGTTAGCCCAGGTTGGGCACAACAGGAACAGGCCTGCCTAGGTGCCCCATGACACATAAGCAGGAGCTTAAAGCCCAGGAAGGGGACAGGTGTGTGACAATAGTGGCCAAGGTCACCATCAAAGTAACCCTCAACCTGTGGAGAGGGCACCAAGTACGAATACTGAGAAACCAAGATATCTTTCCAATCCACAGCATACTGACCACTGGCCATCCCTCCCCCACACACCAAAAATAGAAGTTCCATTGGTTCCCTGAGTTTCAGAATAGAACTGGGCTCCACAGGGTTTTCAGGAGCTGGTTTTGCAAAAGTAGATCCCCAGGACTTCGTCTAAGGTTCCCCTGGGTGGACTTGAGCCAGCAACCTTTTGGCTTACAGCAGAGCACATAACCATCTGCACTACTCAGGAACCCCAGATGGACCCCAGGACTCAGGGAAACATGAATAAGAATGCTTGGTACTTCTTCCATCACCCACTTCTACAAAGGTAGCCTGTTTGACTCTTTCTAGGGCCACTGAGAGCAGGGATGGGCCGGCAGCTTGAGAGGCAACATGAACCAAGATTAGGAGTGCTGTGTGCCCACAGTGGCCAGCCACATTGTCCATGTGCGTCATGGCAAGAGCTATACACTTCATCATGTTTGAAGAGAAATGGAGTCTGAACTAGTAGACCCGGCTGTCTGGAAGAGGGCCTAGTTGAAGCTGCAATTATTGAGCATCAGGGCAACGCTTAACATCTAGGGACCTCTAACCCAGCAGTACTGAGTCCAGCCTCAGCCTCATTTTCAGGGTGCTGAGGGGGCATTGGGGAGCATTTATGTAAAGGCTGTGGCCTCATCTGGCCAGCGGTCACTAGATTCCCATCCTTCTGTGCTGAATGTTGACTGTCCAGTTCAAGGACTGATCCAGGGCTCTGAGGTTTGGGTCCCAAGGGACAGTTTGCTTGGGTACCTTTGCCTCCATCTTTGTAAAGCTCTAGCGCCCCCTGCAGGCAGATGGTGCTTTTGTGCTATCCCTATCCCCAGCCCCCAAAGCCTTACACAGTAGAGAGGAACCAAGACTAGTCCTCAGGGAGAATTTAAATCAAGGAAGGTACATTCTCTGACTGTTGAGGGTCAGTGGTAGTATGAAAGCATTGTCTTTGGTAAGGAATTCCAAGGATCAAAGTCCACCGGGGAAGGCTGGAGGTGGTAGGGTGGGGGTAGGCAGAAGTAGAGTCAGGGAATCAGCTTTGTGGGTGTTTCTCTTCTGTGGCTCCATCCTCACTACTACTGCCATGTTCCCCTCAAATAGACATGGCCGATGGAATTGCTCTTTGGGGTGTACTTGGTAACACTTCCCATGGAGGGTCTTTCAGGGTTCCATTTTTATTTGTACCCTAGGACGAGAGCTATCTCTCCCTCCCTCAGGAAGCAGAAAACCCCATGGAAACCCCCTTTGTTGCGTGGAGTCTCCAGCTCCGTATGGCAGCTGCAGGGGATGTTATGTCACACCTGTGCCTTCTAGATACTCCATGATACCCCTTTGTCTCCTGAATCCATCTCCAATTACCAGCCTACCCTTGGAAAGCCAATATGTTCAGGGAATGGCTCAGGGCACCCACAAGACCAAGAGTTGGGGTGTTGTGATTTCCAGAGGCACAGTGCCCCCCATTTGGAGTCAACTGGGCCCCTGCAAGAATATGATACTTGTCTCTAGTTTCCATGGCCCTACTCCAGTGTTGCCGCTATGAAATCGTGTTCTTGATTTCCCAGTCGTGTTGGGGTATCACTGATGGATAAGAGCACCAACAGAAGTCCTTCTGAGGCACTGACAGAGAGCTGCTGGCCACACCTGTTTAGGGACATGGGTCTCTCAGTGGCCATTGGTGGGACCCAACAGAACTAACAGAAACCCTGTCAATTATTCCTAATGATGGGCACTTCTACCGGTCTCCTCCCAGGCCCATCCCAAGAATCTCATCAAACTACCCCTGTATCTATACTCCTGAGCTCTGTGGGGAGAAAGTAAAAGAGAATACTGTTCAAGGTAAAAGTACACATAGGGAACATGGACAGATGAGATGGACCGAGGGTCCTCAGATCACTTTGGGAAGTACATTGGTGGCTCTGTGCAGCTAGATTGTGAGATTCTGTCTTACCTGCCCAATGGCCCCATGAATCCCAACTCAATACAACTCAACAGGGCACAGTAGAACTGCCCCATAGGGTTTCCAAGTCTGTAAATCTTTATGGGAGCAGACTGCCTCATCATGGTTCGAACTGCCAACCTGAACTGCCCACCTTTTGGCTAACAGCTGACTGCCTTAGGGCTCCTTTGTGTGTGGTCAGGGGTTTGCCAACTCCAAGACAGACCCTGCCGATGATGCCCATTATCTACTCAGAGTAACAAGCAACATGCATCAGGAAGAGGCATTGGAGGGGTGTGGTGATGAGGGAGACACCTGGCAGTTTGTGCTTTCTTGTGTGGTGGAGGATGAGGTCAGCTCATCGGTTCTTGAGGAGGGACTCCAGGAAGGTTCCTCTGGGCTGGTAATACAGAGCCAGTGTGGAAGTCAAGGGAGCAAGGCTCAGCCTTTGCAGGTTTTTATTTTCATCAGTCAATATTTCAAGTCCTTTTTGCTTCTGGCAGTCAATGCTGTATCATCTGCATATGTTGTTGTTGTTGTTGTTAAGTGCCATCAAGTTGGTTCCGACCCATAGTGACCCTGTATAGGGTTTCTGAGGAGCCACTGGTCAGCTTGAACCCCCAACCTTACAGTTCAAACAGCTTTGTAGTCTGGCGCACTAACCCACAGCGCCACACCAGGACTCCTTCTGCATATAGCAGGTTGTTAATGAGTTAGTTTGGTGAAACATATACATTTATATCCCGTCAAATCCTGGAGCCTGATTTCCCACCATTGCCCTCAGGGCAGCTTGGACTGTGGGTCACATGGTACCTCTTAAAATGGCTAAACATCAGCCATTATTTTTGGTACAGTGACTCTGTGTATTCCTTCCATCTTCTTTTGATGCTCCCTGCGTCATTCAATATTTTGCCCATGGAAGCTTTCACTATTACGACCCAAGGTTTGAAAGTTTTCCTCATTTCTTTCAGCTTGAGAAAAGCTGAGCATGTCCTTCCCTTTTGGTTTTCTAATTCAAGATCTTTGCATATGTCAGTATAATACTTGACTTTGTCTTCTCAAGCTACCCTTTGAAAATTTCTGTTCAACTCTTTTACTTTGTCATTGCTTCCAGTCACTTTAGCTTCTCTACAATCAATAACAAGCTTCTGACATGCATTTTCTTTCTTTCCTGCCTTTTAAATGAATTTTTGCTTTTTCATATATGGCGTTCTTGATGGCATCCCACAACTCTTCTGATCTTTGGTTGTTAGTGTTTAATGCATCATATCGATTCTTGAGATGGTCTCTAAATTAAAGAGGGATATATATGCCTGGTATGGAGTCCTGGTGTGATGTTGGATCAAAAGATCATTTAGTACCACAGGATCAGTGGTTCAAACTCACCAGCCGCTCCTTGGAAACCCTATACATGGTCACTATGAGTCAGAACCAACTAGATGACACTTAACAACAACAACAAGACATCCATTGGACTTCTTGTATGGTGCTGTAGGATCACTAGACTTGTAGGTTTACTAGACTGTAAACCACAAGGTTAGAGGTTCAAACCCACCAGCTGCTCCTTGGAAACCTTACACAGGGTTGATATGAGTCGGAACTGACTCAACAGCACTTATCAACAACATACTTTAGCTTTTTTAGCCTTGTTTCCATTTTCTTCCACTTCAGCCTGAACTTGCATATGAGCAATTGATGCTCTGCTCCGTGGTCTGCCCCTGGCCTTATTTTTGGCTGATGATACTGAGTTTTTTCACTGTTTCTTTCCACAGCTGTAGTCAGTTTGATTCCCATGTATTCCATCTGGTGAGGTCCATGTGTATAGCCATCCTTTCTGTTATTTACAAAGGCATTTGCGATGAAGAAGTCATTGGTCTTGCAAAATTCTAGCATAAGACCTCCAGCTTTGATTCTGTCACTAAGCTCGTAGTTTCTAACTGCCAATGCATCTTATTTGTTTCTGAGTCTGCATTCCAATCACAAGTAATTATCAATGTATCTTGATTGCGTGTTTGATCAATTTCAGACAGAAGTTGGTAGAATTCGTCAATTTCATCACCACTGGCTTTAGTGGTTGATACTTAAACTTGGATAATAGTGGTATTAACTGGTCTTCCTTGTAGGTGTTTGGATATTATCCTATCACAGACAGCACTGTAGTTCAAGATAGATGTTGAAATGCTCTATTTGGTTACGAATGTGACATCATTCCTCTTCAATATTTTGTTCCTGGCATAGTAAACCGTGTGATTGCCTGATTCAAAATGGCCCATACCAGTTCATTTCAGCTCATTAATGCCCTGGCCATTGATTTTTATGTGTTCTGTTTAATTTTTGACCACTTTTAATTTTCCTAAATTTATACTTCGTAATTACGTGTTCTGGTGTCCTGGTGTGTGTTAATGCATCAGACTGCAAAGTCGTTTGAACTGTAAGGTCAGTGGTTCAAGCTCACCAGCTGCTCCTTGGACACCCTATACAGGGTTTCTATGGGTCAGAATTGACTCAACGGCACTTAACAACAACAACAATTATGCGTTCTGATTATTAACGGATGCTTGCAGCTGTTTCTCCTCATTTTGAGTTGTGCCCCATCAGCAAATGAAGGTCCCCAAGGTTCCATTCATACCATGTAGGCCACCTTTGAGGAGGCTTCTCTTCCTCAGCCTTATTTTGAACGCCTTCCCAAACGAGGGCCTCACCTTCCATCCCTGTATCTGACAGTCTTCTTCTACTGTTCCAAGGCTTCCCGTGAGTAACTATTCAGAAGTGGCCTTCCCCTCCTTCTTCCTAGACTGCCTTAGTCTGAAAGCTCTGCTCACACCTCCCCACATGGGGGACCCAGCTCGTGTTGAAAGTACCAGTGGCCTAGCTTCTAACATCATAGCAACACACAAGCCACCACAGAGGAGTCATGGTATAGGACATATTTGACGGGGGCGGGGGGTAGGGGGGCGACACAATTCAGTTCATAGCGTGCCCCTTCTTTGTTTTAGAGGAGACCTTGGGAGCCTTGGAAGAAAGGACCTGTAATTTACTTCTGTGAAACCAGTCTTCGGAAGACACACCTCTGCTCTGACACAAGGCCTCACCTTGAGTTAGAGTGGACCATGCTGCATGTGTCTCCCTTTAGAAGCTTTCCTTAACTTCAGGAAGGGCCTCACTCCCCAACACGAAGACTAACAGAGTACCCCCAGATACACCAAGGCTCCCTCCATTTTTGGGAAACCCCACTTCTATTTCCCCCAAATCTCAAGAGCAAATGAATTCTCCAATGAATGTAGAATAGAAACAGAGCCAGGGGTTACAAAATCACAAACGAAACCTGCAGGTGGAGCTAAGAAGGAAAAGGCTTTCCTTCGTTCAGCTTCCTGCTGGGAGCATCGTCCCCCAGCCTCCCCCACCATAATAATGCCCCAGTGGGGAGAAATGTCTAGGCTTTCATGTTTATTATTAGAGCAGCAAGTTGAGCCAGAGGCTTGCTCACTACTGCCCAGTTTCAAAGGGCTCCCTCCTCAGAGGGAGGGAACCCCATGGTGGGTGTCTACAGAGGGCAGGTGTGAGTCTTCAGGGTGTGGCTAAGCATTGGCCCAGGAAAGATTCATCACTGACCCTTCTTTATTGATGTGTCAGGGAGAGGACAGGGAAAGCTAGCTGGGTCACAGATGTGATGGACATCATTGAGTTGGTCAAATTGGAGAGTGGAAAAGTGCATTAAAATAAAGACCACCTGGGAATCAAAGAGGAACGAGGACTTTTGGTCACCACTTGCCAATAACAATATTTCACAGCCAAGTGGCAGGCACTCGGAGGGTGTTGGATGTTTGAAGACAAAGTGATGTGACTTCAAAGGAACTTAAAGATGGACTTCAATGTTCCACCCACCATTTATAAACAACTGTCTTTCGTCTCCTTTGACCTGGCAGGTACTAGATAGATCAGAGCTGGCTCCGCAGTGAGGGAGCTGATCTCACCAAGTGTGTGTGTGTGTGGGGGGGGACACACATGGGTAGCCAGGAGTGCATACAAGAGTGTGTATGTGTGTGTTGGTGGGGAGACTAAGACCTGGCGATCTGTTTCTATCAGTTTCACATGACCCGAGTAGCTGTAACTTGAGGGAACTTGATGAAATCCAGAAAATAAATTGAAATGGATTTTCGATGGGTTCTCAATGAAAAGATAGGGAAAACCTTAAACTTGCCCCTTGTAGACCAGTTAGAATCAGCAGAACACATGAAAATAAGTCATTAAGAATTCTCGTGTTCAGGGGCTGAAGTAAGATGTGAAAGAAGAACTTCTTGTCCTCTCTATTTTTTTGGAGAATCTCCTTGTCAATAATTTATGAGGACAAGAGAGATGGTGTTTTTTAAAAAATTGTTTTTTTAAAGGATGCTTAATTTCCCTCTCCTTTAAGCTATTCCAATAACTTGGTACTAATCACTCAAATTAACAGATGGCTTGGCAGTGAAGCCATCTGCAAGCAGAAGGCCAGAGGAGTTATGAAGGATAAAGACCTAATTTATAAAATTTTGTATTGATTGGAGTCTTGGAGATTCTACTGAGAAATGAGTTGTTTGTTCTTCTAAATCTAAATCCAATGGTCCATCTTATCCAAGTTTCCAGTAAGGGTGTGTGGGAAGCTGGAAGTTTCTTTGTAGATACCAAATTGGATGACTTTACCATATACCCAGGAGACTTGGTGGCATGGTGATTAAAACACCTGGCTTGTAGCTGAAAGGTCAGTAGTTGGACTCCATCAGCCTTGGAAACCTTAGGGGCAGTTTTTTACCAGGCATCCCAAACTATATGTCATGGTGACTGTCCAAGAGAGTCACAGATTCAAAGAACGTCACTCTTCACCCTCATTTGCCTCAGGATCAGGGCTAAGGGGTGGTCTTAAACCCCAAACCAATCTAGCTGCTATCAAATCTGCAAATCATGGTGACCATGTGTGAGACAGACTAGGCATATGCTCTGTAAGATTTTCAGTGACCATAATCTTTTGGATATAGATTGCCATGGCCTTCTTCTGTATTGCCACGGAGTAGATTTGAACTGCCAAACTTTTGATTAGTAGTTGAGCACAAACCTTATGCACCACCCAGCTCATGGATGTATGTATGATGTTATAGGCTATGGACTCAGTCTCACTATCTTGAGCTGCCCTCATTGAAGGGATTGGAAAAAAGAAGGTTCTTAGCTATCAAGTCATTGAATAGCCCAACGAAAGCAAGTGAGGGAAGACCTCATCTTAGTTATTTAGTGCTTCTTACCCATAGAACAGAAAAACCAAAAGGGGGTGGCATTTACAAACAGGAATTTATTTTCTTACAGTTTAGGAGCCTGGAAGTCCTAATTCAGGGCACCAACTCTAGGGGAAGGTCTTTGCCTCTTTTATTCTTGGTTGATCTTCATGTAACTTGGTTTCTCTCTTCCCCCCATCTCTGCTTGCTTGTATCTCTAATCTGCTCATTTATATCTCAAAAGAGACTAATTGAAAAGACAGCCTATACTAACACTGTCTACTTGAAAATCCATTCTCAAATGGATTATGACCGCAGGCATAGATGTTAGGATTTATGACACATGTTTTGGGAGGATACAATTCAATCCGTAACAGACCTTAACATTCAGATGTTTTTAGGAGCCCTTATTGTCACAGGTTGGCCAAGGAAGTAAGCATGATCACAGTACACAGTATGAGAACCTTTCCCAATAAACTGATCATTGATGTTTAAATGTAGTCCCCATTCAAACATCTCTCTGTTTACCATATGGTCATCCTTTCCTGCTCTTCAGGTTAATCTTCACAACATGAGGGAAACTGATTTGCCAAGTAAAATCACAAATCCTGGAGAAGACCCACAATTGCAGGAAGCTGATGTTAGTGACTATTGGAAGCTTGCTTGATTCTTCCTCACTGGTAGAGTCAGGCTAGGGACAAAAGAAAGAAGAAGGTTGACAAGGATGATAACTCCAAGAGATCACTTGACTATCAGAGGTTTAAGGGAAGCCCTTGGAGCCTTGACTATCAGAGGTTTAAGTTGAAGCCCTCAAAATAGTGCTTTTGAGGGAGACAACCGAAGCCCCTCTTGATGATCTTACCACGACAGCCGATGTAAAGTGATGAGTAGCCCAGCCATCGACCATGGCCATTTTGGTATAAAAATGCATCATTTCCCCCATCAGTGCTTGATTAACTTTTGTTCATCCTAACAATTAGTCCCTAGTTGGCAGTTATAACCAACCTACAATTGAATATTTATTTTACCTTTGTAGGCTTGTAAGCTTATTTTTACAAGTTTTTGTATCATTCAATAATCAGAGTCCTATACTCCCCACTACTGGCTGTGAATTCTGGGTCCCCAATGTGAGTGAATTAACTTTATGTGACCTTCCCGTAGTAACAAAGATCTCTGTTAATGAGGACCATGTTTGCCAAGCAGGATGGGTCCCTGGTGGTGCAATGGATAAAGTGCTTGACTGCTAAACAAAAAGTTTGAGATTCAAACCCACCAACCACTCTACCAGAGGAAGATATGGCAGCCTGCTTCCTCAAAGATTGTTGTTATAAAGTGCCTGACTCATTGCGACCCCATATAGGTTTCTGAGGAGTGGCTGGTGGATTTGAACCTCCGACCTTGCAGTTCAAACCGAATTGCAGTTGAGTGCTTCTCCTACTGTGCCACACCAGGGCTTCTAAAGATTACAGGTTCCAAGGCAATTCTATTTATTCTATCGGCCTTTCTGTGAGTTGGAGTTAATTCAACAGCAATGTGTTTTTGTATTTGCTACAAACCTGGTAGATAGTCTCTGCCTGTGCATCGCTGGTACAGAGTCTCACAAAGCGTTTGGTGAATGGACAGTTGAGAAAACCTAAGTAAACTTCTTTACCTTGAGCTTCCTTGATGCCCAGGCTCAGTTGAAATGATTGTCAAAACCAGTCTGCAAATCTTTGAGAAGGACCAGGGAGATTTGGTTACTAGACTTCACCTTGGAAATGTATCAGTAATAATAGGAAGGCCAGTGAATACCAAGTTTGGATAGCATATTGGCAATCTCTGACTTATGGTGGGGTTCTGTTTCAGTGACTCCATTATAAGTCAGTTCTGAAGTCAGTTAAATACCTCATTTATATATATATATATATAAATAATACAACAACATATCTCATTATGCCTTTCATTATCAGTAGCTTTATAAATCCAATCTTTACCTTTGGAAACATGACATACATTTACAGATTACATTTTAATAATACACTGTTGTTGATAAGTGCTGTTGAGTTGGTTCCAACCCATAGTAACCCTGTATACAGTTTCCTAGGAGTGGCTGGTGAGCTTGAACCGCCGATCTTGTGGTTCAAACTGACTCTGCAGTCCAACTCGTTAACCCACAGTGCCACACTAGGATATACATTAAAAAAAAAAATACACAAACCATTGTAAACCTGGTCATAGCCTGCTATCCATGACAGTGTTCTGAAAATAAATCATAAGATTGAACAGCTGCAAGTGAACATCTGAAAACAAACTCAGCAAATTATGTGCTACAACATTCTATGTAGTCTTCGTTGTCAGGTGCTGTTGAGTTGGTTCTGACTCACAGTGACCCTATGCACAAGAGAACAAAACACTGCCTGGTCCTGGGCCAACCTTACAATTGGTATGACGCAGTCCATTACTGCTATCACCATGACAATCCATCTTGTTGGGGGTCTTCCTTTTTTTTGCTGACCTGCCACTTTACCAAGCATGATGTCCTTCTCCAGGGACTGGTCCCTCCTGATAATATGTCCGAAGTATGTAAGATGAAGTCTGGCCATCCTGGCTTCTACATATAATATAAAACAATAAGGTGTAAAACAAAATAAAACAAAATGGAGAAGCATACTGTAGTTCGTTGGGAATTACTTGCAACTCGTTTTATGAAATCACCGATCATTGCTCTTCAGGATTCTCTAATGTCACTGCTATGCCATCTGATGTCTTTGGATGGTGCAGATAGTTAGCCTGTTTGACCACTAATTGAAAACCCTATAGTTTGCTCTCACACCTGTGGGGTAGCATGAATCTCAATGAACTTGATAGCCACTGGATATATTTATTGTATCCCACCACCGTTTTATTGATGAAATCTCTGGGGCGATACATATAGAATAACTTTGAGTCTGAGGGTGTTGGTTGCTTTGTTTTTTTAATCCAACATCTTCTCTTACAAAACAGTGGGACCACCTCGTAAGTGGGAGATTTGTCTCCAAAGCTCGCCTTTAAGGTGATTGTCACAATGATCTTCAGAAACCAACCACAGAGAAAAAAGTTCTTACATGTAATTCTGAGTATAAATGCTCATGCACAGATGGTTGAAGACCACTTGGGTCAAAGAAGGAAAGACAAAAGGCCATCCATCTTGTTACCTTGAAGACAAAGAGCAAACCCTTCTCAGGAAGAGGCTGCTAACCCGATTCTCAGGTAGCCCTGGTTCCTGGCAAGGTTCACTGCCATTTATTTGGGTGTTTACCCTCAATAGCTGTCGTGATATCTTAATGGATTGGTTTGTTGTAGTGGGAATTAAGCAGGATCATGGACTTATGCTTCTGGGGGTGGGCTTTGAGTAGTTGAAAGTCAAGGTGTAGATGAAACGCATGTGTGATAATGGGACTCCACTTTGGTGGGTTTCCGCTTCACTGGGACCACCTCTGTCTTTCTGGATATTTATGATTGCAGACGCCACATGAGCCAACTAGTTCCCTCAAAGACTAGCCCTTGCAGCCTCAGGGAAATGTTCACCCAAGACTTGTGAAGGTGCTCTGCTCATTTCTCAAATGTAGGTCTCTCTTAAAAAGTGAAGAAGCTTGGGTTTTGGGTTGTTTTTCCATTAGAAAAGGTGATAGAAAAGCCCACAGGTCCACTCAAAGTGGATGACCACCCCAAATGAGTGACAATCCAAAGTGAGTGACCATCCAAAGTGGGTGACCCCATCTGAACACATGCAAATGGATGCTTCTCCTTTGTTGTGACCACACAATTCTCCACATCTTTCTCCTGAAGGGGTCACTGCTCTGAAATGAATACCTCTCTTTCCAGAATGTGACATCATTGGATTTTGTTTGTGTTTCGAGTGGGCCATTCTATTCTCTGGGAGCATAAAACCCATCAGCAAGAGATCTCTGGCCCCTTGTCTATGATCACAGTGTTGACCCCGGGCTGCAAAAGGACTTTCATAATTAGGTTTGCCTTGTGTTTTTGCTCAGGGGCGCATCTCATTCTCCTCATCTGATAGCAGATCAGCTTTTACTTATTTTCCTTTTTTTTTTTTTTTTAATTGAAATCCCTTGTGTTAGAAGGACCTATTCCATTAACTTAGACCCCTTTTATTTACTCTGATGCTGGAATACATTAAAAACATTCTGTGGCATAAAGACTTCTCTTGCTATTTCCTTAGAAACGTGTGTTGCAGGGCTAGATGAAGACCATGGATGTAGTTAAGGTTAATTAGCTGGGCTTTTGCTGGTTACGTTGAATGGTATGCTGCTTCTGCTGGTACACAGACTAAAATTGGAGCTCTGATGGGGACAAGCGTGGCCCTGTGCCCAGCTGATCCGTCTGAAGTCATATGGATAGAGCGACATATTTTAGGGATGATAAGGATATCACAGACGTGATGGTTTTGCAGTTGCCTAGCTGGCATGGCTTCTGACAGTAAACAAGGAGAAGTGAGTGGGTTCACTGACCCAGTGTGATTTTAGAAAACACTCCCTATAACTAAGCCCAGAAGGAATTTGTCCCACGTGGTCCCCTTCACAAAAATGTGAAGAGTGCCTTTTTCCTCACATGCAGAAAGAGAAACTGAGGCTCAGGAGACATTCTGTGAGTCTTCCAGCCTCCCTGTGATATGTCTGGAGGCTGACAGTATTTGCTTGATGGAAATCTTTCATGAGGGACCTCAGAAGCTTCCTTAATCTGCATGTTGCCTGTGTGCTTACTAATGGCTTCCTTCTAACTCTCACACACACAAAACTTAAAGCGTTTGTTTAAGAAAGAAATCTGATTGCGCCTGAAAATGCAAAGTGAATGCCAGGTGCTATTAGAGAATGTTGTAGAAATAAATACCCTGTAAATAATGCTTGTTAATAAATAAATGGTTGTTGGAAACGCGTGCCGGCAGGAGGTGACGGTGTCAGACACCTCCTCTGCTGAAAGGGGGGTGTGGGGGGTCGCCAGCTGCTGTTAAGTCCATTTTTGATTCTCAGCAAAGCCATACAATGCAGCCCAAATGCTGCCCGGTTCTCTGCACCACCCTCATGACATCAGTTGTGTGTTGGGGCGCTTGCTTTTTTGGTTTTATGTTTATAATATACGTACAACAACACATACAAGAAGGCATCAAAAAGTTCATGGAAAATTGGAGTGGAAAGACAATCAAATTTTTCCACAAACTTTTTGAAGCCCCTTGATATGCTGTTTCATCAGTATCTAGATGTACAAATCATAAGACTGATGACTTTCTTCAAGCTGCACAGTCGTTTTCACTCTTTTACCAAATGATTTCAGCACTGTTAATACATAGTCACCACTGTTGATACATAGTCACCACTGTTGATACATAGTCACCACTGTTGATACATAGTCACCACTGTTGATACATAGTCACTGCTTTCTAAGCAAATGCCTCCTTTTTCCCTCCTCCTCTTGCAGTGTAGTGGTTACGAATTGGGCTGCTAATCTCACAGTCAGCAGTTTGAAACTACCAGCTGTTCCGCAGGAGAAAGATGAGGCTTTCTGCTCCCATAAAGATTTACAGCCTCAGAAACCCTGTACAGGGTCGCTATGAGTCAGAACCGACTCCACGGCACATAACAACAACAACTTGTCCTTAAATTCAAACCGAACCCCACAGCCATTGAATCAATTCTATTTTTTTTTCAATGTTTTATTGTGAATTATGTGATAGCTTACATGTGAGAACATTAGTTTTACATTCATCCTATCATATATCGTTTCATTGCCATGGTTACAGTCCCCTCCATGCACCATCAACCAACCAAAGGGTATACCCTGCAAGCCTGACCCCCGGTCATCAGCACACAGTCCCTCTCCCTCTCTAGGTCTAAAGTCCCCAGCTGCTCCATCTCTCCACGTCATTGTCTCTGCCTCCATCTCTGGCGTCACTGCTTCTCTGGGTAGGGTCCCGCTCTCTGCTCTTCTCCCTCGATGGTCCCAGGGACCTCCACTCCTAGACTGCAAAGTTAATCACTCCCCTCCTTGCTACAAAATATCCACCTTTACATTTCCAACCCTCACAATCAGTCCTGATAACAATTATTCACTATTGTATCACAAGAGACCTATCTTCATTTCCTTTCATCAGCCCTGCCTAAACAGATTGGATATTACTCAGTGGAGATTCCACCTTCCTCCACACCCTCTGGATCTAGGTTCCCTCTTGAAAACTTGTAAGCCAGTCACTTCTTGCCTTTGTAACCCCCCCCCACCCCCATTTTGGGTAGCCAGTGTCCAAGGTACCCATCCCTGTCTACTCTGTGTATGGAGGGGGGTGGGAATGATCCTTGCTGTAAAGATTTATTCCCTCTTTTGAGCTACTGCATTCATAGGTGTAGGTCAAGTTCATCAAATTGTATCAGATTACTCTTTTTTTCCTCTTCTTTCTTCTAGTTGAGCTCTGATCATCCAGTCATTGAAGCCAGGTCAAGTGGGTATTATCTATCTGCAAGTGTGGGTGTTCTTGTGCATATGCCCTCTCTTCTTATCAGCTGGATGCTTCACTCTCCACTCCAGTCCTCTGTGGCTATGTCACTGACTCTAGGACCAAGAGTCCCCAGGTCTTGCCACACTGCTGGCCAACAAGGTCTCCACCTGGGTTCACAGGAGTCTATTGAATGTTGTAGAGCTTAGCTTGCAGCTTCATTGCTGTTTTCCCCTCACTTCTCCTTATCGGTGATGAACGTAGTCACCAATCAGAGCATGTATTCCCATTGAGTCTTAGTCTTGGAAGGGGGTTTGCACTGAGGGGACCCAACCACTTGCCTTGATGTCTCCTGGGCGAGCAACTTGCTTGTTTTTGTAGTAACATTTGGTCTGCATCTATTGTATTGTATTTTTCCTGTAGGTCTTTCTTTCAAGAAGTATCTTCTGTTCTTCTAGCCACATTCAAGTGGAAATTTCCCACCTCAGAAGGTTCTGGATGGGGTTCAGGATTCCACCTATGGTCTTATGTAATGCAGAGGCTCCGCAGGAAGCCTCCTTCACTGGGCACATTGTAGCCCCATTTTAGGTATTCCAATCAGTTATAGGCAGAAGACGGACTTACAAGCTTTCTATGGTGATCTTTCTGGCTATTCCTTTCTCTCCCCTCCAATGTCTATTTTATAATGATATGCAAGGAAAACCAAGATTCAAAAGACAGCCAAGCATCTTAACATTACATTGAATCAATTCTGACCCATAATGACCCTGCAGGGCTGACCTCTAGGGTTTCCCAGGCTGTAAGTAGTTATGAGAGCACACAGCCTCATCTTTCTTCTGAGGAGATGGTTCCAACTGCTGACGCTGCTATTAGCAGTCTAACACGTAGCCCACTGCGCCACCAGGGCTAGGCTCCTCCTGTCCTTTGCTATTGTAAAGTGCTGCCGAGTCCGTTCCCACTCATAGCGACCCTGTGCAGGGTTTCCAAGAAACAGCTGGTGAGTTTGAACCACCCACCTTTCAGTTATCAGTCTAGTGCTGATCCTACAGCACCACAGCAGGAGTCCACCTAACCTTGGTAACCACTAATTACTTTTAGTTTCTGTATATTTTCTTATTTCATATCAGTGACATAGATCATACAGTCTTTGCTCTGACTTACTTCACTCAGCATAATGTCCTCAGGGACCTTCCATGTTGCATCTTGCATTGGAATATGAGTCGGGCTGCTAATCTCAAGGTCAACAGTTCGAAACTACTAGTGGTTCCATGGGAGAAAGATGAGGCTTTGTGCTCCCGTAAGGATTTACAGCCTCGGAAGCCCTCTCCAGGGTTGCTATGAGTCAGAACCAATGCCACAGCACGTCACCACCTATATATAGACCATTGGTTTTGTTTATCATGAATCAGTTGTTGGGAATCAATAGTGTTTTCATGGGTTGAGTTTTCATAAGGAAAATGGCAGAGCTTTGTCCCTAGTTTATCTTAGTCTGCAAAGCCTTCACTAACGGAGAGGAGGTAGGTGGGTGCTCACAAGCTGCATTGACGGGGCATCGAACCAGGTCTCTCTCATGAAAGGTGAGGATTCTGCTACCAACCAGCCTCTGCACTCTTGGCAGTGTGATGGGGGTGTTGACGATACCTTGGCACCAAGTTGAGACTTCTTTCTTTCCTTAACCATAAGGACTAGAAGAGATGAAAGAAAAGCTCTTTCTCATGGTGTAATTCAGCTTGATTTAATTCGGTGCTTATGAATCTCCTCAAATCATCTCCCACTGGGGGTTCAAGTTCCTCCCGTGGCCCTCCCAACATTTCCATCATGAGGCTTGTATTTTCTGATGTAGTAATATCCTCAACTTGTATAAGGCCTTGGCCTAGGTAGGTTTCAGCTCTACATTCCACAGAGTTGGCTCTTGGGTCTGGGGATGAATTTCTAGATAGATTCTCTTTGAGGAACCTCACTGTGGGTGGGGGAGGGGGCCTCATACTCTGCATTTCTGAGATTCTGAGTCATTGATTCCCCAGCTGTGGCACTGGGAGACAGAGAGGGGAGGAGATAGCCTGCAGGGCACACCTGCTGGTGTTTACAGGTCCTGGTGAGGAGGTGGTTCTTCCTCCTGGTTGGTACCCTAGGGAGCCACTGAAGGCTTTAGGAGGAATGCAGAAGAGTAGAGGGGAGGCCATTCAATTTAGGTTTTAAAAAGATCCCTCGAGACTCCTCGTAATGGAAGGGTTGGGTCAGGCAGATTGAATGCAGCTCTGGTAGGTAGCGGAGTGCATTATGAGCTGGGTTGCTCACAACAAGGTCAACAGTTCAAATCTACCAGCCTCTCCAAGGGAAAAAGATGAGACTTTCTGCTCCTGTAAAGATTTGCCGCCTCGGAAACTGTATACAGGGTCACTATGAGTCGGAACCAACTCACATCACCCAACCACCACAGACTGTATAAGTATGGTGAAAGGATACGACCCTGGTGCACACATATTTCCTGATTTAAAACCATGTTGGTCTACGTACAGGTTCCTCATGAGCATAGGTAACTGTTCTGGAATATTCTTTGCGATGTTATCCATAGTTTGTCATGGTATACGTAGTTAAAAGCCTTTCTATAGTCAATAAAGCACA
>NW_006408541.1:801596-813583 GCF_000296735.1 Chrysochloris asiatica | reverse complement strand
TTTTTTTTGATGTACTCTTGCAACCATTTTTAAATTATCTTCAGCAACAATTTTTTACATGTGATATTAATGATACTATTAGATGCTTTCAGCATTATTTTGGGTCGCCTCTCTTTGAAATGGGCACAAATTTGGATCTCTTCCAATTGATTGGCCAGATAGCTGTCATCCAGATTTCCTGGCATAGATGAGTGAGTGCCTCCAGTGTGGCCTGAGTTTCTTTAAAGGTTTCTATTTGGATTCTGTCAATTCCTGGAGTCTTGTTTTTTCACCAGTGCATTCATTGGATTTCTTTCTTCGGTACCATTGGTTCTTGAACATATGCTACCTCTTGAAATGCTTAAACATGGAGCTTTTTTTGTTTTTGATACAGTGACTCTGTGTAGTCTTTCCATCTTTTGATGCTTTCTGCATCATTCAATTATTTTGCCCATAGAATTATTCAATATTGCAAGTTGAGGCTTGATTTTTTTTTCCTTTGGTTCTTTCAGCTTGAGCAATGCTGAACATGTTTTTCCTTTTGTTTTCTAGTGCCAGATCTTTGCACATTGCAAAAAAGTACTTTGCTTCATCTTCTTCCTTTGTGCTTTGACATTTCCTATCCAGCTCCTTTACTCACTTTAGCATCTCTACATTCAAGCTCAAGGTTCAGAGTGTCTTCTTCATCACTTTTGGTCTTGTCCTTCTTTCCTGCCTTTTTAATGACCTTGTGCTTCATCGTAAATAACGTTCTTGATGTCACCCCGCAGCTCTTCTGGTCTTCGGTCATTAGTGTCTAATGCATCAAATCTGTTCTTGAGGTTATCTTTAACTTCAGGTGGCATTTAAATTAGGGCTATGTTCAAGGTCATATTTTGGCTTGTTTTAATTTTAATTTTCTTCAGCTTCAGTTTGAACTTGCATATGAGCAATTGATTCTCTGTTCCGTAGTTGGCTCCTGACCTTTTTAGGGCTGATGATACTGAGCTTTTTCACCATTGCATCCCAAAGGTGTACTCAGTTTGGTTCCTGTGTATTCCATCAGGTGAGGTTCATGTGTCTAGTCCCCTTTTGTGTTGTTTAAAAAAGGTGTTTGCAATGAGTAAATCATGACTCTTAAAAAATTCTATCATGAAATCTTTAGCATCATTTTTATCGCCAAGGCCATATTTTCCAGCTACCCATTCTTTCTCTTTGTTTCCAAACTTTGCATTCCAATCGCCAGTAATTATCAGTACAGCTTGATGTTACACTTCTTCCATTTCCTATTGAAGAAGTTGCTAGAATTCTTCGATTTCATTATTACTGGTTTTTGTGGGGGGTTTTTGGTTGCTGTATAAATTTGAATAATAGTGGGGTTAACTGGTCATCCTTGTTGTTGTTGTTATTGAGTCTTTTCTGACTCATAGGATCTCCAAAGAGCACATAGGGTCTCCAAAGAGCAGCTGGTGGGTTTGAACCACTGACCTTGTATGTGACCCTGCTGGTACTTAAACTACCAGTGGTATAGCTTCCAGCATCACAGCAACACGCAAGCCACCTCAGACAAAATGACAGACGAGTGGTGGTTCCGACTCACAATGACCCTATAGGACAGAGGTTTCAAGGATATCTGGGAAGTAGTCCAATCAGAATGCTCCTTAGAAGCAAGATTGTTGACTTTATCTCCTGCAATTTAGACATGCTGCCTTATGGGCCAGTCCCTGGAGAATGACGTCACGGTCCCTGGAGAATGACATCATGGTTAGTAACGTAGAGGGTAAGCAGAAAAGAGGAAGACCCTCAACACGATGGACTAACACAGCAGCTACCACAATGAACACAAATGTAGGAACAACTGTGAGGATCGGGTAGAACCAGGCAGGATTCCGTTCTGTTGTACACGGGATTGATATGAGTTGGAACCAACTTGACGGCACCTAACAAGATACACCCCTGTTGCCATGGAGTTGGTTTTGACTCATAGTGGCCCAGTAGGAGCGAGTTGCCTTGACAGCACCTAACAACAGCAAAAAATCAGATCTCAAAAGAGCTGTTGAAAAAACGGGTCAATTTCAACCAGTGAAGCTATTCTGTATGTTAGTGTGTGTGAGTACTGTGTGGAATGACAGAGACACAGTCCTACTAATGTAATGGTATAATGCTGTAACAATGTTGGTTCACCACTTGCTGCTGTACAGACGACAGTCCAGAAAACCCTCTGCAAGGTCCTTCTTTGTCCTACAGTGTCGCTGTGAGTTGAATCACGTGTGTGCCTCTGCTTTCTGTATGTGTAACTTAAGGACACTGCCCAACATTTTTTTTTTTTTTCACCCAACAGTAATTTGTACCGTTCTACCCTGTTAGAATGGAGAGCTCTCTCTCAATTTTATGAACATGGACAGTGTCCATCTGAGGTGCAGAACACTCCCCGTAACCATTCTTCCATTCATGGGCAATCTGGTAAGTGCTTAATGGGTCTGTTCTGACTCACAGTGACCCAGTATAGGGTTTCTGAGGAGCAGCTGGTGAGCTTGAACCCTTACCTTGGGATTCAAATGGATCGTGTGGTCCTGCATCCTACAGCACCACCCCTGGACCCCAGTGGGTAACCTGGTCCCCTCTAATCTTCACTCTTCTACCATGCCCCTTGGGCCCACTTCTACATCCCCTTGGTCCCAAACATGACGGCTGCTCTAGAGAAGACTTCTAGAAAAGGTATTGCTGGGGTTTTTGAGTGTCACATTGACATTTAACGGTCAAGTGGAGGGTCAGTGAAAAAGAGGAAGCCCCTCAATGAGATGGATTGGCACAGTGGCAGCAGCGATGGGCTCAGGTGTAACAAGGGTTGTGAGGCTGGCACAGCACCGGGCTGTGTGTAGTTCTGTTGTGCATAAGGTCACTATGAGTTGGAAGCAACTCAACAACACTTAACAACAACAATTTCCAAATTGCTTCTCAACTGATGTACACCCCTAACAGTAGCATATTAGAACTGCCCCCATAGGACAGAGGGAGCCCTGGTGTGGCGCTGTAGGTTAATGCACTAGACTGCAAATTAGGTTTGAACCACAAGATCAGTGGTTCAAGCTCACCAGTTGCTCCTCGGAAACCTTAATACGGGGTTGCTCTGGGTCAGAACTAACTTGATGGCACTTAACAAGAACAACATAGTACAGAGTAGATCTGTCCCATAGGACCGTGGAGTCCTGGTGTGGTGCCATGGGATAATGCACTAGATCACAAAGACGGTTCAAACCACAAGGCCACCAGTGTAAACTCACCAGCCACTCCTCAGAAACTCTATACAGGGTCACTGTGAGTTCGAGCCAAGTCAACAACAACAACAACAACAACAACAACAACTCCTTTCCTTGATTTTATCAAACCATTTTTTAATGCTGAGGATGGGTGGAAAAAGCTACCTTTCATACCTACAAAGAGAATGGCTTGCCTACCCTACTTTGCTTCCCTATTCTGTCCATATGGGGGGCGGGCACTACAATTATCCCATGACAAAAGGACATGGAGGGGCCATGAGACTGTTTTTGTAAACCACACAGAAGTGACTTTCTCTTGGCCAAACTTTTGAGTCCACTGAGTACAATTTGATGTCCTCTCGAATATTAATAGATTTGTTCCTTCGCCGAGGCACAGGGTCTCAGCCCTCTCCTGAAGGGACCTGTCACATAGGACTCCCTCTTTTCCGTACCAATTCATTAGGTCTGGTTAGCAATTTACAAGAGGGATGAATTGATTTGCAGGCTGCTGGGGCCTGAGTCTCATCAGAGCAGCGCAGGCCACCCGGGGACCAACAGTGATAACAGGAGGCTTTAGTGGAAGGGGTAGCAAAGTCTTTGTTCCTCAGAATGAACACAGATCCCAGAGGGGAGTCTCACAGCCCTCTCTGACTTAGTCAGGGGTGGGGTTTGTGGCCACAGCGCCAACTCCCAGGATGAGATGAGACTGCTCACTGAGACCTACCACCGGGTTGGAGGGGTAGCTTTTAGGATTTCCAAGCAGGCACCTTGGTTATCTGATTTTGGAATGTTGTCGCTGGAGGTGGGAATTTAAACTCTGCATGCCTGTATTAAGACAATGTCTTTTGGTTGTCAGAAAGAGTTACTGACTTCAACGTAGGTTTAAAAAAAAGAGAGAGAAAGACAAGAGAGAGAGAACTTCATTACCTCCTGTAAGAGAGAGGAGAGGTCCTGGGCACAGTGGGAGAAACTGTAGAACAAAACTCAAAATTATGTTTTAAACTGGATTGGGCCTACTGGTCATAAAGAGACTTGAGGAACCTGAGACTATGACCCTTGACCACCCTTCAGGTTGGAAAGGAACTCACCCTTGTGGCCCAGTTTTCAGCCAAGCAGTAGATTGATATACAGGGGGGACAACAACTCTAGTAAGTTGTGCTCACTATGGAATGGTCAATCACTCAGAATCAAGGGCAGCATGTACCTAAGGACAATGTTGAAAAGGGCTGGGAAGGCAGATGGAATGGAAATAGGAATCCCAGGGAAGAAGTGGGATAACTGTTGTTCTATGGAGAGGATTGCAATCATTGAGATGAAACAAAGTGTGTGATTTGTTGAATGTAAAACGGATAATCTTAATCTATAAACCTTCACTCAATTAACAATAAAAAGTTAAAATAAAAACTGAAAAAAAAAAATGATATATAGACTGACATGAAGAAACCCTGCTTATGGATTGGTTGGCTAAAATCCAAACGACTGGCAGCTCAAACCCACCTAGTAACTCCAAGGGGGAGAGACTTGGAACCCTGTCAAGATTGTTGTTGTTGTTAGGTGCCGGCAAGTCGGTTCCGACTCACAGCAACCCTGTATAGGGTTTCCGAGGAGCGGCTGGTCAGTTTGAACCACCGACCTTACAGTTCAAATCGACCTTTTGGTCCAGTGCATTACCCTGCAGTGCCACACCAGGATTCCACCACCCTCCTGAGAAGTTCCCTGGTGTGGCACTGTGGGCTAAGGCATCAGACTGTACAGTCATTTGAACTGCAAGGTCGCTGGTTCAAACTCACCAGTGGCTCCTTGGAAACCTTATACAGGGTCACTGTGGGTTGGAATTGACTTGATGGTACTTACCAACAACTCTGCCATCTGGGGCAGTTCTGCTCTGTCACATGGGATCAACATGAGTTGGAATCTACTAAGCTATGGCACCCAAAAGAATAGACATTTAATCATAATGAGAAGGTCATGCTCTTTTCAGCTGTCTCTTAAGCCTCTTGATTTCGTCATAGAGAAAGTCTCAGGTTGATGTTAATATGTCTTTAGCAGCTGTCCAAACCTTTACTAATCTCCCTGTTAAACGAAGAGAGATTTGGTCTCAGCATCTTGGTAGAATCTGAGAACATTGCTTTTATTATATTCGTTTTCACGGGTACTATCTTATCCCAGACACCTCAAGAGCCTTCTTCACCTATCTCGCTGCCTCCTAGGATAGGTTTCACTCAAAACACAACACACTGACTGTCATCCAGTCACTTCTGATGGAGGCCTGGAGGGGGATTCTGAAGCTTTAAATCCTTCTGGGAGCAGGAAGTCTCATCTTTGTCCTGTGAGCAGCTGGTGGTTTGAACTGCTACCTTTTCACTTAGTAAGTCACTGCTTATCCTACAGCACCATCAGATAGCTGTTGGTTCCTCTCTGTGTCCTTTTCTCTCAGACTCTGTTTCACTTGTAGACAAAGGTAATACAGAAGCAGTTTCCTTCTTGGATTCAAAATTCCTTAGAGTCTTGTCTTTTCCTCTTACTAGATGTATTGACAAAGTGACTACAACAATGCCTTTAGTGATTGTGTTGATTGTGCACGACTGGACATTGTTCCTCTTGTACAGTGTTGCTGTGACTCAACCAACTCCATGGCACCTAACAGCAAGGTCCTTGGGCAAGGGGTGTCTCTTCTTTTTCCCTCCTTCCTTCATCTATAAAATGGGGGTGCAATCTCTGATTCCATAGTTGTCAGCAACATTCACCTCTGCTGACTCATTTAATCTGCCCTTGATGACTCCACAAAGTCAGTCTGTCCACTGAGTTTTCTGCCCCATGGTATTTTGAGAGGTTCAAGTTACCCGAGACAGTGAGTGTGTAAGAGCTGTGTACACTAGAAAGTGTGGTGGTTATCACGGTTGACAGAGGAGGGGCAGAAGACACGCTAAATGTTCACTGCAGGTCTGGAGAGGGCATCTCCAAGTCAAAGGAATGAGCAAAGAATGGTGGAATTTTATATTACTCATGAGAAGAGCTCCTAAATCTCTGAGGGAATGTTTTGAGGCAGTCTGTTGGTAGTCCTGATGTGTGGCACTGTAGGTTAATGCGCTAGACTGCAAAGTCGGTTTGAACTGCAAGGTTGGTGGTTCAAGCTCACCAGTTGCTCTTTGGAAACCCTCTAGAGGGTCGCAACTAACTTGACAACACTTAACAACAACATTGTATGTTGCTCCATGGAGGTGGCTGTGTTTTCTGTGCTTTGATTGAGGATTGGCCCTAGAAGCAGAGACAACAATCGAATTGGAGTCGCTCTTCATGTCCCAGCTCAACCTCACTGCAGGCCTTCCTGGCATCACCAGGCTCTGCTGAGGGACACTGCTGTCCCCTAAGTAAGCATAGTGACCTTTATCCCAACTGTGGATGCTGGCAGAAAGCCTGTCAATCAGGCTGCAATCCGAGCCTGTGAGTTTGCTGTCTGGCTTTAGCATTCTGGAACTATCCCTCAAATGCCTGTCCTCATCTAATTTTCAGTATGGGGTCAAGAGGTGGAAACCGTGACCACTGCTTCTCTAAATTGGGAGTCTTCCCCATGTTCATACAGCGAGGAAAAGAAATGCAAGTTCAAGTTCAAGTTGAGGGTTTTGCTTTGCTAGAACCCTCAGAATTTTGCCTTGCTTATTACCTTCTGTCGCAGAGACATGAAAAAGTTTAAATAAATAAATATATATATATACACACATACATACATAGCCACTTTTCTTTCCCGAGCCACCCTCGCCAAAGACATTAGCGGTCATTTTCCGTCATTTTCAGCTCTCCCTTCTGTGATGAGGCACCTGTTGTACTGTGCATGGACAAAAGCCATTTTTGTAAGTACTCGCATTTGAAATTATTAAGCATTCATTAAGCACCCCCGGGTGCAAAGCAGTCTCTGAGATGTTTGTTTCTCAATTTTCCACAATTTCCTCCCCCCCACCAACCCGGAGCCGAGGCAGATTGAAATCTCTGAATCATAGTTAATGTGCTCCGGACGCCCCTCCCTTACTGCTAATGTTTTCTTCCTGCTCTTCTTGGTCTTGCCGTTATCAGTCGGATCAAGTTCTTATTCTTTTTAACCCCTACTCACGGGTTTGAACTTTTGCTTTATTTCCCACTGCCTGCCAGGAAAAAAAGGAGGAAAAAAGAGAAAAAAAGTGCAAATGCAGTTTCTATGCCCTTGGAGGTGGTCTGAGCCGCAGGGGCAGGTCGCAAAGACAGTAAAAGCAGCCTGTGTGGGAAGGGGCTCAAGCAGGAAACTTACTGTTAGCAAGCACGCTGGGTGCCGAATCTACCTCCTGCAGCCCCCCCGCTGTCTAATTGACATGAGACCTGAGCCTCTACCTGGAGCTTTCTCGAACAAGTACCATTGTCCCAACTCCCCGACCCTGTATCCTCCCTAGCCGCGTGACTCTGGGTTTTTCATGGGCAGAGAAACAGGCTCTGTTGTTTTCTTTCTTTCTTCTTCTCCTTTTTTTTTTTTTTGACTACAGCCTCACATAACCTCCAAAGTTACCCATGAATTTACCAAAACTCTTTATGAAACTATTTTAACGCTAGTGGGGGTTAAAAAACAAGCCTTACGAATTTATTCCCTGGAAGAGGCGAAGCATGACTTGTCGGCTGGGAAACTGGCTTCCAAGCTTCAAGGGGGCCCCCTAGCGCTGCTTGATGAGGGACCTTCGGGCCAGCTGCCTTCTTCTCAGACCACAGCAGACCCTGGATTCTGAGCCGGATTTCTCCCATTCCAGGGGCTGACTGTGCCCACGTGTGGGTCTGTGGATGGACCCTTTGCCTGGTGCCCTCAGTGGGGACCTGCTGTGAATTCCAGGGCACCCCTGGGCATGAATTTATGTACCTAGGAGTTCAGGAGGCTGAAGGAAGGTACAGGCTGAAGGCAAAGGGAAGGAGAGGAAGACATTTGAGACCTGGGCTCTTTGGGGCAGGCTGGAGTCCCGCAGAAGAGGTGACCCTGGTCACTGTTTTGACCCGTGAACAGTGACCCAGGCTTCATGCAAGTCTCATGCTTGGGCTCAGATGTCATCTACATGTGCAAGAATCAAAAGGAGTACTCAGAAGGAGGAGGCAGGTGTCTGGCTGGGAGCAGGAGGAAAGGGGAAAATAATAGGAAGGAAGAAGGCAGAGTGAGTCAAAAAAAGGTACAAAAGGGGGTTCTGGGGGCTGCTGGAAGATGTTATGGGTCAGAAGGGACACAGGCAAGAAGCAGAATCCAGGATCCTGCTACAAAAAGCCAGCTCCAACAGACCTTCTAGACCTTTCTGTTGGCAACTGCTTCAGATGTTTTCGATTTCCTCCCACTTGGGAGACACACTGGTTCTGTCGCAGAGCTGGCCACGTTTTTACTAAGCACATGCAAAGATCACACTGCAAATGTTCTAAATCAGGGGTGCATGTGAAGAGGGGGGTCCGTAGCAACCTGTATAGCTAAGGCTGTGGTGCAGTGGTTAAGGGCACCCCAAAGGAAAACCTGGTTCAAGTCTGAATTCTACCACCTGTAGGCTTGTGATCTTGGGTGTGTGCCTTAGCACCTCTTCACCATAGTTTCCCCACATAGGTGACAAAATGGGATGATAATTGTAGTAGCCATTTTGTAGGGGAGTTGAGATAACATTTATTCATTGCAGGCAAAAGATTTAAGGCAGTGCTTCTTACCACAAAAATCTCTGTCATTGTGAGGTGAGGGTGTCAGCTCAGTCTTGCAAATCTGTCTGGAAGGAAGCTAGAAACCCAGAGTTGTGTTCCTTGTAAGACTTCCCAATCTTTGCTAAATGATAGTGAATTCATGGGAGGCTGTGTGCTGAAACGAATTTGCAATTAACTGCCAACCTAAAAGTTGGAGGTTCGAAGCACAGAAGAAAGACTTGGTGAACTGCTTCAGCAAAGATTACAGTCAAGAAAACCTTACACCACAGAGCAGTTGTGCTGCGTAATCCATAGGGTCTCTGTGAGTGGGAGTCCACTCTGTGGCAATAGGTTTGATGATTTTATCTTTAATTTTGGAATGAATTCATACTTACCGACATTCAAAGACACATACACACACAGACACACAGTCTAGGCCTACGCAGTCAGCTAGTTTGAGTCCTTTTCTTCATTGGCTGCAGGAAGGACGTGGGGAGGTTGGAGAAGAAGGAGAAGGGAGATTGCTTTCATCTCTCCCCACATTCAGGCCACTTGACCCCAATACAGAAATCATTGTGGCCACAGTTCTGTGGGTGGTGGATCTAGGGAACATGCCCTTCTCTCTCTCCCCATGGGGAATGTAGGAAACCTCCAACAAGAATATTTGGGGAGCTTGGGGAAACTTCCTCTCTTTGTCCCCAGGGACTGTGTTCCTCTCTCTGGGCAAGTGTGTGCTCTGTGCACCCAAACTTTTCACAAGCCCTGAGACCTATCAGCTTTGGGGTTTCCATCGCCTAAGCTGGCTTCTCATGTGATCCTGGACTAGATCTGGAAGGACAGTCGTGTGGGGTCCTCTCTCCTACCCAGTGCTACTGCTCCTCCCGGTGACATGCTCCCTACAGCGGCTCTGCTAAGCTGACCCTTCAGGGGACATTGATTGCATCTGTTTTTTCTTTTTTTTTTTTTAAAAACTTGTACCTTTTTTTAAAAAAAAAAATGTTTTATTGTGAATTATGTGATAGTTTACATGGGAGAACATTAGCTTTACATTCATCCTATTGTACATCATTTCATTGCCATGGTTACAATCCCCTCCATGCAGCATCAGCCAACCACTGGGTATATACCCTGCAAGCCTCTTCCCCGGTTGTCAGCACACAGCCCCTCTCCGTCCTTAGCTCTAGAGTCCCCAGACAGTCCATCTCTCCACGTCATCGTCTCTGCCTCCATCTCTGGTGTCACTGCTTCTCTGGGTAGGGTCCCACTCTCCCCTCTTCTCCCTTAATGGTCCCAGGGACCTCCGCTCTTAAACTGCAAAGTCAATCACTCCCCTCCTTTTGCTACAAAACATCTACCTTTACATTTCCAATCCTCACAGTCAGTCCTGATAGCAATTATTCACTATTGTATCACAAGAGATCTATCCCCATCTCCTTTCATCAGTCCCACCCAGACAGATTGGATACTACTCAGTGGAGATTCTACCTTCCTCCATGCTCTCTGGATCTAGGCTCCCTCTTGAAAGCTTATAAGCCAGTCACTTCTTGCCTTTGTAGCCTCCCCATTTTGGGTAGCCAAGGAGACATTGCTTCTTAAAAGGCAACTCAAATTCATTTCTTGGGGTCCTCATTGTCTCCTGAAACAGTGTAATAGAGAAAAGCAAGAGCAGAAATCACATGCTGCCGTGGTTCTGAAAGGCATGATGGTAGAGCTAGCTGAGAACCAAAGATTTGTAGCTCCATTTATCTTTGTTCAGTGGATTAAATAGAATATGGTATTGATTTTTTGAAATCCACAGAATGGCTCAGAATAACTTGGTTTTGCATGTTTGGATAGGAAAGCATTTCTTTTCCTTTTAAAAGTGCTTCCTAGGTTTGTTGCAATCCTTCCTCCCTTTTCATTCTGTGGAGTAGGTTCCTGCGGCTGCTAAGTGGCGGGGAAACGGCTCTTCACTTACTAATCTTTCTCTGCTTCACCTTCTAAACACTATACTGTGTTGTGCTTAATTTCAATCAATTTCCATTCTTTTAAGTAGCATTCTATTACTTAAATGACTCATAAGTAACTTTCTATTACTTAAATGAAACAAATTATTTAATTACAAGATTTATGAGGTTTGATGGGATTGAATATATAAGGCTTTTAAAAATTTAGAGTGGGAACCTTTTACCATGACTGAACATTTTGATGGAAGATTCTATAGAAGATTTCTGATCAAAAGGGGGGAAATGCAGAACAGAGTAGCAAAGTATCATGGGCTCCTGACTCCCAGATACTTGAATCCCAGAAACTATTTCCCTGAGATAATCTTCAAACTTTAAACCAAAAAGTACTCCCCAAATCGTCTTTAAGTCAAACAGTTGTTCAGCTTAACTAGTAGGAAAGGTCTTCTAAAACATTATGCATTTTATATGGTATTAACTTTATCTGAAGATAAGGAAGGAAGCTTAGGGGAATAGGAAGATAAAAACCTAGGGGACAGTGAGGAGGAGCAATAAATGGGGGAGAACAATTCAGACCACCCCTCGCCTGTCAATTTGTCTGTCAGCTTGTGCGTTGCCGTGATGCTGGAGGTTCTAGCATGGGTGTTTTAAATGCCAGCAGGGTTATCCATTATGGACAGGTCTCAGCTGTACTCCTATAGTAAGTCAGAATAGAAAGAAGCAGAGACAGACTGCTTCTGAATGTTTACTCACTAAAAGCCTTAAGAATAGGATTGAACTCCTGTCAGATCTAGAGCTGGGAGATGAAACATGGATGGTGCTGGGGGAGGAGCCCCTCCCTCAGGTTGGCAGTCACTCAAAATACAACTGAGGAAGAGCTGCCTCCTCAAACTAGAGTTGACCACGATGACGTGAATGGAGTCAAGCTTTAGGGACCTTTATTTATTGATGGGGCACAAGTCAAAATGAGGAGAAACAGTGCAAACATCTATAAATAACCAGAACGTGCGTGGAATGTACCGAGTATGAATCTAGGAAATTTGGAAGTTGTCAAAAATGAAATAGAATGCATAAAGATCGATATACGAAGCATTGTTGGTGCTGTTAAATGTCATCGAGTTGGTTCTAACCCATAGCAACCCTATGTAGGGTTTCCGAGGAGCGG